>NC_058130.1:50655493-50664565 GCF_016433145.1 Gracilinanus agilis
AGAGAGAGAGAGAGAGAGAGAGAGAGAGAGAGAGAGAGAGAGAGAGAGAGAGAGAGAGAGAGAGAGAGAGATGAAATTACATTAGCAAATTCTGCCAAGGATGATTGTTTCTTTGCTGGATTCAGTTATTTCATATTGATTCAGTCTCTTTTTCAGTGTTCAAAGCACTCTGGGAAATTGTCAAACTTGAAAGCCAAAAGAAATAGTTTCTTCTAGTCCCCATTTCAGTCATTCTTGAAACTCAGACATATTCCCAGTTAAAGATTTCATGGAAAAAAGATCCTTCATTCTTCCTCAGTTTAACTCTTCACAGTGAGGAAGTTCATGTTTGGCTCTTTTCACTGCCTTTCCCAAAGGTCTCTAGGATTTGATATAAGATTTTGTATGATTAATGGGAAAAGCTTTGGACTGAGAGACTTTGGAGAATGCATTTCCTCTTTCTGGACTTCAGATTCCTCCCCTATAAGATTTGAAATTCGGAGAGTTGGAGTAGATGACAGAAAGAAACAGAGACAGAAACAGAGACAGAGAGGATAGAGAAATTATAAGAGCCTATGGCATGGCTAGGCACTGTGCAGAGAGGGAGGCCATCTGAAAAAATTCCAGGAATATATGGGGTGATATGTTCTAGGCTAGAAACCAGAAAAAAGACCCACCTACTAGAGAGAAGGGGGGATAACTATAGGGGAATAAGAGTAATTTCCATGAAAAACTGTATTTTCTATTAGTTTCTTCATTTGTAAAAAAATGAAGGGGTTATATTGTAAAATCCCTTCCAGGTCTGATTCTGTGACCTCTGAAATCCCTTCAAATCTATCGTTCTTTGATTCTCTATTTCTTTTGTTTCCTAACTGGACTTACAAAAGTTAAAATCTGAAAACTCCTTAGTGACAGACATGGTGACATGAGAGCTACCTGGATGTTACCTAACATTACCTATAATTCCCAAACTCCCTGAGTTGCCCCAGGTGGAAGCTAAACTTAGAAAGGAATGAGAGATATTCAACTTAACTGTGGAGATTGGCCTATATGGGTAGTAGGGTAGTAAATGGATTACAAAATACATTTCACTGCCTTTTGCTCTGTTGAAGTTAATGGTCTTCCAACTTTCTTTTCAATTGTTGAGTCCACTGATGCATAGCAATAGTATTGCCTTGACAATCCAAACAAGAATTTGAATGAAAGCAAAGTCTTTACAAAAACTTTCAATGTGTTCAACATTAATTTTTTGATTAATTATATTTTAAATATCTGAACATTTATTCTTACATGTTTAGTTGAGATTCATCATGCTGACCTGCTCCAAATGGATAATCACACCATCAAGATCTCTAAAATAAGAGAATTTTAGAACTGGACAGACCTTAGAGAGCATTTATTCCAAGTCAATTGAATGTGAACTTCTTGAAATCAGCTCTTATATTTTTTTGTCTTTGCTTCTTCAGCACCTGAAGATAACTAGTATGTACTAGTTGATTAAGAAATGATTGTTGAATTGCACCCTCTCTTCTGGGCCTTAGGGACGATTCAATACCTAGGAACCCAATAAGTTCATCTTAGATTTTTAAAAAATATACAGTTGATATTGTTAGGGTAGCAATGGCACCAGAACCCTGGAATTTCAAGTTTAATTTGGGACTAAAATAAAGCACTCACAAGGCATTTAACAGTTAATAAAAGGAGGTTTACTTAGCTGTAACTTAGCAAGGATATGTAAGTATATTGTCACTTAGCCTCTGTAGATAGGATCCTCCTCCATGAAAAACTGCAGTCGGCAAGACAGGATGTGGTGACTGGGTGACTCTAACTCTTGTGGTCCTTGGACATACCCCAAGTTTAGGGTCCCTGACTCCATATAGTCGGGACTTTTTATGCACTTAGGTGACAAAGAAACTATATCAAGAAGGGCAGGGGCCAATTTCCTCATGTTAAATTTGTTTTTTAAGGGGAAATAAATCTATTTTTGTGAAGAATATAGGGAGAGGAGGTGGAAGGGTCTTGGAAATTATTGATGCTATCATAAAGAGTTATATTCCACAAATGAAATACAATGCAGCATACATCTGTTAAGTATATATCTTGTGCACAGAACACACAAATCACCCAGTGATAGACAGTAGTCTTGTCTATTCTTTATGTTAAAGGGAAATGAGTGAAGGAATAAGAACAAATTACATTCACCTTTAGATTGTTCTATCCCCTGTGGAAGGAGCACCTGACATTGTTTAGAGTTTTTATATGGTCAGATGGTAATTCTGCTATCCAGAAGCTTTATGGAAAAGGATTCAAACACAGCTGGTTGCAGTCATTGTTTAAAATAACTTTACTCCATGAATACTTATTTAATCCATTAATATAATACAATGATACTAGTAATAACACACCACCTCAGACTAAGCTCAGGAGAAGATTCTGTTCTATATCCTGCTTTCCTGATTGACAACTGTCTCTCCTCCAGTCTGGAGTGGGATGTGAGAGGGGTAGAGCAGGCAGAAAAGTGACCTTGCTTCCTTTTCTCTGGAAACCTCCATAATTTCCTCTTACTGCCCCTATTCCAGCAATTATGTAACTTGGAATCATGATAAGATCACATCTGTCATTATTCATGTGTGACATGTGTCAATCTGTTTCCCAGTGGCCTCACTCATCATCCTAGTAACTTGCAAACCATGATGCTCTGTGCAGGTTGCTTCTTCAATTAGAAAATAAACCCCTCACAGGTTGAACTCGTTAATCTTTCTTCTCCTCTCAGTCTGTTCTTTTCTTCCTCCTGTCCTCCTTTCTTCTCCTTTCTTCTTGTATCCTCTCTCTCTCCCTCCCTCCCTACAAATTCCTTTTTTTTTTTTACAATATCACTGTGATTAGGTGGATTATGATCCTCAGTTTTACATTTGAAGAAATTAGATTCCAAGAAATGTCATTATTTTGCTAAGGTAAATTATGCTATGAGGATAAGAGGCAGGATTGGAATCCAAATGTCTAAGGATTGCCAGATCTTGGATTTTAAGGATTGGTAAAAGGAAAAAATCTGGAAAAGAAAGAAAATGGATAAAAAGTTTTCTGATTGGACTCTAATATATCTATAATCCCTTTCTATTGACCATTTGTTTTATTCCCAGGAAAATTTCTGTCGAAAACTGTGGGTACATTTGTCATAAGTAAGCATTTATATTTGGTGATGCCAAAGTGAAAATATAGATTAAAATGGAGATTTACATAAGTTCCTGTATGTAGGGAAAGGACTGAAACAGGGGAGAGAGCCAGGTTTGGAAAGGACTCATCAATGGGAGTATGGTCTTTCAGAGAAACTCAGAATGGGGGAAATTTATTTACAAGACTGATTTAATAATACATGTGTGGAAGAATTCAATGTAGATACAGTCTGTTCCAAGTGGAAGCATTAGTATATCTACTCTTACTAGAATAGAGCTAAATGAAATAATTAAAGCTGACAGTATACATGATGCATTTGTTGTTAGGGTATCTCATAGACTTGTTCAGAATCTTTTTTGTACTAGAGCATCTGGCCGGCAAGCCAAGAAAGTTCAATTGAAATTCTAAAGAGTACATATACTTGCTGCTTGATAAATTTGGTAGTTATTAAAGAATTGTTACTTAATTTGTGAAATAGCAGTTTTGAAAACACTAAAGTAATACAAAAGTCATGCAGGGTGCATAGCGATAGTTTTGCCTCACAGAAAAGCACAGAACCTTTTTTTTTCATGTAGTTTGTAGGCTGAGATTTCAGCTGGAAGATGCAAGGAAGAGAATGTGTTTGGGGCAATTACCATACTGTAGGTCTTTTTCTTTTCCAGTGTTAGTTGGAAACAAGTTCAGGTTGTAATTTTTGGTTTCCCTCAAAAGATATACAAACGTATGGAAAACTAAAAACAGTTAACTTTCAAGTTAAAGGCTGTTAAGTGAGGCTTTGCTCAAATAATTCAATTCAAAGCTAATGGATGAACTCCAATTTTATAGAAAGATAATTATACAAAGTGGCTGCCTTGCCCTTTCTCTTATTCCTGCTGCTACTGCTTTCATTGCAGGAATTATCTAGTTTCTCTAGTAAATATTGTGCATATTATGTAAATGCCTTTTTAGCAGGATGGTATTGTTCTTTTCCTTTCCTTTCCTTCTTCCCTCCCTCCCTCCCTTCCTCCCTTCTTCCCTTCCTCCTTCCTTTCTTCCTTTCTTCCTTCCTTCCTTCCTTCTTCTCTCTCTTTCTCTCTCTCTTTTCCTTCCTTCCCTCCTTTCTTTCACTGAAAACATTGGAGAGGAGTCACTATTAAAAAATAACATTGAACTTTAGAGTCAGTGATACATGGACACATTTGTGAATCCCAAATTCCTTTTCAGAGGAGAGGCAATTTTAATCTCCTAGGTAGTATGATCTAGAATTTCCTGATGTGGCAGCAGCAGCGACAAAAAGCACTTACTATGTGCTATGTGTGAGGAATTGTGCTAAATATTATGAATACAAATGTAATCAGAAAGAAAGATAGGCTTTACTCTCAAAAAGCTTACATTCCAATGAGTGAAGGTAATAGAGAAAGAGAAGCTGAAATTGGGACACATAAGAAATTAAGCAGTTATATAGCAGTACCAGTACCAGTACTATGTACCAGTTATTGTGCTAAATGATGGGAAAAGAAAAAAATTATCTATAGTTTTGGAAGAGTATCCAGTTCAGAGGACCCAGGCAGTAAGTTACATTATTTGCACTGTATAGGTCTAAAGGGAAATAAATTGCTTGTTTAGTAGCCTCAAAGAATGTTTACCTTCTGAGGAAATTCCAAATCACAGAGTAATACTCTAAGTGATGAAAGAATTATGTAAGGCTGACCCTGAGGGAGAGCTAGAGATTCATCAAAATATCTCAATAGCAACTTCAAATCCAGTTCCCTTCTGTGTGGAACTGATAGGTTATTGAAGAGCTTTGTGTGTTTGTGCTAGCCTTTAAACACCTGTGAAAAATTTGTATCTTCTACATTTTTAGTGAGATGAAATGAAGGCTTACTTACACCTATGTACTTTACTTTGACCGCCTGTCGAGAAATTGCTGACTTTGTAACCTACATTTAGAGAAAACTAGATATGAACCAACTGTACGCTATTTTTAGAGATTGTTCTTGAGCACCTTCAGGTTGAGTACTCCAGGAGTCAGTAAGCAAAAGAGAAAAAAAATTTATTTTCTATGATTATCCCTCTCAGGATTAGACTTGGTATACGATTGTCTAGTGTCACGGGTCATGGGGAAAAAGGAAACCTAGTTTGGGAATCACAGCAGGAAGAACTTTGCAACAACTAGATTTATCCTAGTGTTTAATCCTTTGCTTTGGGAGAATGAGTTCTCCTTCATTCAAGATCTTCAAGCAAATGCTAGATGACCATTTATTGAATATCTTATAGGGAAGACTTTAATTCAGGAATGGATTTAACTAGATGGCCATTGAGTTCTCTTACAACTCTGAACTTCTGTGTGAGGTCAAGCTATGGTGAAGAGAGAACATTTTTTTCTCAATTATACAGCTGAAAAATACCCTTTTCAGTGAAAGGAATGCTGCTTCCTATATTTGCTACTCCTTTTTTTTTGAGGATTAGGGAATCTTATTACTTCTGTCTCTATAATACCCTCCTTAAAGGTGAAAATACTTTGAGGATGCTATCTTGTTAATTTTTACAAAATCCCTGGTAGGGAAGGTGATTTACCAGTAGGCTGTCTATTTTAAAGACATGGCCAGTTGAGGTACTATGAGACTTTCTTGATTTTTCAGTCAGATAGATAATGCTGGGAACCAGAAATACTACTGTATCTTAAATGCTGACTCAGAAGTATTTTTATATCCTTCTGTATCACCATATCAATGAAGGAATAATTTGGAAAGAAACGATGACTTTGCCTACCATAAAGAAAAGTCAAAGACTATATGATACAAGGGTTAAAAGAAGAAATACTTTCACAGATATGTTCAAAAGAAAAAAAAAAAAAACAAAAACAGTGTGAGCACAGGTTCAAAATAAAGCTCTTGAAAACTCAAGTCTCCTAGTTAGAAATAGCTCCAGTTAGATGGACACAGAAGACTTGAAGGATTTTGCTTCAAAAAAATGTCAAGTTTCAATGTTGCCGTGCTTGACAATCTCCTAAATTACAGCATGAAATTACAGGAGCTGGCCCTGAAGAATAAAACCATGTTGTGGAACACAGGATTGTTCAGTGGAGATGGAGGTGGCTGGAAATTGCTTTTTTGTAAGGCGACCCAGATGGCATAGGGAAGGATTGTTTGTGAGTAATGCTGCACCCAGAAATTGTGCACAGCAAACAAATCATTGTGAATTAGAAATGCTTGAAAACCATAATTTTGCTGACCTTAAAAAGAGAATATCGAAAAAACAAAGCTTCCAAAAAGGATTTTTTTTTCTTTAACCAGGCCTTAAGTTGTCTATTCACAACAACAGCTGATTTTTTTCTGACTCAGTAAAAATGAAAACTAAAAGAAATACAAAACACTGAACTCAGTGTATTTAAATGAAATACACACAGTCATTGTGAGGATAAAATAAGATAATATTCCTAAGGCACTATGTCATCATTAAAGTGCTATATAAATGTCAGGTATTATTTTGAATAAAGTTGAACATCTACTAGGAAAGGATTTTTGAACTGTAATTTGATAAAAATCAACAAATGATCATTCTTCTATATAACAAGTAAAGAGAAATAAAATTTCATGTGAAACTATGACTCTATTACATATAATTCTTTTTTAAAAAGTACTAATTAAATTTAATCAAGTAATACCAACATTGTTCTGCCTTTATATGTTCTAAACATATTTTCTCTTTCTTTGTTTTAAATGTTCATCTCTTTTTTCCTTCTCCCTTTTCTCTCTTCCTCTTCTTTTTGACATCATGGTTACTCTTTTCCATTTTGTCCCCCTCTCCAGCCAAAACAAAAACAAAAACATCCCAACACTTTTACTTGTATTGAGCAGAGTTGAGCAAAATGAATTTAGACTTAGATTCTGGGAAATTATGGCTTTCTCGATTTTTGTGAGAGAATTTAGAAAGACTTTCTCCTGCTTTTATCTTTTTTGTAGTTAGGCCAATGTTGTTAGACATGTAGGTATTGCTTAGTAGCATTAAAGACAGTTTAAAAAATAATTCTGGAATTATTTATGTTGCTAAGAAAGAACAAGTTAATTGATACATTCAAAAATGTCTAAGGATGTATTTCTTTCCCTCCTTAAATAGGGGGCATTGCCATCCTGCCCATTGGTGCCTAGCTCAAAGAACCTTCCCTGAATTCCATTCAATGCCTTTCTCTTCAAGTCATCTCTATTTAACTTAACTCACAAAAATTTTGTCAGATTTGTATAATTTTTAGGCAACTGATTAAATCCAGGGACTATAGATTTTTAAAACATTAAACAGCCCTTTTCTTTAAGAAGCTTATATCCTTTTTGGGTCTGGGGTGGGGTTTGTGTGAGGGGAAGAAAATGGCACGTGGTAGCAGTTTATTTTGAGAAAGCTTTAATTTTGTTTTAGATATTCTTCTCTGTTTCCTATTTTCCCTCATTTACACCCACAATCACCATGGTGTTTCTGGGATCCCTACTATGACCTTCCTCCTCCCTGCAATCCTACCTCTGTACTGTCTTAATTTAATGCCCCAATTAGTTTCTTTTCCTCACTTCCCTAAGTAAAAATGTACTCCTCTTATGACTCATCCCCTCAAGTCTAACTAAGTCATTGACTAGCTAATCTGATAAACACTTTAGTACTAAGTATTCCTGCTTGATAATAGCTTGAAGAATCAATGGCCCCCTACAGAATTGTAGGTTGGCTTTTTAAACTTGGACTGAATGCAGTTACCCAAAGGAGTAATTCTTAACAGAATGAAAGATTTGTTTTTTAACCAAGGAGATTTTGACATCCTTCAAACCTTACCATGTCAAGGTCAGTCTGTAGATTTGATCATGGCTTCTTATAGTAGCAGGGATTAAAAATGTAGGCAATCCAATAATATTTTATCTGTAGGAGGAGAAAAGGCTTCCTATTATAGGACCAAATAAATTTAACTGCTTATAGACTCTCCTTTCTCCTCTACGGGTACCTTCCTAATAAAAGAAATGGATAAGTAGGCTAACATTCCAGTTCAGCATGTTGCTTTGATCTGGGGAAAAATGAATTTCCTCTAAATCTTCATACCATCTTCCTGATATTGTGACTTTCCCCCTTAGGCTAGCTGGTTGCAAAAGGATAATTTGGGTTAAGGCTTCTCCATCTCTCTGCCAAGCATACACTATATTCCCATTAGGTCATTTTTAGAAACTGTGTTAACTCTTTCAGGACCACAAGAATTCACTTTATATACATTATTTCTGGGTCACCAAGAATCTTATTTCTTATCCTCTGGAATGAGGGTCAGCTTCCTATTGAAGGGAACATGTTGATAATTGGACAGTTTAGAGATCCCTCCAAGGGCCAAATTCTCTCCACTCAGGTATGATGAGATTAATTTCTAGACTCTGAAACTTCAAAAAAGAAATCCCATGTCCTTATTAACTACAAAATGAAGACTTCTAGCTTGGGACATGTTTGAAAAAGAGTTTATTTTTTCTTGTTATTTGTCTACTTTAAAGAGCTTAAAGGGAACTTGTGAATAACTTATTCTGATTCTCTCATGTTTTGAAAGGGTAAAAATAAGTTCCTGAGAGGTTGTGATTTACTCAAAAGTCACACAGCTAAAAAGTAGCAGAGCCAGAATGAAATTCTAGATACCCTCTTTCCAAATCCAATGCACCATGACGTCTGGGATACAGTATCAGATCTTTCCTTTAGAGGTAAAACTGCAAAGAACTGCAGAGGTTCATCTTGTCCAATCTTCTCACTTTACATGAGGAAACGGAAACCCAGAGAATAGGGAAATCACCCAGACAGCTAGTGGAAGAATTGAGTTTGGGATACAGGTTTTGTAGGCTCCTGATTTCTATGATTTAGATCGGAATCCAGGCTCTAGCACTCCTTGCACTGAAACACGTCATCTTTGAAAATCTAACATGTTTATTTGGG
>NC_058130.1:50666806-50693054 GCF_016433145.1 Gracilinanus agilis
AACTTTGTTTTATTATACATTATATTTATTATATTTATTTATTATATTGTTATTAAATTTATAATTTTGTAATTATACTTATATATAAATATAAGACATAATGTTAATTAATAATATATTGCATATATTATTACAAAATAAAAATATTATTATAAAACATTATATTATAAAGATATATAAAATATATTTATTATTATATAAAAAGAGAAACCTTTTTTCACCTAAATGTTTGAACACCTAGTCTCCTAGGTTTTACCATCAAATTTACTGATTTTACAACTTATTAAAAATGTAATAAAATAATGATGAAATTAAAAATAATTATTTACAAAGTTTTAGCTATAAGAAAGACCATGGGAAAAATAATTATGGCTGCAGATACTTTCTTGTTCTTTGAATAATAGTCCTACCATTCACTTTATTTGGTATAAATTAAAATTTTTTCTCTAGAATTCTGGAAGTCTAGAATATTGAAAGGATAAGGCTTAAAATGGTTCTTTTCAGGAAAATAAAATCTCTTCATATTCTTTTTCTATTCGTTTTGAAGTTTCTTCTCAAGCCATTAATGTTTCAATTTTTTTCTGAACTTTTTGTTGTTGTTATTCAGTTATATGAGTCATGTCCGAATCTTTGTGACACCATTTAAGATTTTCTTGCCAAATATACTAGAATTACACACCATTTCCTTCTACAGCTCATTTTGTAGATGAGAAAACTGAGCCAAACAGAGTGAAGTAGTTACACAGCTAGTAAATGTTTGAGGTCAAATTCGAACTCAGGTCTTCCTGACTCCATGCCCAGTACTATCCATTGTGCCCTCTAAATCTTCCAATTCTAAACTTAACAAGTACCAAATAAAATAAGCATTCCTATATAAGTAGTAGGACATAAAATAAGGTTTTCAAGGAAAATGCATATTTCTATGTAAGTTGCCTTTTCTTTCACATATATATGAATTTAACCTGTAGATTTCTAAACATTCCTGCTTATTTGTTCTTCCTGGCCATCAAAAAAAAAAAAAAAAGATTAAAAACCTTCCTCCTTTATACAATGCGAGAGTCAGAAAAGATGACCTTTGAAGACCATCCAGCTCTAAATTTGAAATCTTATTCTTAGCATCTTGAATAAGACTTTAAGATTCCAAGATATAGATGAGTTATTTATCTACCATTTCAAATATATAATGCCCCAAATGGGAACTTCTTTGGCTGTGGGAGTTTCCAATGCCTGGGAAATTTGATTAAAAAAACAAACAGCAAAATTCTCAGCATCTAGAAAAGTGTCTTATTCATGTTAGAAACAAAATTAATGTTTGCTGATTTCATATCATATGAAATATATTCTTGTGTGTATTGTATATACATATGTAGGGCAGCTAGATGGCACAGTAGATAGAGTGCCAAGCCTGCAGTCAGGAGGACTGCTATGGACACTTTCCAGCTAAGTAACCCTGGTCAAGTTTCTTAAACATGTTTGCTTTAGTTTCTTTATCTATAAAATGAGCTGTAGAATAAAATGGTAAACCACTCCAGCATCTTTGCCAAGAAAACTCCAGATAGTGTAAGAAGGAGTCACACATGACTGAAATGATTGCACAATAAAATGCATATAAATACGTGTATGTATACAGATATTATATAATAAACACATATGTATATGTAATTATACATGTATTTTTAAATAAAAGAAAAACTTAGATAACTGGTTCACTAAAAAATTAGAAAAAGTTTCTTCTCACTTTAAATGTGGGCACAGACCCTTATTGGTTCTGTAATACATCATCCAAACTTTATTCAAGTAGTTAGTAGCAGGGGCAGCTACATAGGAAAACTGGAAAATTTTTTTAGATAATCTGACAAACAAAAATGGCCCAGATCATGCCAGTTGTCTGTTCAGCCAGTCTGTAGAAATCACAGAAGTCACATTCATTTCCATTAAAGTTTGACATTTGCTTTCAGTATATGAAGGCAAATTAAATAGTCAGATTCTGAAGATGGTTTCTCTTTAAGGACTGAATAGGGTATACAATCAAGCTTTTATTCCAGCCTCTTGAATTGTAGTTGTTTGGAAGATAGAAATCTCCATTCATTTTTACTTGACACTTTTCACCAACATTGAATCCACTCAATTAAAAAAATTTTTTTAAAGCGAAGGCATCTTTAGTGCCAGCAAAAACATCTCTAGAAAATACCTTCCTTTGACATCCTTAATTTTACTTAAGACTGTCTTTGTTTTCTTCCTGACAGGTTAGGAGTGAGATTATTGATGAGGTCCCCTGGTCTCATGTACCAGAGGGCTCCTGAACAGGTGCGAAACACTGGAAATGCAATTAGGGATTTTCCTCCTTTCAAAATTTAAGTTTTAATGAAAGGAGTAAACAAGAGAGATTAGGGGGAAAAAAAGAATCCTCAAATTCCCCTTTAAAGTGGGCTTTATTTCTAGTGAAGATTCATTCTTCTTCAAGTGCAAAACCATGTGTTGTCTACATTTTTTGGTATCTGGATTGTTTAGAGGTCATCTGGTCCTAACCCATCATTTTGTGATTGCCCAGAGATGAAATGATTTGCTCAAGATTGCAAGATAATAAATGGCAGAGAGACAGAATTTGAACCTTGGTCACCTGACTCCAAATCTAATGCTCTTTTTACTACACCACAGTGTTGTTCCTGGCATTGATACTATTTTATGATACTCTTTTTGTATATAATAGAGAACCTTATTTTTTACTTGAAAAAGTTTTATTTTTTCAAATTTCCAAATAGTTCAGTAAGAATGATTTCAATGAATCATGTAGCTTTCCCCCCAACCCCTTTCCACTTTGACATAATAGTTGATGGATATAATAATGCAAAAACCTCGATGTTTTCAAATATTCATCTGGTTACAACTTTATTTTTATATGATTTTATGAGTCTCCATTATTAAGATATATAAAAGAAGAAACTGGAATTTTTTTCTTCAGAGAAAATATTTTAATTTTCTCAGAATATAGAATTATAAGATTTTATATTTGCAATGGAACTAAAAAGATATCAGCTTATACCTATACTTGAATGAAAAATTTTTTGTACAACATGTCTGATAAGTGGTTATCCAATTTCTACTTGCTGATATCCAACAAGGGGGAGCCCATTATCTCATGAAACCTATTACTCATTCTACCGTTCTAGATTTACTTACTGGGAAATTTTGCCTAATAACAGGTTTAACTGGTCTTTCTGAATCTTTCCCCCATCCCATAATTTCTTGTTCTATTCTTTGGGACCAAACAAAATTAATCTCTTATCCTTGTAACAGCCTTTCAGCCATGCTTGCCTCTCTCTTCTCCTCAACCATTTCATATCCTCTAGTCTATCTGGGTTAGATATCTCAAGTAACTTCATTTATGCCTCACTTGGCATCTAAGTGATACACTAAATAGATCACTAGGTCTATTTAGTCACTAAGTCAGGAAGGCTTGAATTCAAATTTAGGTCCATACCCTTACTAGCTGATTGACCTTAGGTAAGTCACTTAAACTCACTTTGCCTCAATTTTAAAATAGGTATAATAATGACACTTGCCTCTAAGGGTTAAAATGTATTTGCAAGGAATTTAGCCCAGTGCCTGTATATATTAAGTGTTCTATAAATATTATTGTTATTATTATTAATATTATTTTCATGGAATCAGCAGCACTTACTATTCCATCACTCTTGTTGGGACACTATAGGTTATCAAGGTCCTTAAAATGAGATGAACTGAACTCAGTATTTCAGATAAAGTCTAATGATGGGGGAGAGTATAATCAGAAAATCCGTTCCTTATTCCTAAAAGCTGTACCTTTCCTCAAGAAGCCCAATATGGAATTTTTAATATGCTGTTTTAAACTGCTGACCTCATACTGAACTTGAAGTCCATTAAAATTATCCTCCTTTTTTTCCACTCATGCTGCTTTTAAAACATATTGGTTTTGATCTTGTACTTATAAAGTTGTGGTGTTTCATTTTTTTTTGGATAAAATTTTACATTCATCCCCATTGCACTATATCTTTTACAATTCAGTCTAATATTTTAGAAGTTTGCAAGATCTTTTAAGTTTCTATACCTATCATCCAATATATTGACTATTCTAATGTTTTATATTTATTATTGAATTTTCATTGATAATTTGTCATCTCTTAGTGGCTAGCCTTCCTGAGAACAGGATCTTCATCTATGATATCATTTAGGTGCCTAAAATGTTTTTAAAAGTATGTAAGTGGGATAGATGGTTATTATTAGCCCCATTTTTCAGATGAAGATAATGAAGCATGCAGCAGATAAGTGACTGGGTCACAAATTTCCTTTAGCAGGATGCTAAAAGGTCTCCCACTGAAAGAAGTTGGAATACATGCCAAACTCTATGAGTTCTCCACTGCACCAACTTTCTACTTCTGATCCCTCCTGTAATGCCTTTTCTCCAGCCTCCTCAAAAGCACAAACTCTTGATTTTGAATTACCTATAGACACCCACTAGGAGCACATACATGCTCTCCTAGAAATAACAACTTAAATCACACAAAACTAATACTTAGACAAGATGAAAGGAACACCAAGTCTCCATAATTGAACCTATCTGAAGTTCTCTGGATTCTAAGGAAGCTTTTTTCTTCAACATTGTCCCACATTATCTAACCATAAACTTCAGAGAGATGGCCAACTTGCCCCTCATATACAGTACCAATTGTAGGCACAAGCTATTAAGATTCAATAGTTTGCCTCCTCTGGAAGTGATGGAAGTAGAAATAGCAGAATTTTGGGTAGCTGGATTTGAGTACTAGCCAATTACTACCTGTGTGGTAACTTCCCCTTTGTTGAGTAACTTCTCCTTTCTTGGTTTCAGTTTCCTCATCTTTAAAGTGAGGGGTGTGACCTAGATGGTCTCTCAGTCCCTTCCAGATCTAGATTTATGAACTATGACCAAGATTTAGGTTAAGCACTCAGAAACTATTCTTGTTACACACTTCTTTAATTTTTTTAGTCCTTATATCTATTTCTTTCTCTGCCCCCCAATGTAATTTGTTTCTTTTAATCTTGCATATTTTGTTTTATGCATAAACCCCCTCCATTATTCTGAGGGGTCCACAACCCTTCACCAAACTGCCAAAAAGTTTTCATGACACACAGAAAGTTTAAAAATACATGCTTTAGATGTTCCTTTATGTGGGAGAAGGAGCAAGGGTGGGAATATCTGATGTCAGTTTGATTTCCTGTAATTTTCCCTATTCTGTTAAAAAACTGACAAGGAAAAAAAGGAAGAAAAAAGCTAACAATAAAAATCAGGTTTATTGAAAACTCCTTAATCATAGTTAATGTTGATAGCTTGAAATTTGTTTTAACTCAATTGCTTTTTGGACAAACTGGTCTAACAACATCCTCGTTTTTGAAAAACCTCTTATAGACAAATGCAGTCTGTCATCCTTGATGATCCAGGAGGGATAATTTCTTCAAAATTTTAAGCATATTATTTCTTTTTATGTTTCTCTTGAGTCCCATGTTTGAATGTCAAATTTTCTATTAGTTCTGTTTTTTTCTTCAAAAAAGCTTGAAAGTCCTCTATGTCATCAAATTTCCATTTTTTTCCTGAAGGATTATACTCAGTTCTCCTGTGTAGATTATTCTTGGTTGTATTCCTAGTTCTTTTGCCTTCTGGAATAGTATATCCCAAACCCTTTGATCATTTAATGTGAAAGCTGCTAAATCTTGTGTGATCCTTATTGTAGCTACATGATATGCATTTTTTTTTCTTTTTGGTTGCTTACAATATTTTGTCATTGGCCTAGAACCTCTGGAATTTGGCTACAATATTCTTGGGAGTTTTCATCTTAGGACCTCTTGTTAATTGGTAGATTATTTCAATTTCTCTTTTACTCTCTGGCTCTATTAATCAGGACAAGTTTCCTTGATAATTTATTAGAATAGTATATCTAGAATTTGGAAATATTTATTTCATAATCATACATTTATAACCTATATCAAATTGCTTACTCTCTCAGAGAGGAAGGAGAAAAGGAACAGAGAGAATTTGTAGGCTAAAATTTGAAAAATGAATGTTAAAATTTGGTTCTACATATAACTGGATAAAACAAATTTATTTTTAAAAATGTGATGTTTAGACTCCTTTTGTATCATGACTTTCAGGTAGAATAATAATTCTTAAATTTTATCTCCTGGATCCATTTTACAGGTTGGTGGTCTTTATAATGTGATATTTAATTTTTTTCTTTATAATTATTTTTCATTTGTTTCATTGTTTTTTAATGTATCTTGGAATCAGATTCCACAGGGCCTATTCTAATATTTAAGGAATTATTTTTTTCAATGACCCTTTGTAACACTTTTTTCCATTTGAAATTCTACTTTTTAAAGAATTCTTTTCTTCAGTAAAATTTTGGGTCTCTTTTACTATAAGTTCATTTTTTAAATAATGTTACTTTCTTTAGAATATTTTTGTGCCTTTATTACAAAGCTGTTAGTTTTCTTTTAATAATTTGTTTTGCTTTACTCATTTCTTTTCCCAAATTTTCCTCTACCATTCATTGCTTTCTTTATCTTTTGTAGGAATATTTGTTGAGTTTGGGACCAATTAGCATTTTTCTTCCAGGTTTTGCTTGTAACTATTTTTACATTTTTGTCCTCTTCTGAGTTTATACCTTGATCTTCCCTGCCATGAATATTACCTTTTTTATGTTCAAGTTCCTTTTGTTGTTTGTTCATTTTCCAGACAGTTTATTGACTTTGAACTTTATGTTTAGGTTGGGCTCTGCTCACAGTTATTTGGGAAGGAACTGTCCCAAGCTTCATCCTTTTTCATTTTAGATGCTTTCAGAGGTAGTTTTAGAGATGTTCAGGTCTTTGGTGCTTACAAGGTGATATGATCCATTGAGAAGTGTGGTCTCTCCTCTATCCCCTGAAACTGTGACCAGGTTCCCTGATTTGCTGCAGCCTCAAGTCCTAGTACTAATTTTGCTTTTGTACTGTAACCTGAGCTCCTCCTTTCCTATGACTCACTGCAAGAACCCCTTTCATCTCTGGAACTGTGACCTAGAACTGCTTATGGATAATACAGTTGCTAATTAGCACCAGTTGTCCCAAGTGCCAGCAAAGGCCCCTGCCATCTCTTTCTAACTAGTCTAATCCCCTTACTATCTCTGGGCTGAAAGCTGTGGAAGCTGTTGCTGACACTATTGCAGTTACCTCCAAAGAACACTGTTGGTGCTATTCTATTCTGGGTCAGCCCCCACACCAATACAATAAACCTTTCCTTCCTATATCCTAAGGCTTCAAAAATGTCTCACTTGGACCTTTTATTGATAACATTACTCAAAAATGTGTTTCGAGGAGTAATTTTAAAACTGCTTTTGGGAAAATCAGCTATTTTGCTGTTTATCCTCCACCATTTTGGCTCTGCCATTCCCTTTTATCCATTTCTAACACCTTTAGTTACTTTTTTTAAAAAATAGGATTGGGGGCAGCCAGGTAGCTCAGTGGAGTGAGAGTCAGGCATAGAGACAGGAGGTCCTAGGTTCAAACCTGGCCTCAGCCACTTCCCAGCTGTGTGACCCTGGGCAAGTCACTTGACCCCCATTGCCCACCCTTACCAATCTTCCACCTATGAGACAATAAACCGAAGTACAAGGGTTTAAAAAAAATAGGATTGATTCTGTGACCTTGAATTTTATTTGGAAATTCAAAGAAATGCATTATTCTCCAAGTTATGATTCCAACAACAGAGTAATCAAATAATTTCAGATGATATTATTGCAATTGAAAGTACTTTATGTGCTTTTCTAAACATTTCAAATATAACTGAAGTAGCATTGGTTTCTTTACTTTAAAAAATTGTCTCTATTATATCCTAATAATCCAATTATATTGTAATAGGAAAATGAGCTTTGACGGAAATTGGTAAAACATGCTAATTTCTCTAGGTTTAATTGGTATGTGATGACAATCACAGTGTTCACAATCACCTAGACACAAAATACTCATTACTAAAATACCTGTGAAATCAATCAACATTTTCTGCATGTGTATAGTTACTCCCTAATGGGACCCACTATTGGGGTAGATAATCCCAGAGAGCATATAATCTATTAAAAAACAAGAAACTAACATCATGGATGGTCCATTGCACAGTATTTATACCATAATTTAGATGAGTTGGTGGGCTTACTGTCCTATTTTTGGTGAGGGTGTGTTTAAAGATTAAATTAAGTGAAGTGAGCAGAACCAGGAGAATAATGCACATAGTAACAACAATAATGTATGATGATCAACTGTGAATGACAATTATTATCAACTAGGCGAGGATCCAGGACAACTCCAAAGGACCCAGGATGAAAAAGGATATCCATCATCATAGAAGGAACAGATGGAGTCTAAATGCAGATTGAAACACCATTCTTCACTTTGTTTCTTCCCCAAATTTTTATCTACTATAAGCAATATATGTCTTATTTAGCAACATAACAGAATAATACATATTATATGACATATGTAAAACCTATATATTTATCTCCTACTTTATTGGGGAATTGGGAACAGTGGTAAGGAGGGAAAAAAAAGGATGTAACATTGATTTTTTTGACATAGCTAATATGAAAATTTTTTGCTCTTGGATAAGTGTATTTATTATAATTGATGGCATATTTGCAACAGATCATATGTATGATACTATTATTATGTAACATATTTTATTGTTTCATACATATGAAAATAAATTATACCTCAAAAAAGATTAAATTAGTAATCATTCATTAAGAACATACTAATAAATGTTGATATAGGCAGAGAGGAAGGGAGCAAGAAGTTAGAGGCATCAGAAATGGTTTTATGTCACATGTAGTCCTTTAATTAAATCTTTGATTAAGATAGATTCCTTATTGATAGCAAGAAGATGGTGTAGGACCTTGATTGATGAAAAGAAAGGCCAGATTAGAGTTTAAAGCTTTAGGGGGCAATGACTGCATATAACCATAAAACCAATCAAATAGTGTAAAAAGTATCAGATAGTGGGTTTCAGAGGAAAGGAGCTTTGAGGAAAAAATGCTTTATTTAAAAAAGAATAATTCACATTTTAAAAATGAAAAAAAGCAATTTTCTCTTCTATTCACCTCTATCACATTAAAAAAAGGTAAAACCTAAGGATAGTCAAGCATACAGATTCCCACCCACACTGGACGTTTCTCTCTTTTTCTTCACATACATACATATACTAAGTATGTGTATATACAGACATATCTATATATATCTACCAATATCTATCTATCATCTATAATCCATCTATATTAATATCTGTATATCTATGTCAATTCATAAATATATATTTCAATCTATATCCCAAGCGCATCCCACCTCTGGCAAGAACTGATCTACATTTTTCATCATGGATTGTTTAGAATCATGATTATCAGACTAGTTAAGATTTTCAAAGCTATTTGATTTGCTTGTCTTTTTTTTTACACAAGTTGTTATCCTCGTTTTCCTCACTTCCTTCTTTATCATTTCATGTCTTCCTAGTTTTCTTTGAAATCATCCCCTTCAACCTTTATTTTAGAATAATATTTTATTACATTCATATACCGTGACTTTTTCAACCATTCCCCAACTGATTAGCACGCTCAGCCCCTTTATTTTAGAAATGAAACATTCAAGGCCTGGAGACAGTAAGTGAGTAACCAAAAGTTGTTTTAGTTGAAGTAAAAAGAAAATCTGGTCTCAGAGAGATAATGGAATAAGGAAAAGTATTTGAATCCCTTTTCAGATTAATTGTAGATATTCATGTTTGATACCACTCCTAAACTCAACAAGTAGTCATTTCTTAAAGGTTTGTTGACTTGTGGAATCTGAAACCACATTAATGAATAAAAGTTGGAAATGAAAAAAGCGAATGATATCTTCCTATTATTATGAAAATAGTTTTGATCTCACAGACCCCCTGAAAAATCAGAACATAGGAATCACTCTGAGAACCTCTGGCCTCAGTCACTGAGAGCTTTAGTAACTTGCTCAAGATCACAGAGACAGTACGTGTTAGAGATAGGACTTGAATTTTTATCTTCCAGACTCTCAGGTCAGGTTTACATCCTCTAGGGCACACAACCTCTCAGAAAACATGAGTAGAAATTAAAGTGCCATATGGTTATACAGCCAATATCTTTTTAAATATTTTTACAGATTATATCTTGATACAATTATTAATAATTGTTTTCTGACATCCCTGCCTCCTGTACCTCTCCCTTTCCCAAGATGGCAAGTAATATAGGTTGTACATGTGTTATCTGTCACACAATATATATTTCCATGTTCATTATGTTGTGAAAGAAGACATAGATCACTTACACTAGAGAAAAATTAATGGAGGAAATAAAGTGAATAATGGCATGCCACTAACTTTTAATATTAATGACCAGATAAATTATTTTGATTCAATTAATTCATAATACTTTATTAAAGAGGCAGCAATTTGATTTTCATCCTGAATGTAATTAAGACATTGAAAGTCATTGAAATGTGTACTTTTCCCTCTTGGGAGGGAAATGTGGTACAGTCAAGAACTTTAATTTTAAACATATACATAATCATAAAGGTGATTGCTCAGTTTAACCTAAATTGGAACCCATATTTATTGTTACAAGATGATGTGTTTTTGTTAATTTTGCAAGAACATTTTACATCCATTTGATGATGCTTCATTTTGTATAATCAAGTTTTACCATATAATTTAGTATTTGTTGTGTCAATTGGTAAATGTGGAGTTTATGGGTTGGTTGACTTTGCAAATTCTAAACTGGAATGATCTGATGTCAGGAATGATCACTTCTTCATCATTTTTCTATGACAGGAGGCACCACAGTGAGGAACCAGGGTTTCATAATTCATATATGATTGCTTTGTTAGTCCATCATCCACCTCCAAAGCATTTTGTGTCAGATTTAAGGGCAAAATGTAGCCCCTTGCACAGTACATTAAAATTTAATTTAATTTATTATATTCCAAATGGACTTTTGCTCTGAGGATGGCAAAGGTGAAAATACTTCCAAGTTCTTTTTTATTCTTATCTCTTTTTTGATGACCCAGGAAATAAAATCTGCCCTCCCAATCATGTTTTATTAAAAATCATTTGCTTCTATTTTCAGGATGTTAAGGTAATTTCTGAATGTAAGTCTCTGTCCCCTTTATTTTGAGAGTATAAGAAGTTGTCACCTGATCAAATTCAGCATGAGATATTTAAGAAAAGGCTTTTATTTATGTTTCTTCTGTAACTTCAATATCTGAATATTGTTTCTTTTCTATTATGAAATAATCACAATAAATATGAATATTGGAACAAAAGACAGGTTCATTATTAAATAGCATGAAAGAATACCAGATTTGATTTACTTCCATGATATTGGGTTTAGATATTTTGCTGCTGGTCAGATTTGTGGAAATCTCTTGGGACAAGGTATGTATGTCATTGCTTCTGTGTGTGTGTGTGGGTGTGTGTGTGCGCACACACGTGCACACATGCAAGTGTGAACACTTGGGAGAAAGGTATTGGAATGGGCAGAAGATTGTTCTTTCCAAGTAGGATTGATAGATGGGGAGTTTTCTCTCATTTGAGGCCCTACTTTGTCAGGTTCTTTGGAAAGAAAAGAATTATATCTTTTCAGTAAATCCTCACGTGTTGAATGTGATCTACTTTGCAAATGGGGTAAACTGTCCCTGGTCTAGGGAGATTTACTTCTTCAGTGAATTCTTCTAACTCTAAATAAAGCTTGCAATCAAAGGGTGGCCTCGAGTGCCCTAATGGCAGTGTTCCCTTCCCAGTTTGATTTCTCTTGAGTATCTCAGAAGAAAATTGGTGTAAAGGGTGAATGGGGGCCAGAAGGATAAACCAGTACACTGAAAGGTAGGAAATCAGCTCTTGTAGTCCTGATCTAAATAGAAATCCTAGAGGAATTACATCAATAAAAACTTGTCTCTGGAATTCAACAGTTCAACAAACCAACAGGAATACTAGAAATAGTAATATATAACAAAGGTTTCAGGCATAGAAATTGGGGCAATGGAAATTTGAAAAAAATAAGCCCTGATTTAGAGGGGAAAAAAGAGCACTGCTGAGAAACAGGACTCTCTACAACTACTTAAAGTGCAAAATACATTCTTAGTATCTTCAGTAAGTGATGATTGATAGCCATGGGATACTAAAATACTTAAATACAAAAATTAATTTTATTTCAAATTAATTTACTTCAGATTGTATAGAGAGCCAGCTCTATATTTTTTGGGGTCCTGAGTGGCATTTAGTGGCATTGGATTAAAAAGACAGGAAACAGAAACTGAGAACAGCCAGACTAATTGTTTAGCTCAGGCTGCTCTGACTTCATGGAGTTCAAGTTTATTATATACTGGTTTCAAACAAAGAACACAAAAAAAGAATCACAGCTGTTAAGGGCTTACAAATCATACACAACCCATTAAAGTCTAAAAAGTAGAGAGATAGGTACAGGGTCAAGGGCCAAATTCCAACCACCAATTAGTAGGAGGTTAATTCTAGGAGCAGAAATATATTTCATAGAGATTTTTACTAATTGCCTTCTGTCCTCTTCTTGAATTATAGGACTGCACCTGGTCAGATAAAGTCTTGTTTGGCCTTGTCTATGTCCAGCCTTGACTATCTAAGTAATATAATTTTTAGAGTTCAGGCTTTTTAATTATCAAGGAGAAAACTGGTTAACTCAGTAGCTGCTGGTCTGCTTAAGGACTCAAAGCTTCCCAATAAGAATATTGAGAAAAGGTGGGGAATCTAAAAATGAGTCAAAAGAGGAGTCTCAGATTTTTACCTTAGATGGGCCATTCTGTCTGCTACCTGACATGCAGTGCAGAAAAATCATACACACAGTTTTATTTGCCAATGATTTTGTAATGGGATCCAGATAAAATATCTATTACAGACTCTATTTCTCTAAATGACTCCCAATAGCCTCCTGGAGGGGTCAAGTTGTTTTTGGATTAACCAACCTGCTGGTACCAGAGCTTTTCAGGGCTCAGGTGACCAGGACCAAACACAAAGACTGCCTCAGCCTGGATTGGTCATGTAGGGAATCCAGATAATAGGCCCTATTTTGACCCTATTTCTCCAATCGGCCTTCTACCAGATTGTGAACAAAACTGAATGACAAAGTTTCTTGGAGAATTAAAATAATATTTAGGGCAACTTTAATACTTCCTCCCACCTTTCCTGAATTCAGTGATAGACTACTACCTAAATTATTTTATCTCAATAGGGAATCTGGGGAAAGAGGAAAGTTTCCTCAAAATGTAAATAAAAGGAAATTCTATAAATCATAATGTGCCATTTAATTCATCTCTACTTCAAAGAATCACACAATAAGGATTTATTGTTTCTTTCCTATTCTGATATTCTATGAAAACAAAAAGTCTTTTAGAAAGGATGGGATATGGGCAACACATTGATGATTTTAGTGGGTGAAGGTTTTTGAATTCAAATAAAATGATAATTTTCAAATTTGTTAGATATATAGACATTGAATAGGAGAGAGCCCTATAAAAATCCACAATTCCAATTTGGTTTTTGGAGATAAGGATGGAGATAGAAGAGGAGAATTTCATTAAAAATTCATCAGAGGGGACAGTTAGCTGGTTCAGTGGATAGAGTACAAGGCCTGGAGACAGGAGGTCTTGGGTTCAAACATAACTTCAGATACTTCCTAGCTGTGTGATCTTTGGCAAGTCCCTTAATTTCAGTTGCCTAGCTCTTTATTGCCTTAGAGGTGATAGTTTCCATTCTAAGACAGAAGGTAAGGGCTTGAAAATAAAAAGAATTAATGAAAGACAATTCTGTCAAATGATAAGAGTCTTGTACTTGGATGTGAAAATGCTTTTACATGCATACAGTGTGATATAAAAATAAATTATTTAAATTTCATAATCATGAGAAGAAAGCATTATTGTTAAAAGGACTGAAAGACTCCACAAGGCAATTATCTATCCCTAGAAATAAATGTATAAATACAGCTATATAGGATATAATTCAAAGAAACTGTTGTCTTATGAATTTATGTAGTTCTTCCATCATCAAAGGCAGATCACAAAGCATCCATCTCTTCATGTACTGGGTAAATCATTTTTAGGTCCTTTCATCACCTGGATTGTTTAATATTTGTTGGTTTCAGTACAATACTCAGGAAATCTGATTTGTACCCTTCATTCTCAACTTATAACAGAGCTACTTACTTTTTCCAGACATAAATAAGACAGGTATCTCAGAGCCCATTCCACCAAATTTAGTATAACTAACAGATTTATTTATGCCCTGATATCTTTATTAAGTAAGAATGCTTCTTTGAAGAATGGTGATGCTTGAAGATGGAGGAGTAACTAGGGCAACAGCTCACCATTTCACCATGAAAATGCTCTCTGACCAAGAGTACAATATCAGCACAAAATGAATATAGTAGTGAAAGAACCAACAGAGACAGAGGGAAACAACCTTCAAATAATAAAAACCCAAAAGGTAGGCAGAGATCATCTGGGGAAATGAGGCGAGAGGGGAGTGGAGATAGCAGGGCGCAAGGCAGCAAGTAAGGAGCAAGCCAAGAGCAAACCACAGCCCCACCGCCCCACAATCTGCTCTCACAGGTTCCAAACTTAAGTCTAAGCTAAGTCAGAATCTGAGATCCTGCCATGCAAAAAGAGGTCAAAGCCAAATCACACCCCTTGAAACTGCAAGAAGTCCAGAGTCCCAGCCCAAGGCAATCTGGGCTAAAGGGGGCCTATCCACATGTGCTCATAGCAAGGCCAAGAACTCCAGTCTTGGCTTGGGGTAAGGACATAATTCGTGTTTTGGGGTGAGGACACAGTTCTCAGGGGGAGCCTCCCCAGGATCTTTTTGCCCAAAATTATAGTCTTGGGCTATAATCTGATCAGTATATGATCTGATCAAGTTCAGAGTGAGAACAAAAACTTACACCCAAGCCTGAGGAAAGTCTTTAAGCTATCAACATCTCAAAAATAAAAGTGGCAGGGGGAGGGGATTCCCAGAGCTCTCAGACCTCAGACCATCTGGTAAACTAGTAACAATCCAGAAAATACGCTGAAAATAACATCAAAGAAGGACTGAAGTTTAAGAGGGTACCCCAACTTTCCAGAAAACAGAGCCTACCTACAATTAGATAGGAAAAATTAGCAATCAAAAAAGCACCTAACTCTAAAGACTTTTTATGGAGACAAAGAGCAAGGTGTGGACACAGAAAGGGACAGTGAAAGCAAAGGAAACACACCCAAAGTCCAAAAAGAAAAATATGGTTTGGACACAGATTCTATAAGAACTCAAATAAGACTTCAAAACCCAATTATTAGAAGTAGAGGAAAAGTGGGGAAGAGAAATGAAAATGATGCAAGAAGTAATGAAAGTGATGTAAGAAAAAATGGGCCAATTGAAAAAGGAGAACCAAAAACTGACAGAGGAAAACCTGGTCTTAAAAATCAGAATTGACCATCTACAAACCAATGATTTCATGAGAAATCAAGAAACAATAAAGCAGAATCAAAGGAATGAAAGAACAGAGGAAAACATGAAATATCTTATTGAAAAAACAACAGACCTGGAATATAGACCTAAGAGAGACAATCTGAGAATTATTGGATTACCTGAAAGCTGTGATGAAGAAAAAACCTTGGATGTCATATTACAAGAAATTATCCAAGATAACTAGCTAGAAATGCTTGAACAAGAAAATAAAATTAAAACTGAAAGAATTCACGAATCACTTCCGGAAAGAAACCCTCAATTGACAACTTCCAGGAATGTAATAGCCAAATTCAAGAGCCACCAAGCCAAGGATGACAGTACTTCAAGCAACCAGAAAGAAAGTATTCAAATACTATGAAGTTACAGTCAGGATCACTAGTGGCTTCTACATTAAAGGATCAGAAGGCATGAAATATGATATTCAGAAAGGTGAATGATTTGGTTTTACAACCCAGAGTCACCTATCCAGCAAAATTGAATATACTCTTCCAGGGGGAAAAGATAGTCATTCAATAAGATAGAAGGTTTCTAGGCATTCCTGAGGAATAAGCCAGGCCTAAACAAAAAATTTGAAGGCCAAATGCAAAACACAAGAGAAGCCCAGAAATGTAAATAAGAAAGAGAAAATTTAAGGGACTTATTAAGTTTAAAATGTCTATATGTCTGCATGAAAAGAGGATTTCTTTAATTTTCAAAAATTACTCTTAGTAGTAGAGAAAATAGAAGGAATTTACTTAGAAAGGTGGTGGAAAAGTAAGCTGATTATTATAATATGTATATGATGATACATGATGATAGGATGTATATGTAAACATCATGATATGAAACAATATGTATGTATGATATATGTATGCATATGAATGACATGTAAAATCAATCAAGGACTGAAAGAGAGGGTTACATTGAGAGAAAAGGGAAGGGAGAAAAAGAATGGGGTAAAATATATAACATAAAGAGGTGAGAAAAATCAATACAGAGAGAGGAGGATAAAGGTGGTGATGGACAATGCTTAAAATTTACTCCTTTTGCAACTGGCTCAGAGAGGGAAAAACAAGTATATTCAGTAGGGCATTGAATTCTATCTTACCCTACAGAGTAGTAGAAGGGGAACAAGACAAGAGAAGTGGAGGGTAATGGAAAGGAGGGAGAACTGGGGGGGGCAGGGTGTGTGAAAAAAAAATCAAACAAATACTCGAGAGGAGGAACAGAAAGGGAATAGAGCAGGATCCAAAGGGGATAATACTATGGAGGGCAATACACAGTTAGTAATCATAACACTTAATGTGAATGGGATGAACTCACCCATTAAACTGAAGCAGATAGCTGAGTGGATTAAAAACCAGAACCCTGCTATATGTTGTTTACAAGAAACACATTTGAGGCAAGGTGACATGCACAGATTCAAGGTAAAAGTCAGGAGCAGAATATATTATACATCTTCTAAATTAAAAAAAGCAGGAGTAGCAATCATGATAACAGACAAAGCTAAAATAGAAACTGATCTGGTTAAAAGAGATGAGGAAGAAATGACATTTTGTTAAAAGGTACTATAAACAATGAAGTAATATCATAACTAAACATTTATCCACCAAATGGAATGACATCTAGATTCCTAATGGAAAAACTGAAGGAGCTAAAAGAGGAAATAGATAGCAAGACCATACTAGTTGGGGATCTTAACCTTCCCCTTTCAGAACTAGATAGATCAAACCAAAAAAACAAAAAACACAGGAAAGAAGTAAATGAAATGCTAGAAAAATTAGAGATAATAGATATCTGGAGAAAGATGAACAGGTATAAAAAAGGAATATACTTTTTTCTTAGCAGTACATGGTACATATATAAAGAGCAACCATGTACTACGACATAAAAATGTTGCAAACAAATGCAGAAAAACAGAAATAATAATTGCCACTTTTCAGATATTAATGTGGTAAAAATTATAATTAACAAGGATCCATGGAAAGGCACATTTAAAATTAATTGGAAACTAAATAATCGAATTCTTCAAAACAGGTAGAACAAAGAAGAAATCATAGAAACAATTAGAGACTTCATTAAAGAGAATGATAATGAGGCAACATCATATCAAAAACTATCAGATACAGTCAAAACAGTACTCTGGGGAAAATTTATATTGCTGAGTGCCTATAACAAGAAAAAAGAGAGGGAAGAGGTCATTGAATTTAGATTGCAACTTAAAAAATTAGAAAATTAGCAAATTAAAAATCCCCAGATAAAAACTAAATTGGAAATCCTAAAAATTAAAAGAAAAAAATCAAGTTAAAGTAAAAGAACTATTAAACTAATAAATAAGACTAGCAGCTTGTACTTTAAAAAAGCACAAATAAAATAGATAAAGTACTGGTCAATAGAATAAAAAAAGAAAGAAGAAAATCAAATTAACAATATCAAAGATGAAAGGGGCAATCTCACCTCTAATGAAGAGGAAACTAAGGCAATTATTAAGAACTACTTTGCTCAACTATATGGCAATAAACATAACAATCTAGGTGAAATGGGTGAATATTTACAAAAATATAAATTGCCTACATTAACAAAAGAGGAAGTAGAATTCTTAAACAATCCCATCTCAGAAAAACAAATTGAACAAGCCATCAATGAACTTCCTAAGAAAAAATCCCCAGGGCCTGATGGATTCACAAGTGATTCTATCAAACATTCAAAGAACAACTAATCCCAATACTATACAAATTATTTTACAAAATAAGCAAAGAAGTTTTACCAAATTCCTTTTATGATGTAAATATGTTGCTGATTCCAAAGACAGGTAGACCAAAAACCAAGAAAGAAAACTATAGACCAATCTCTTCAATCAATATAGATGCAAAAATCTTAAATAAAATACTGGTAAAAGACTCTAGCAAGTTATCACAGAGATTATCTACTATGATCAGGTGGAATTTATACCAGGAATGCAAGGATGATTTAATATTAACCAGCCACATAACTGACCATATCAATAATCAAACAAACAAAATTACATGATTATCTCAATAGATGCAGAAAAAAAACCTTTGACAGAACACAACACCTATTCCTATTGAAAACACTAGAAGGTATAGTAATAGAAGGGCCATTCTTCAAAATAAAAAACAGTATATATTGCAAGTATCATCTGCAATGTGGGCAAATTAGAAGCCTTCCCAATAAGATCAGGAGTGAAACAAGGATGCCCATTATTACCTCTTTTATTCAATATTGTACTAGAAATGCTAATAGTAGCAATTAGAGAAGAAAAAGAAATTGAAGGGATTAAAGTAGGCAATGGAGAGACTAAACTATTACTCTTTGCAGATGACATGATGGTATACTTAAAGAACTCCAAAATATCAACTAAAAGGCTAGTGGAAATAATTAACAAATTTAGTAAAGTTGCAGGGTACAAAATAAACCCACACAAATCATCAGCATTTCTATATATTTCCAACAAAATTCAGCAGCAGGAGTTAGAAAGAGAAACTCCATTTAAAATCACTCTGGACAATTTAAAATATTTTGCAATCTATCTGTCAAGACAAACACAGGAATTACATGAACACAACTACAAAACACTTTTTACACAATTAAAACTAGTTCTAAACAACTAGAAAAACATGAATTGCTCCTGGGTAGGATGAGCTAATATAATAAAAATGATAATCCTACCCAAAATCATCTATTTATTAAGTGCCATATGTATCAAACTACCAATAAAACACTTTTTTTGTAGAATTAGAAAAAATTATAATGAAGTTCATCTAGAAGAACAAAAGATCAAGAATATCAAGGGAAATGATGAAAAGAAATGTGAAGGATGGGTGCTTAGTAATACCAGATCTTAAACTGTACTATAAAGCAGTGATCATCAATACAATATAGTACTGGCTAAGAGACAGCAGGGTGGATCAATCGAATAGACTAGGGGTAAATGACCTCAATAAGTTAGCATTTGATAAACCCAAAAACTCCAGCTTTGGGGACAAAAACTCACTATTTGATAAAAACTGCTGGGAAAATTGGAAAACAGCATGGGAAAAATTAGATTTAGATCAACATCTTACACCTTATACCAAGATAAATTCAAAATGGGTCAATGACTTAAATATAAAAAGTGAAATCATAAATAAATTAGGTGAACATAGATTATTATACCTGTCAGGTCAGTGGGAAAGGAAGGAATTTAAGACCAAGGAAGAGATAGAGAATATTGTAAAATGTAAAATGACTGACTTTGATTATATCAAGTTAAAAAGTTTTTGTATAAACAAAACCAATGTAATCAAAATTAGAAGGAAAGTAACAAACTGGGAGAGCATTTTTATAACAAAACTCTCTGACAAAGTTTTAATTTCCCCAATATATAATGAACTAAGTCAAATTTAAAAAAAAATCAAGCCATTTCCCATTCGACAAATGGTCAAGGGACATGAAAAGGCAGTTTTCACATGATGTAACCAAAACAATGAATAAGCACATGAAAAAGTGTTCTAAATCCTTCCTGATTAAAAAATGCAAATTAAAACAACTCTGAGATACCACCTCACACCTAGGGGATTGGCCAATATGACAGCAAAGGAAAGTAATAAATGTTGGAGGAGATGTGGCAAAATTGGGACATTAATGCATTGCTGATAGAGTTGGGAATTGATCCAACCATTCTGAAGGGCAAATGGGAACTATGCCCAAAGGGCTTTACATGAATGTCTGACCTTTGACCCAGCCATACCACTACTGGGTTTGTACCTCAAAGAAATAATAAGGAAAAAATACTTGTTCAAAATATTTATAGCCGCACTCTTTGTGGTGGCCAAAATTATGAAAATGAGGGGATGTCCCTTGATTGGGGAATGGCTGAACAAATTGTGGTATATGCTGGGGATGGAATACTATTGTTCTGAAAAGAATAATAAACTGGAGGAATTCCAGAGTGAAAGCAGAACCAGGAGAACATTGTACACAGAGACGGATACACTGTAGTACAATCAAATGTAATAGACTTTTCTACTATTAACAATGCAATGATCCAGGACAATCCAGAGGAACTTGGGAGAAAGAACACTTTCCGTAGTTCCATAGGACTACGATTAGGGTTTTGATGTTAAAGAATCGCACTACTGCAAATATGAATAATATGGAAATAGGTTTTGAACAATGATACATGTGTAAAACTCTGTGGAAATGCTTTTCGGCTTTAGGAGGTGGAAGACGAATATGGGAACTGGGGCTATGAATCATGTAACCATGGAAAAAATATTCTAAATAAAAATTAAAATATTAAATAAAAGGAATGGTCTAACCTTAAATAGAGGAATTAGAGGGAAAGATAGTTTAGAAAGAAGGATAAAGAAGTCAATTTTCGACATTTGAATTTGAGATTACTGTGATGATATTCTAGATGGAGATATGACATTATAATATGGGAACTCTGAAGAAATGAGGATTGTTTATGCATGTTCAATAAAGAGTCTTCTATGAAGAGATTGATGGTTAAATGTATGATAATTAAAAAGATCTCTAAAGGAGGGAGAGTAGAGGGATAAAAGAAAAGCTGCCCTTAGGACCCTGGAGGATAGTATGAGTAGAAAAATAACAATGATTTCATAAAAGGTGGTGAAAAAAAGATCCTTTAGACAGATATGAGGAGAAATAGGAGAGAGAAGTGTCACAAACACACAAGGCAGAAAGAATGTCAGATGAAAGAAGTAGTCAACAGTGTCCAAGCAGTAGTCAAGAAGATAAGAAAGAATCCTGGTTGTAAGAGGTTAGTATGGTGAGTTCATGGTGAGAAAGTAATTTGTGTTGATAATTTTTTTTTAGTTAATTTGTTAAAAGGAAAAATTTGTTTTTATTCAGTCATTTTCAGCCATATTCGACTCTCTGCGACTCCATTTAGGATTTTCTCAGAATTACATTAGAGCAATCTGTCATTTCCTTCTCCCACTCATTTTACACGCAAAGAAACTGAGACAAAAAGAGTTAAATGACTTGCCCAGGGTCAAACATCTAGTAGGTATCTGAGGACAGATTTGAACTCAGGAGGAAGAGTTTTCTGATTCCAGGCCTTGCATTTTATCTACTGTACCACCTTGCTGCTCAAGAAGGAGAGATCCAGATTCTTAATAATAATAGTCACCATTTATATAGCACCTTAAGGTTTGCAGAGTTTTGATCTAAAAAACAACCCTGAGAAGTAGGTTTTATTATTATCTCTATTTTAAAGATGAAGAAACTAAGCATATAAAGATTTGAATTCAGGTCTTTATGACTCCAAGCATAGCACTGTTGCACCTAACTGTCCCAATATAAGATTATAGTCTGAAGGCATGATAGATTCAAGATTTCCTGGGAGACCATTGGTACTTCCTTTGTGTCAACTGTCATATCTATAAAGATAAATCTAATCCATATCTTTGGCCATTATCTCCCTCCGGAGTTCCAGTTGCACACTTTAAGTAGTTTCCTGACAAACACTCTTGAATATTCCTCAGAATCATTGTGCTCACAGTCAAGGTCAATATCTTCCCTCAACAAAATTCCTTCTCTAACTTCCCTATTTCTGTTAATGAGACTATTATTTTTTCAGTTGCCTATATTAGATAATTTGGTGTTTGTTATTTCTTCTGCCTTCATTCTCAAATTGATATCCAATTTCACTGACCTTCTTGCTCTTCCTTGAACAAGACACTCCATTTCTTGACTCCAAGTGTTTTCACTGACTGTCCAGCAAGTCTGGATTGCTCTCCCTCTTCATATTTCCCCCCATGACCTCCCTGGATTCCCTGACTTCCTTTAAGTCCCAGCTAAAATGATAATTTATCCAGGCAACATTTCCTTATCTCCCTTAATTTTAGTGCCTTCCCACTCAATAGTTCCAATTTATCCTGTACATAGCATATTTGTTCGTAACTGTTTTCAGATCTCCCCATTAGACTTGATGGCATGGATTATTTTTGTGCCTTCTATTCTATCCCTAACACTAACAGAGTGCCCGGAATATAGCATGCACTTAATGAATGTTTATCGACTGAGTGCCTGAATTAATGTGGTGACAGTGGTATTAGAAAAGAAGAGGCAGATAAATATATGTTAAAAAAGATGAAAGTGACAGGACTGTTAGCTGATTATATATGGGAAGCACTGAAGAAGGAAAATCAAAAATTAAAATGAGATTTTTTTTAATATAGAGAGATCAAATTATATATATATATCTATAAGTTATATAGATAATACTATATATATACATACCCATGCATATATATATATATATTATGCAGACACATACCTTAAAGTGATATATAAATGTTAGCTATCATCATCATTATTTTTTAACGCTATAGTTATAGGCATTGGAGACAAGGTCAATGACTATATTACTGTAGGATGACAGGAGGAGCAAGAATAAGTGGAATGATAATGGTTTTAGTACATGTCTCATTTACATTTCAGCTAGGGTATCCAGATGGAAATATCTTGTCTAGAGATCAGAAGGGAGGTCAAGATTAAATGAATTTAATCTTCCTCCTCAATGATAAGGTTTTTGAAGCTCTGTGGATGAATGGAACCAGCAATGGTGAAAGTCTAGAAAGGAACAGAAAAAGAGAGGCGAAGGTAGAAGTTTGAAGCACTTCAATATGGAGGATTCTGGAAAAGTATATGAAGCCAGTGAAGGAGACATGGAAGGAGTGATATCAAAGAAGGAAGAGAGGATAAGATTATCTCAAATTAAAGAACAGCCAGGAGGGGGGAGTCGTAGATATAGTTGAAAGCCTTGATTGAGATCAAGGAAAACAAGGACTCACAAAGTCCATTGGAATAGCCATCAGGGCATTGCTGGTGATTTTGAAGCAGTAATTTGGAACCAATATAATTATTTTAGCTCTCCAAGTTTGACCTTTAGCTATTGACCAAGGCTGGCAGTATGGTGCATCTTAATGAAGGCACTGCTTTGAGACTATCAGCAATTGATTAAGACTGCTGAGGTTCTTTAAGCCATAGTGAGAAAAAATGGTCATAAAAAAAATAAACTGTTTGAGTTCTTGTTAAGGGAAAGAACAATTTGGCTTTTGAACTTTACAAATTAGAAAAAACAAACAACAATGGAAATACCTCCAGAATCACAGGATCTCAGAATTGGAAGAGATGCTAGAGGCCATCTAGTCTCATTCTCAAATGAAGAATAGATGCCTGGTACATCATGCTGCCTTTGATTGGAAAGGATGGTGGAGTTAAGTAGAGAGAGGAGAAAAGAACATGCCAACCATCATCATATACTTAAAAGGCTGTGTTGTGGAAGAGTGATTAGAATTGCTTTATTTGGACTCTGGTGTCAGGATCAGGAGCAATGAGCAAAACTTATAAATAGGGGCATTTAGGCTAGATGTCAGGGAAATTTCCTAATAATTAGGGTTGTCCAAAAGTGAAATGGACTATTTTAGGAGTTAGTAGTTTCCCCTTCCCTGCATATTTTCAAGCTTAAGTTAAATATGTGATCCTACGATTTTGTGATTTTAGAGATAGAGAACTGTTGCCTCCTGCCCTGCCTTAATGATTTCCTGCTGGTTCTTAGTGATTACTGTCTTCTTTATTATTATTAATTATTGTTGCAAACTACAATCTTAAATATTTATCAGTTTTATCTATGCGATATCCAGGTAGACTCATGGGACAAGGGGGTGGGGCTATCCTTACTAGCATGATGGTTGGCAAGAAAATGGCCAGATTAAAATGAGAAAAGTAGGTGGGGCTTGTTAGCTTTCATGGTCCAGGTGACACACACTTATCAATAAATGGCTCTGGAGCTTACAGGATTAAGTTTTCTTGTCTAGGATGTATGGTTTGGAGGATGCTTCAGCTGAAAGCAAATGAAAGACTTTGGTGGCATAGAAGGTACAGTGACAGGTAGAGCAGATGACAAGAAGATGGCTATGAGAAATATGGAACAGAACACATCTTTGACTGGAATAATGAAACTTACACTATCAGTCATAGAGTTATTGTTAGAAAAATGCTTTGTAAACTTAGAATTCTATGCCAGTGTCAATAATATTTATCTTATTTTTACTATTATTGAGATGCTGTGTTGCTCAGTGGATAAAGCCCTAGACTTGAGAGTTGCTAGCTAGGTAGACACCAAAGATGGATGAGTTAAAAAACAAGTTGAAGGAAAGTGATGGGCCACAAACCTATAGGTGAGTTAGGGGGCTGCGTCTATGCCAAGCATGTGAAGATTCCCCTGGCTGAAGGGGTCAATGAGAACATTTAGTTCTAATAGCCACAAAAGTGGCTAATAGGAGGTTAGAGCTTTAGAACTTGGTCAGCCCTCAAACATGCCAAGGTCATCTACTGCATCCAAGGCCATCACCAATTGTACTGGTTTTTTTTCTGGCCATTGAACTTTGGTGACTGGAAGAGAGAGGCTGATGACTTTGTGCAACTCTACCTCACTTAAATCCAGTTTATGCACAAGTCAAAACATCACCCCATGATGTCACTGGTTCTCTTAGAAAACAGAGGATATATAACAGTACTCTGAGCAAGAGTTAATCAGCAGAGGTTCTGAAAAGGTGTATCACCAGAGGAAATTTCTCCATTAAGACTTCCTTTTGACCAATGAAATCACAAGTCTTAGCTAAAAAAAATTAAAATTTACCATTATTTTTATTCTCCACCCTATGCTTTCTGAGAACATCTAATTCATCACTTCTTTCCTCCTGACTTGGTTCTATGTCTTGTTGTTCAATTGACTTAAATGCTGTGGTTTCTGGTATCACAGGATAATGTATGAGTTACTATTAAATGTCTTTTCCATTTTTATTCTTAGATTTCACTCATAAAAACTGTCATCTAAAGGGTGAGGATAGAATGCTTTGGCAGATTGGAATTCTGCCAAAGCTGGCCAATATGGGAATGTTCAGTTAGGTATAGTAGCTAGATATCGTAATGGGATGTTAGAGAAACTAGAATGCCTCCTTATAGATTGGTCCTTTAATAAAGAGAACCTGAAAAAGGTTACGATATACTCAGATCTGAATAAGGAGCTGAATACTTCTCCTGTATGTCACAAATTAGAAGTTAGAATGCAAATCTCAGATTGCTGACTGATTTTTTAAAAACATATTTAAAGGAAAATAACACATCAGCTAGTCTTTGATGAATATATTTCTCACATTAATATTGCTTGACATTCAAAAAAAGCTAACTACTTCCATAGAAAGAACTAATGAAATCTGAATGCAGATTGAAGCATACCATTCTTTATTTCTTCCACAACTTTTTCTCTCATATAAGTAATATGTATATTCTTCAACAACATGACAAACATGGAATTATGTATTGCAGGATAACACATGTACAACCTGTGTCATATTACCTGTTGTCTCAGGAAAAAAGAAAGAGGTTAGAGGGAAGTAAAACATGGTTTGCAAAATTTCAGAAAATGATTATGAAAATTGTATCTATCTGTAACCTGAAAAAATATAAAAAATAAAACTTGCATTTTTCAAGTAAGCAAACAATGATTGATATTCCAGAGCATTTCTTCCAGCTGACTTTAGGAATTCTTGGCTATTATGAGTAGCCAGGAAAAAAGAACTCTTTCTTTTGTCCTTATACAATTGGCTGAATTCCTTTATTTCTTTCCTTCCTTCCTTCCTTCCTTCCTTCCTTCCTTCCTTCCTTCCTTCC
>NC_058130.1:50698005-50719865 GCF_016433145.1 Gracilinanus agilis
TCTCTCTCTCTCTCTCTCTCTCTCTCTCTCTCTCTCTCTCTCTCTCTCTCTCTCTCTCTCTCTCCCCCCTCTCTCAACTCATTTCTCTGATATCTTTCTTTGTCTTTTTTTCTCTGTTCTCTCTCTGACTTTAACTTTCTTTTTTCTCTGTTCTCTATGTTACTCTTTGTCTCTGTCTTGGTATCTCTCTCTTTCTATCTCTGTCTGTTTCTTTCTCCCTTCTCATAGGTGGGCTCTGCATTGCTCAGTCAGTGCGAATTCCTCAAGAACGGAAATACAAGCCTTCTGATTTTGATAGAGTTATCAAACAGCTCTTGGATACTCCCAACTCCAGGGCCGTGGTGATTTTTGCCAACGATGAGGATATAAAGTAAGGATGACTGATGAAGTTTGTTAATATGCATGTGACAACCTTCAGAAGAAGGCAGATCAGGATGAAGGCACCAGCAGGGAAAAAGAGAGTATTGGATCAAAGCTATTATTACATACTGACAAAGTCAATATATGCTTTCTAAGCTGCATACTTAATGATAGGAAACAATGCAAGTCACAGCAGGTTGCTGTCATTCATTTTGGTCTCCTCCCCACCTCCTATTAGCAGAAGTGCTGTGTTATTTTATTTTTTAAAGTTAAAGACCAGTGAACCCTTTGGAGGGTCTTTATTTAGTAAGCATTACAACATACTAGAAGACTTTTATCTGTTATGTTAAAGACTATAAATCTGGAAGCAAATATTTGGCATTCTACAATAGATAAGAGTTTGCTTTTAATTTTGAATCTTGATTGTTGGATTCAGTCTTGGGAATTTACATGAGATTCTGGGCACTGGTCAAGAGAATGATTACTCAATACTCGGTGGCTATATGACAAGTGAAGTAGCTTCTGACTTTCAGATTTGAGAGAGGACACCCTCTTGTCAACTTTGCCTTACATGAAAACATGGGAGCATTGACTAATCACTACTGGGTGTGCAAGGCTCTAAAGCAGTGATCCCAAAGTGGGTGCTACTGCCCCCTAGTGGGCGCTGCAGCAATCCAGGGAAGTGGTGATGGCCACACTTTTTTTGCATTACATTCTATTCTGAGTTCAATAAATTTCCAGGGGGCGCTAAGTAATATTTTTTCTGTAAAGGTGGTAGTAGGCCAACAAAGTTTGGGAACCACTGCTCTAAAGATATAAAAAGAACAGGAAGAGGGTATCCTACCATCAGGAACCTTGCATTCCACCTTCACCAACAAGAAGAATAAAACTAAAATGAAAGTCATTTTCAAGATCAATGAGGTCATAGTTTAATAAAAGACTAAAATCCCTAACACATCTAATATATCTATAAAAATAAAAAATTTAGAATTTGAATCTATCATCTTAAAATTTATTGATATAATAATAAAAATGTATTTGTTAAATATCATTTATATTATATCATTGTTAATAATAAATATTTTATTCATTAATCACATTAATGAATAAAATATTTGAGTTAAAATTCTAGGAAACCATAAATTTACTCTTAGAATTTGGGGAATCCTATAATATGATAGAAACCATATGGATTTTTCCATTTTTCAAGAACTTACTAAATGGATGTCATATTTGATTGGACTGGACTAAAATATCAGTATTTTTGCTCTATTCTTTCCATTAACTCCAGGCATTCAACTTCTGTCCACAGGCAGATCCTGGCGGCAGCCAAAAGGGCAGACCAATTGGGTCATTTCCTCTGGGTGGGATCAGACAGTTGGGGCTCCAAAGTGAACCCATTGCATCAGAATGAAGACATAGCAGAAGGAGCCATCACCATTCAGCCAAAGAGAGCTACGGTAGAAGGTAAGCAGCAGATTTCCCAGCGTTAGTTCTTCTCCTTCATCAGAGCCAGGAGAGTCTGGGAACAGGTATGATGTGGGCCAAGGCAGGTGTGTGAGCCGGTGGCCCCACGGCTCATACATCATTTATTCATCGGCGTTTCAAGTCTAGCCTCTGTGAAGCACAAATGAGGTCACACACCTTCCCGGGTGCATCCTCTGAGTTGATATTCCTCTTTTCAATGAACTATATTATTTTCCCAATGGTAGAAATATTAGCATGCATTTTTTTCACTCATACCACAGGAGTTTTCTGATAGTATAGCATTACAGTTAATACGAAGAGAAATAACAATACACTCACACTCGTATGTGAGTGAGATACATTATCTGAGCGAATAAATTCCCTTTGTAATTTATCCATTACTTTCCTAGCAGGATAACTATGGGAAATGTTTCCCCCCATTACCTCTCAAGGTCCCTTCCAGCCCTGTGAGCCTATGATTACACAGCATATCACCCCCTTTTAGGAGCCTGCATCCATCTCATCCCTGTAAGCTTTTGAGGCCTCTGCCTTCCTGATAGCTCCAGGGACCTTCCAGAAGCAGGAGGGTGGAGGGAAATCTAATTGGCATCCTTCTGGGCTAGGAAAACTTGCTGATTACAATTTATGTTCTCATTTAATTTGAAAAGAAAAGTTCTTTCAAAAGTAGACACTATGTAAAGAAAGACAACTCCTCCATGGGTACCCAGCTTTGTATTTCTTTGTTAGACCTTGTCTCCAAAGGCTCCCTGGAATATGCTTCACACATTAAAATGAGCTCTATCTTCTCATTCAAAGGGGGATCAACTATTTGCATTCCTTTTTGCTTTGCCTCCACTCTAGCCTAATTAATTATTCTCTTCAGAACACTGGATGCCTGGTCTGTGTAGGCTTTTAGAAAGCTCAGGTGACTTTTCTCAGCCTCCTTCTTACATGTTCTGAGTTTTAAAAAATTCCTGAGAGTCACTTGTATATCACCTGTAGCTCCTCCTGAATTTTCATAGCATCAGTCCAAGCTCTAGAAGAGAAATTCTTAACCTTTTTTTTTTTTTTTTGGTGTCATAGACACATTTGGCAAACTGGTGAAAACTATGGCCCCCTTCACAGAATTATTTTGTTGTTGTTGAGTTGTATCTGACTTTTCATGACCTCATTTGGACTGGTTTGCTGTTTCTTTCTGCAGCTCATTTTATAGATGGGGAAAGTGAGGCAAACAGGGTTAAAGTGACTTGCCTGGAGAAGCATAACTAGTAAGTGTCTAAAGTAAGATTTGAACCCAGATATCCCCAACATCAGACTGGTACTCTATCCATTGTGCCACCTAGGTGCTAATTTGATGTGCCTTCAAAGCATTAAATAAAATACGTATGATTTTAAACAAACAAACAAAAAAGTAGTTGTATATTTATTTTTTAAAAAGAAAAAAAGTTTGATTCCAGGTTCAAATCTCTTCCACTAGGATTAGAAAACATCTCAGAAGCCATATAAGATCACATAATAATGGTGATGATGATGATGATGATGATGATGATGATGATGATGACGACAATGATAACTACAACAGCACTAGCTGATGTGATGCTTTCAGGTTTTTCAAACATTTTATATATGTTAACTCTCAACAACTAGGTGGCTCAGTAGATAAAACTGACTACTTGTAGTCAGGGAATTTTGAATTAGAATCATTGCTTCAGACACTTACTAGATTTATGTCCCTGGATAAGTCACTTTAAGCCTTTTGAGTTCAGATTGTTCAACTGTAAAATGGGGATAGTGGTAGCACCTAATTCAGAGGCAGGGTCTTTGTGAGGATCAAATGAGTTATCCTAAGTAAAATGCCTTGTAAATCTGAAAACTCTATATAAATGCTAGTTGCTGTTATCATCATCCTTATAATTATTATCTCTTTTTAGCTTCACAACAGTTCTGGGAGGTCAGTCCTATTATTATCCTCTTTTCATGGATGAAGAAATAGCCTGAGAAAAGTTAATGTCTCACTTTCTAGATATTCTGTGGCTAGAAAGAATAGGAGGGAGAGTCTGAACTCAAGTCTTTCCGACTCCAAGTCCATATCATTATCTATTATATGATGCAGGCCTAGATTTAGAGCTACAAATGACTTTAGAAGCCATGTAGTTCAGCCCCTCCCCTCTATGGTTACAGATGAAGAAAATGAGGCTATATTGGATAAGATTCAGAAAGGAATGAAATTTGAACTTAGATCATCTGATTCCAAGATTACTAAAAAAGATTTTCTTTTGCAAAGCTAATTATAGGTCTCTCTCTCTCTTTATCTATCTGTCTGTCTGTCCATCTGTTCATCCATCCATCTATCTATCCATCTATCTATTTCTCTATCTATCTATCTATCTATCTATCTATCTATCTATCTATCTATTTCTCTCTCTCTCTCTCTCTCTCTCTCTCTATCTATTCTTATATCATGGTATCTTAATGCTGATTAAAATCAAAGATTTTTTCATGATCTTCCTAGACTAGAGTTATCTCAAAGTGTGTAGTGAATTTCTGAAATGAAACTGAATTTTATTTCCTACATATTTGTGTGAGAGTGCAGGTTGAAGGAAGAGAGAGAAGATAATGATGAGTATAATTGAGAAATCAAATGGAGTATCCAAACTATGCCAAAGGTTGGAATTAATTCTTCTTACAGAGAAATAGAAAGAGAAAAAGTGATTAACAAATGCATAATTATTCTACTAATACTAAAATTTGGGAATATTCTCATCCTCTCATAGTGTAGTATGCAAAGGAGGAGGGGGAATGTGAATTTTTTTTTATTCCTACAGAAAATGCCCTGACTGCTTTCTATGGGGCTCAGGTGTAAGATGTGTGGAAAATCCTGCTTTAAGTTTTCATTGATTTAGAACTTATCTGACTCTTATTTCTACATTAAATAAAACATCCAGATGCAGTATAGCTAGAGAATCATGTGTGTGTGTGTGTGTGTGTGTGTGTGTGTGTGTTTGGAGATGGAGATTCTCAATCATCTAAACACATTTACATATGCACAATTATTTGTTAGATATATAGATGTATTTTTTCTGGTTTCACCTGAAAAAGTTTGATGCTATATGAATATGCATACATATACAAGTCATAGGTCACATCACACATCTTATATATCCTAAATACATGTATTTATATATATTTGTGTCTATACATCTATATAGAGCTATTTATCTATCTATATCATGAGGCCATGATTTAAAATCAAAGACCTAAGAGACTCTAGTGTATCAACAAAGTGTTGTGGAATTTGTAGAATATGTAAGTCAGAAGGGATTATAGGGGCAACTGGGTAGCTCAGTGGATTGAGAGCCAGGCCTAGAGATGGGAGGTCCTAGGTTCAAATCCGGCCTCAGACACTTCCCAGCTGTGTGACCCTGGGCAAGTCACTTGACCCCCATTGCCTACCCTTACCACTCTTTCACCTATAAGCCAATACGCAGAAGTTAAGGGTTTAAAAAATTAAAAAAAAAAAAAAGGGATTATAGACCTCAGAGGTCATTAACTTTAAACCATCCATGAAAGAAATCTCTCCTATAATATATGGTGTGAGTGAGTAGCTTTTTAGTTTCTGCCTAAAGACCTCCCAAGAAAGAACACTGACTCACTACTGAAGTCAGTCCATTCCATTTTGGAACAGCTCGAATCACAAAGAATGTTTCCTGATATCAAACTTATGTTTGCCTTTTTTGCAAAATTTGTCATTGCTCCTGATTTTGTGCCTAGGGGACAAAGAGAACCAATTTTCAAATACCTAAAGACTCCTATTATTTAATCTCTACTTTTTTACTCCTTTTTGCATGAGGGTCGTATTTATTCTCCTTTTACATCAAAACAGTTCCATAAAGTTTTATGTCATTATTTGTGGTAGTGTGGAAGAAAACCTATTTCTAAAAGGTAAATCAAAGGACCATGAGCTCTGTTTGGCATCTCTTCTTGACTGAAGGTGGCTAAAAGGATAGCCCTCATGATGGCCTGCAGGTCTGTCATTTTAGGAGCATCCTGGTTAAGTTTGGTGAAATTCATCATTAGGTTGGCTGCAGAGGAATGAATTATTCAACCTCAGGTATTCTTAAAGATCATCTTCTAAATTATAGAAAGAATACAATTGTCATTAGCGAAAAGGACCCACATCAGCAACATGGAATCAATAGAGCAACGATTTTGAACGGAAGGAATTTTAGAAGCCAGCTAGGTTAGCAGCTTCATTTTACAGGTGAGGAAACTGAGGCACTGAAAGATTAAGTGACTTGCCAAAGGTCACATAAGAAATGGAACTAGAACTTAAGTCCTCTACTCCCAAAACCAGCACTCTTTCTGCAATACTATCATAGATTCTTGATATCAATAGACTTTATCAGTAAAATAATCCCAGTATATCACACCCAAGGAAGCCTCTTTGTTTAATAGGGAAGATGTCGCAGCCACTATTAGCCAAGGACTAGAAAGAGAGTCACAGAAAGGCCTATATTGACATCTTTGGCTGCTTGGTGCTTTCAGGAGGGCCAAGGAATGTCTCAAACCTTGGCAGTGCTCTTCTTCTATTTCCTGAGCCAAAACACTTCTGTAATTTTTGGTTTCTCTGTATTGTCTGATGAGCCAAGGAATCCCTGGCATCTTCTTTGCCTCTGTGTTGCCCCATTAACCCAGGCTTTCAATAATCATCTCCAGCTCTGAATAGCTCCACTGAGAGGAAAATACCCAAGTCTCTGTCAACCGATTGCCCTTCAAATCATTCTACCACTTGGGGGCTAGCTTAGTCCAGGGCAATCCATGGACTGGGAACCGAGGGTCACAAGGCAGTGTCTTTTCAAGTTTCATCATCATTGACATTAGAGAGATGTTGTAAGTGAAGCTGGGTTTTCTGAAATGACTCTAATTGTCTTCCCAATTGATGATAAGTTTCAAATACTTCTTTAAAACAGCTTGTTTCTTGACACAACTTGGAGATATGTAAGTATACAGAAAAGTGTGTGTGTGTGTGTGTGTGTGTGTGTGTGTGTGTGTGTGGCAGGGGTGGGGGGGCAGGTGGTGATGGAGAGGAGCAAAATTGTTTGGACCTGGCATAAATTCATTGTCTTCATATTTTTCAGTATTAGTAATAGATAACACATCTAATTATTTAAAGTTAATCAAGTAGTATACATATGTTTTCTCCTTTGATCCTCAAAACAAATCTAAAGTTGAATGTCAATTAATCAATAAGAATTTATTAAGAACCTACTATGTATCAAGCCCTGTACTAAGTGCTATAGATATAAAAGGAGAGAAAAGGCAATCCTTGACCTCAAGGAAGTCATGATCAAATACATCATTACTCTCTTATTACAGAGTAGAAAACCAGAGCAGAGTGGCTAATGACTTGCCCAGACAAGAACTGGACTTGAATCTCCAAGAAGTCATCTCTGAACCTCTTTCTTTCTAGTTCTTACTGGGATCAGCTGAATCATTTTGAAAATAATCTTTTTAATTTTTTTTTCCTTTCCTAAACTCAAGGAAGTTCAGAGCTGTGATAAAGGGCCTAAATGACAAAAATCAGGTTTGAATATGACTGTGTCCTATTTTAGCTTTACTCAGTTACCACTCATGTTCATGGAAACGTAGATTTAGAGATGGAAAGTCTAACCCTCTCTTTTATAGTTAAGATAAATAAGACACATTTAGTGAATTGGTCAAGTTTACACACTTGTAAATTCTCAAACAAGATTTTAATCCATATATTCTGATGTGAAATCCTTCACTCTTTCCACTAACCTTGAGTCATTTTTCCTATGGCACTTTATTTTTTTTTATTATTTTTCATTTTTAACATGGTTACATGATTTAAGCTCCTACTTTCCCCTTCACCCCCCGCAATCCCCCCATCCATGGCCAACACACATTTCCACTGGTTTTGTCATGTGTCCTTGATCAAGACCTATTTCCAAATTGTTGATAGTTGCATTGGTGTGGTAGTTTCGAGTCCACATCCCCAATCATGTCCACCCCGACCCATGCGTTCAAGCAGTTGTTTTTCTTATATGTTTCCTCTCCTGCAGTCCTTCCTCTGAATGTGGGTAGTGTTCTTTACCATAAATCCCTCAGAATTGTCCTGGGTCATTGCATTGCTGCTGGTACAGAAGTCCATTGCATTTGATTTTACCATAGTATATCAGTCTCTGTGTACAATGTTCTTCTGGCTCTGCTTCTTTCACTCTGCATCAGTTCCTGGAAGACTTTCCAGTTCACCTGGAACTCCTTCAGTTTATTATTCCTTTTAGCACAATAGTATTCCATCACCAGCATATGCCATAATTTGTTCAGCCATTCCCCAATTGAAGGACATACCCTCCTTTTACAGTTTTTTGCCACCACAAAAAGTGCAGCTATAAATATTTTCGTACAAATCTGTTTATTTATGATCTCTTTGGGGGTACAAACCCAACAATGGTATGGCTGGATCAAAGGGCAGGCATTTTTTTTATAGTATGGCACTTTATTTTTAGACAACAATATGTCTCAATCATGGTCCAAAGAACCTCATAAACAAGAACTTCATCATTCTGAAAAATCATGTCAACCAGGGTCAGCTGGGTAGCATAGTGGATAGAGTGCTAGGCTTTGAGTCTGGAAGACTCCTTTCCTGAGTTGAAATCAGACCTTGGATACTTTCCAACTGTGTGATCTTGGGCAAGTCACTTAAACTCATTTGCCTTAGTTTCTTCATCTATAAAATGTACTGGAGAAGGAAATGGCAAACCACTCTGTATCTCTACCAAGAAAATCCTAAATAGGTTCATGAAGAGTTGGATTTGACTGAAAAAGACTGAAGGTTTAGTCTTCCACTTTTCCTGACATAGTATATATTCAGTTGACAAATCTTATAAATGATTATTTTGGTAACAATAATGGACTTCCCTCATGAGGATTAAAGGGCTTTTTGGGGATGGGGTAAGGTGAAGGGTAGGAGTATGATGGTAAATGTTTTAACAACTGACAGTTGCTCTGGATCCTTCTAGGAAAAGGTTCTGATGCCTTACTTATCAGTTTTAATTTGCAGGACTAAAATGCCTTCCATCACTTTCCTAAGTCTACAAGCCCATAAAACAATAAAGGAGGCTCCATTTGTAGTATTTACTTGTTAAAAGAGAATAAGTGCTTAATAATGAATTACTAGTGAATAATAAGTACATAATAAGAAGGCATACATGCTTAAATAGCAAAGTCAATAGTCTGCAGAGGCACTTTAAGCAGGGTCCAGCCCTTCCCTGGGGGGAGAGGAAGAAGTGTACCTCCTTCTACTAGCAGAAGGAAATCAAGTTGGTTTTCTAGTTCCAGCTGAATTCCACTTCTTTCCCCCTTTAGAATGTGCCCCCTTCTCCCACCCCAGTTGGAGGGAATATTTTTGCTTGATCTTTTTGTCCTTTGGGTTTCACACTGCCTTACGCTATTGAGCTTTGAAAAAATGCTTGTTGTTGGATTGATGGATTTCCTAATTCTGCCAGTAATCAGAATGCTCTGAACTCCCTTAGCAAGCATTGTCTGCACCACACATTTAGCACCAGTCACATATTTGCTTGTGGTGTTAATTATTTTTTATGTGTATCAGCTATAACCATAAAGCACTAAGACCATTTTTTTGAGATGACTTATGGAATCAGTCTCAGTATTTTCCAATTAGATTGCAAACTCCTGCATATAGCATGTAATTTCTCACTATGTACAGTTAGACTCTAAAGTTTCTATTTCTGTTGTGTCACCCTTAGTACAAACCTGTAACTTGATTCATGCTATGTGAAAATAATGACTCAAACTCTGTCCCTGCTTCCCATGTAAAGTGTGAAATGCAAACGTATTATGATTCACTGTAGATCATGAACGGCAATAATAAAGATTCTTAAGTTCAAGGGGGCATTTAGCTGGCACAGTGGATAAAGCATCCACTCTGGAGCCAGGAGGACCTTCGTTCAAACCAGCCTCAGCCACTTTGTAACTGTGAGACTCTAAGAAAGTCACTTTACCCTGTTTGCCTTAGTTTCCTCATCTATAAAAAGAATTGGAGAAGGAAATGGTAAACCACTCTAGTACGTTTGTCAAGAAAAAACCCAAAAGGGGTCACAGAGTCTAATATGACTGAAAACAATTAAAGAACAACAAAAATTCAAGTAAATGTAAATTTCAAGCTTGAAAATGAAAAAGTAAGTAGAATTCTAATTAATAATTAATTTATCAGACTTCTACACATTGCTGGACACTAGCCTTCCTTTTATTTTTACCACTGACATAAATGTTCCAACTGGTAATAGCAGAAAGATTCATTTTCCTAATATTCTCCAACAAACTATTTCATCTCTAGTAACTTGGAATCCTATCACCTGAATTTGCATCCTGATTCTATCACTCACAAGCTGGGTGATGTTGGGCAAGTCACTCTAACTTCCCTGGGACTAACTTTCCTCATCTGTAAAATGAAGGAGTTTGGCTAGATAACTCTTAGGTCTCTTCCAGCTATAACTGTCTGTGGTCCTTTAAGACTGAATACATGAACAAATGAAAAACAATAATTTATTAAGTACTTGATATATGACAGTGTTGAGGATGAGAACACAAGAAGAAATAGCTTTCTAATTCCTCTCTCAGCCTCAAGTCCCTGCTTACTCCAGTCCTTCCTCCATTCAGCTGCCAAAATGATTTTGGAAAGCAATGAACTCTTGTGGCTCTGTGTGTCTCTAAAAATTCATTACAAACCTCCCTAGCATTTAAAGCTTTTTATAACCTAGTCTTCCCTCATCCTCTGAAACAACTCAGCTGAATGAGAATGATAAAAGAGAAAGAAAAACAAAGACTAAGCCAGGTTGTAACTACCTATTTAGAAATAAAGAATTATGTGAAGATAGCATCAAAGAATAAGTATAGGTGTCAGACAAGGAGAAGAATTAAAGGAGAGAAGGAAAAGAAAGTGGTATTGTGAGAAGGTAGGTGAAGAGGTACTTTCTGATTTCTTTTTTAAAGACTTTTAAAAATAGAGACCTGACCCCATGAGAACTAGAAATTTCAGTATCTCCCAAGAAATTTCATAATTAAAAAACAAACAAACAAACAAACAAACAAACAAACAAACAAACAAACAAACAAACAACTGGGTAATACCTGTCCTAGGTAGACTGCTTACAAAAACTGACTTCTGCAACAATCCTTGAATGTTGGCAAAACATTTTGCTATTCCTTAAATTTGGCATTCCATCTTTTTCTCCTGTGCCTTTCAATAGATTGTACCATATATTCTTTTGTCTATTTATTTATCTGTTACATTAAAATCCCCAGTTAACTCCCTCACTCCCTTCTCTTCCCCCATTAGAGAAGTTATCATTTTGACAAAAAGAAATATACATGTATAAAACTATATATTTAAAAAAAATATTTTTGCTACATTTAAATACCCAATTTACTCCCTCCTTTCCCTCCTTTCATTCAACAAGGCATCATTTCACTATATATACATATATACACATATAAAACTATCTTACTTATTTCTATTCATCAATTCTTTTTCTAGAGGTGGACAAACACAAGTCATTCTTCAAACCACGTTTCTTTCGTTCTATATAATGTTTTCTTAATTCTTCTTTTTCACTCTTTATAATTTCATGTATGTCTTTCCATGTTTATCCAAAATTAGTCTGCTTGTCATATCTTACAATGCAGTAGTATCCCATCATAATGATATATCACAACTTGTTTAGCCATTCACCAATGAATGGGAATCCCTTCAGTTTCCAGTTCTTTGACAGCACAAAGAGAGCCACTATAATTATTTTAGACCATAGAGCTTCTTTTCCCTTTTTCCTGATCACTTTAGGAAATAAAATTAATAGTGGTGTTACTGGATCAAAAAGTATGTACAGTATGTTGTAAAAGTGAAATTTGGGAGATGTCATCTAAAAGTATATATATTTTCTATGGACACGTGGAAATTGTCAATCTACATTTCCTTTGGTCCAACGGGTTTCCGTTTCCGGTTCTCTGGGCGTGGGGATGCCTACGTCTCCACACAGAGGAGAGTTTAAGTCTCCTGGGTTAGGGGGGAGTGGTCTCTTGGCCAGCAGACTCGGGAGGAGACAGGAGACAATTATGGCTAGGCGGCAAGTTTTGAATGCTTACAAGCGCGTGGTCTAATAACTTTATCTATCAGCATGGCTTTAATTAAAATACTAATATATATATTTATACCAGCCTTTATTATTTTTTATCCTTATAATGTACAGCTATATAATACTTTATGCATAATTCCAGATTCTTCTCCATGATGATTTGGTTCACAGTTCTACCAGTAGTATATTAGTGCTCCCATTTTTCCATATCCCCTCCAGTGTCTGTCATTTTCCCCCTTAATCATTTGAATCATTTGAGTCAATTTGAAAGATGTGCAATAGTATCTCAGAGTTAATTTATTTGCTTTTATCTAATCAACTATGATTTAGAATATTGTTTCATATAGATTTTTATAGCTTTTATATTTTAAAGAGGCCTTCTTCCCACCTTTCAATTCAAATGGCACCTCTTTTAGGAAGTCTTTCCTGATTGACTCTAGTTGTTAGTACCCCCTTTTCCCCCAAAATAATATGTATGTGCTGATCAATTTCTATTCTGTTTCCAAGTATAATAATAATACTAAAAACTAGTATTTTTATAATGCTTTAAGATTTACGAAGTACTTTACAAACATATTCTTATTTTAGCTCCACAACGACCCTGGGAGGCAAGTGTGATTAAAATCCCTTTTTTACTGATAAGGAAACTGAGACTCAGGTTAAGTAATTTATTTGGTATTACTAAACTTTTACATATCTGATGCTAGATTTGAACTTTCAGACTCGAAGGCCCAGTGTTTTTACTCTTGATGCCTTCCAGCTACCTTATAGGACATATCTTCTTGAGGGGATACTTTTCGTCTTATCTTTTTATCTCCAACATGAAGCCAAATATCTCACACACACAGGAAGAGCTTAATAATAATATTAGATTCGATTGGAGTACTTAATAGGGGAAGGATGAAGGAAGAGGGTTAGGGCACCCCATTATAGACATTTTTTCTTAATTTACTTCTTTAACATTTGAAAAGATAAATCATTATCATCTCCAGGTATTGAGCATGTCATGAAAAGCTTGTGTGACTAAAGACTTATAGCTCTAAGGATCCTTGACAGACAGATTTGCCAACCAAGAAGATTTAGCACTAAACTAGAAAAAGCCAAGTATGTCTGTTCCCTCTACTACTGCAGTACACCCATGAACACTTCACATCTCTGGTGTAAATATGTACATTAATGATGATTATGGTACAAAGTAAGGGTAGATATCAGAAAATAACTACTGATAGTGAGGTAGTAAAAGTAAGTCAGAAACTCTGAGAGTGAAAGAGGAAGTTTTGGATTAGTTTGCAGTTTGAATCATGTTGGTTTATACCAGTGATTCCCAAAGTGGGCGCTACCGCCCCCTGGTGGGTGCTGCAATGATATGAGGAGGCGGTGATGGCCACAGGTGCCTTTATCTTTCCTATTAATTGCTATTAAAATTTTAAAAAATTAATTTCCAGGGGCACTGGAAAAATAAGTAATATTTTTTTCTGGAAAGGGGGCAGTAGGCCAAAAAAGTTTGGGAACCACTGGTTTATACCATGGTGGAACAGTGGATAAAGAACTGACTTGGAATTATATGACAAGTTTAAATCCTCCCTTAGACACTAAATAACTATGTGACCTTGGCCAAATCATTTAAGCTCTGTTTCATTATCAACTTTAGTTTCCTCATCTACAAAATGGGGATAATAATTGTACTTTTATTTGATACTATTATTTTGTAAGCATGTATATACACATATATGTATATGATTATAATTTTACAGATAAAGAAACCAAGACAAACAGGATTAATTGTCTTGCCCAAGGTCACACAGCTAGACTGGATTTGAACGCAGGTCTTCCTGATTCCCAGACCATAATTCTATTACCTACCTGTCTTCAACAATAACAAATGATTTATTCTGTACTTAGAGTACATACATTATGTTACATATAGTCATCTCACATTATATCATTATATATTATATTATATTACATAGTTTATTACATTAAATTATATATGATATATTGTATTACATGCATTATATATCATATTATTTATTACATTTTTACATATATGTTATATTATTACATTACATATAACACATAATATATATTATATATAATCCACAATACATAACATATGAATATTATATCTAAAATATACAAAATAGAATATAACAAAAATATAACATTATATAAATATAAATATGTAAATAAATATTTTATTGTGGGCTTGTGAGGATCAAAAACACAGTACTTATGAAGCATTTTTAAACCCTTACAACTCTGCCAGTTCATGGACTTCCTAGTGGCTGTTCACAAACAATTCTAGCCCTTCTCCACCAGAGGATGACAAAACAAATTAGGCTCTGGAATCTTTCAGACCTTGTAAGATTTTTTTAGAGTATTCTGAGTGATTGGGAAGCATTCCACCAGAAGAAGAGGAAGTTCACAGAAGAATTCACACACAAAACGCTGGAAATGAATGGAGATTGAGTAGAGTAAAGGGATTTATCATAGAACCCAGAGACCCCATGATTATAGAATGAATCTTTGAAAGCCAATATAAAGGATGGAAGATTTAAATAGCCTGAAATTAGGATGTGGAAGCAGGACAATCAAAAGAAAATCCTCTTGATTGGTTCCAGATATGGTAGAAGTATAATGAGTACAGGAGGACTTTTAGATCCTTAGCAATAAGACTGTAAAAAGTGTTAAGAAAATGTAATCAAAAGGATACCACTGGGTATGGAATCAGAAGGAGATCAATTCAAATCTTACCCAGAATTACTAGCTGTATTTCTCTGGACAAACCCTCTGGGCCTCAATTTCCTGATATATAAAACAACTGTGTTAAACTCAAATGACTTATTATGTTCACCTCTAAAGTGATGATCCTATTGTGAGGACCATACTGACTCCTGGGAATAGATGAAAAAGAAAATTAAAACAGCATAAAGCCAAGAAGACTGAGGTCTGTACAGCATGCAACTAGAGTAAAATGTCACACTGAGAACAATGTGGAGGCAAAAATTCTGTTTGTTCTCTACTGGAGGTCCACCCAGGGCAGTACTGTGAGTCACAGGAACATAAATGATAATAGTCTGCATTTATATAATACTCATATTTGCAAATTGATTTACATGCATTAGCTTTTCTGAACTTCAAAACTCTTTGAGATAAGGATTGCCTGTATAATGATAGGGTTGTATAAAAGTAAGCCCTACCAGAATAGGGAAAGGGCTTACCTATAATCCAGGTAATTCAGTTGTTAGTATTTATGTTTTCTCTTGTTATATAAACAAACCTCTTCTATGTTTGTTGCCTTCTGAGCCTAAGTGCTTTAGGGGACCTGGTAGATAACTGGGGAATGTTATTTATTGAAATTACCAGCTTTCGCCTTATTTAGACTAGACAAAACCAGAAGGGTTTTGGAGAGACTCCCCCAGAGTATCTCCTATCCCTCAAAGTGACCTCCAGCAAAGGAATGACATGATTCTATTTGCTTTAATGAGCACATATACACATTTTCCCTCTCCTCGAGGAATATCTCACTTTCTTTTATAGAAGAAAGCAGCAGTGCATGAGTATATGCTTATCAGTATTTGAGTGCAGCATTCTAGGAAAGGAAGCAAAATTAAAAAAAAAAAAAGCCAAGAAGAGGTATCAGCATGGAGAAACAACATCCTAAGTATGGAGAGATACAGATAGTAGGCTGTACATGGTAACAGTAGCATTGATGTAAGCTGTCAAACCAACAGTGGGGATGCCATTAATTAAGAGGAGCAGAGGGGAAAAGAGGCTCAGTGGTTTATAGGACCTCAAGAAAACTGGAAAGAATTGGAAGGAAATAAAGTCTTTGAAGTAGGGGTGAAAGAAATGAAACAATTTGGTAATTGAATCGAGGAAAAAAAAAGCTTCAAACATTATGAAGCTAGATAAGCAGGATTTCTGTCTGCTAAGAGTAATGTAATGAGCCCTGTCCAAAGCTACTTTCACTTCACTCTTCAATGCAATGGCTACTTCCTTATCACAAAGACAAGGAGGTTGTTTTTATCTGCTGTCAAGTTTTAGGAATTCATTGCTTAAAAAGTCTCCTCTGGCATGAGACAGTTAAATGAACCTGGAGACTAATAGATTATTGTCAGCATCCACTGGGTTATCTTCCTGACACGTTCACTGCTAGAATGGAATAAAGAACCCTCACATATAGTTAATAAGTATAATTAACTTAGACATAATGATCAGCAGAAGATAGAAGGACATGAAATTTTATTAAATTCAAATATAGAAGCCAAGAGGTTGTGAGCTTTTTAAGAGGTCTATTAAACTGCTCAAATGGATTTCAAAAGCAAAAAAAGATTATTGAAAAAAATTCACTATAATTTATTAAAGTTGAGGGATTTGCTTGTATTTCCTAGCAAAAATAATAAATTATCATATGTAGCAGTTTTGATGAACCTAGGGTATGAGTGCTGGAGCAGACTGCTCCCTTCCCCCTTTCCACACAAAAATGAGGACACTTTTCACACCACCTGCCCCTCGGCACAGCAACCCAATGGGAGTGCTTCCTCCTTCCCCTCTCTGGGGGAAGGCAGGGGCCTCATATGCAGTGTGACTGGGTACCCAGTCTCTAAAAGGTTCGCCATCACTGGTATATAGGCTATCCATTATTCTTTGAATGGAAAAAGAAGCCTTAAAATAGGGGTTCTTAATATTTTTGTGTCAAAGATACCCTTGGCAGCCTGGTAAATCTTATGGTCCTTTTCTCAGAATACTTTTTTTTAAATGAGTAGAGTAAAATATATCAAATTCTAAAGGAAATATAAGCATAATGAATTGGGGCATGGCTTAACAAGTTATGGTATAAGGTTGTAATGAAATTCTGTTGTACCATAAGAAACAATAAATGAGATAATTTCAGAAAACTTTTGGAAAAACTTTTATGAACTGGTGCAAAATCAGGAGAACTGGAATATTTTCAAAAGAAATAGAAATATTGTAAGATACTAAACTATTATTGGCAATGCAAGGATGTACGAAAACCCCAGTAGTTATCTGATGAAAAGTGCAATCCACAAACATAGAAGGAACTTTCAGGGTATGAATGCAGATAAAACCATGCCATTTCTACTTCATTTCCTTCATCATTTTTTTTTCTGCACATGTGTGTATGTCTTCATTCACAACATGAGGTATAGAGAAATTTTATATTTCATGACAACACTGGAATAAGGGAGAGGAAAGGAGATGGAAGGAGGGCAAGAATTTGGATTGGAAAGATCATAAAACAATTATTTAAAAATCATTTCTGCATGTAATTAAAAATAATAATAGGAATTAGTGGGTTAAAAAAACAAGGAAAAGATTTTAACTCAGTAAAGTGAATCTTCCTGACTCTAGACTTTGCCCTCTATCCACTGCACAACCTAGCTTTCTATGAAAGGACCAGAATTCCTGGAAATAGAGAACTCAGAATGGACTGAGTGCCTTTGTATCTCTGAAGCTACCTGATGTTGCATTGTATTGGCTACTGTAGATTCAAAGACAAAAACAAAACAGAAAATATACTATTTTATAGTAATATATAGAGAATATATAAATAAAAGTAAAACATGTATGAGGCAAATAAAAGTAATTGAAAAGGTGATAAGGTACTAAAAATTTGGCAGAAATATGGATTCTATGAAGTAGATGTATGGAGAGGAAAGAGTATCATGGTTTATAAGCTCATATAAACCAAATAAAAAGAGCTTTTCAGGCCTAATCTGTCTTTAATTCTTCCCCTTTGGTTCCTATGGAAGGTTCTCCTATATATACTTCAGTATCTGAAATGAGAGCCTCTTGACATTCAGTAACTCACCTTTCCCTTAAAAGGTGACAACTCCTTAAATATCCTCTATGAAATAACTAGTCCAATTTTTATCTTATTACAGTCTCCACATCTTTTTATAATTTCTCATTTTTATTTCATCCTAAAACATTTATATGTGATTGAACCAAGGTATTATTTTCTCTGCAGCTTTAAAGTCTTCAACAAGGTTCATTATCACCTTTGATGTTCTTCAACCTATATTTCTTTATGGACACATTTCTCTAGATTATAATGAATAAAATTCCTTTCTCTGCTTCAAAATATCAAATTATTCACATACAAATGAGACATCATTCTATATCATTCACAAAGAGATTTGATTCTATCTTTATGCTCCAGTTCTACATGAAAGTTTATACATAAATATGTATATATAAACATTTATACACAAATATACACACACACATATATGCACACACACACAACTTTTTAATTAAACATAATTATTTTTCCATTTATTTTAGGTACTAAATTGTTCACCTAAAAGAGAGGGAATGTATTATGACTTTAACAGTTTATTTAAAGTTTTTTTTTTCCTTTATATGATATTACTTTTTGCCCCTATACTTTTATTCAGAAAAATATTTAATAGGAAAGGGAACTTAAAGGGACAATGTACTGTTGTGAGTAATTTTATAATAACTGAGGAAACAAAAGTCTGAGATATGTGGTTTTTAAGGAAGGTATGCAATTGCAGACAATTGAGTATATCCCCTCAGTAAGCACAAAGGCCCCAAAGAGAGATTTTTAAGGGTTTTTATTATAAAATATAGTTACTAGTTGAAATTTTAGAGACTTTTCAAAGTTCAGGACATCTGACTAGTTGCATCTGTGCAAAGCTTTCAAAACAGTTAGTAGTATGATATAAATTATTTCCCCCAAATCATTTGAAATACATGAAATCTATACTTAACTCAAGAAAATGAGACTTAGGTCCAGCAACTGCACAAAATGTCTACAATGACACAAAATAGAGTCAGTTTGGTCCTCTCAATTCTCCCCTTTGATCCATGGGAGTTTTAACATCTTAAGGATCACTACCTATAAGTTAATTCTATAAGATTTAAAATATAGTAAAGGTCAGCTGAGTACACTAACACGAACCTTCCTGTGACTAACCTGGAATAACCTTTAACATAGCAACTAATGGAAAATCTAAAAATAATTAAAAGACAAAGGGCAATAAGGGCCTATTTACCAATGGTGACCACTAGGCCATTTCCTTTTATGCAAATAAACTAAGAAAACATTTCCACCAGGGGTCACCTCAGGTGGGTAGTTGTATTTCTGCTATAATTTATTGAATTTTGTAAAGGCTGTTATCTATTTCTTCTCATCAATTAATAAAAGAACAACATTCTTGGTTAATTATACCACACTCTTCTCCCTATGAGGTAGTCATTAGATCTAGAACCATGCAATTTTGTAGGATTATTTGGGCTATTGAATCTTCATCAATTTGAAGAGAGTAGATAGATGAGTTTGTAGCATGGGCCAACCTTTCAACTTTAAGGGAGAGATTTCAAGTTACCCATTCTAGTGTAGTGACCCCTATATATAGAATAATAGACCAAAGGAATTTAATTCTATCCCCATGTTGTTTCATGAGGCTCTGGATAGTTGAAAGTTAATTCTGCTCCCAGTGGAAAATATATTTTCTCTTTTTAGGTTTTTGTGCCATCATTCTCCAAGCATATATTGGTTCTAAGGCAGAAGAGTGGTAACGGCTAGGTAATGGGGGTTAAGTGACTTGCCCAGGGTCATACAACTTGGAAGTGTCTGAGGCCAGATTTGACACTGGGATCTCCCATCTCTAGGCCTGGCTCTTGATCCACTGAGTTACCCAGCTGCCCCCTAGAAGCCTTTCATGAAGACTGAGAATACCAGTTTTGGACCATTCTTGAGCAAGAATAATTAAATCTCTAGTTAATTCAAGAAAAGAATGAGATGGGGGTGCAGAGGACCAGAAAGATGAGGCCAATGCTTTGCAAAGGAGCAGGAAAAGGAGTAGGTAAAACAGAATAGAGAAAAAAATTTCCACAGGTTTGTTGGGAATGTATCAACTGAAAAGGAAACCAACAAAACCAGTATTCCATGCAGTTTATATATTTCTCCCCCATGGCTAGCCTTAGATTCTTTAATTTATGATTCTCAAAAGCACCAAAATGAGGCCAAAACAAATGATTAGCTAAATTTCTTGCAGTTTTAAAACAAATTTTAAATAATGTAATGGCACATTTCTTGGTCAAATCTTGCTCATTTGGGAGCTTCCCTGTAAGCCCATGCTATAAGAAAATTTTCCAGGGAAGTTCTCTTTCATATGTTATTATTGGATCCTATTATTACCTCAATGCAACTTCCCTCAAAATGTAGGAGCTTAGTTTAGCTTAGGAATGAAATTGAGGAGAAATCTCACCTCTGAGATAACCTTCTGGGAGAAATTCTTCAGTGAGAAAATCAACTAGAGCACTTGAAGGAATTTCTCAAAGTTGCAGAGTCCTCCCTTGAATTCCTGGCTGCCTTGCCAATTATCATGATTAATTTTGTAAATAATTGAGGAAACAATGTCAAAGCTATGCCATTTATTAGAAAGGCATGTAATTAAGGAACCAATTGGATCTAGAGTCCCATCAGTAGACACAAGACTCCTGAAGAGAGATAAGAGTTCTTATAATAAAAGTAGTATTTCTACTTTTAGATTTAGGACTTTCCAGAGTTTGGAGACTGGTTACATTTGCTTGCTTCCTACGAAATAGTGATTACAATAATAAATTATTTCCTCCAAATCATATGACTTACAAGAAAGCTAAACTTAGCTAAGGAAAATAAGGGTTACCTCCACCTGTTGCACAAAATGTTGATGTTACATCAAATTAGACTTGGTTTTATATATATATATATATATATATATATATATATATATATTTATATATGTGTGTGTGTGTGTGTGTGTGTGTGTGTGTGTACAACAAGGCATGACATGCATAGGGAACAGAAAAGCCAATTTGTTGAATGGAATGAAATATGTTCAGGGAGTAATATAAAATCAAGCTAGAAATGTAGGTGGGAGCCACATTAAAGAGAATGTTAAATCCTCTCCACAGCTCCCTTAAACCATTATAATGAAATAAATAGCTCATTTCTAGTATGGTACCAAATGCAGTACTTCTCTGAGTATGCTGTAGACAAAGTTACTGTTTATATAAGCATCCAATGAAAATTCTGTTGTCATTACAATATTGCTACTTATCATTATCACTGTATTTTTAAGACTCCATCTTAATAGGTTAATTCATATTTTAAAATTTATATTTCTCAATCCATATATTAATTCAACAGCCTTAAGTTTAAGTTTGTTTTTAGCTCTATTCCTCTGCTTTACTATCTTTAGTTTTCCCTGATAAGCTTTTAATGGACAGTAAGTCATAGGGAATGAACACAATGAGAGGGAAAGTCAAATAAAGGGGAAACAAAAACTGAAGAGGAAGACAGATAGATAATATAATAGTGATTTGTTGAATGCTTGAGACAGTAGTGGAAAAATCATTTATGATCCACACATGAAACTTCTAATAAGCAAATAATGCAAATCATTATGCTTTGAGATGAATGATTTTGTTGTGGAAAACTCCTAGTTTGTACGTGACTTCCACCTGTGACTTCTATGATAGGAAATCAGCTCATAGCCTATGCTTGTTTATACAGGTGAATTAGAAATCTATGAACTTGATTAATATAAATACCAAATTAAATAGCCTCTGAAAATATGCACATTCTATATTTTTTATCCTCTTTGGTACACATTTCTAAGTGGAATTATTCAGATAACTTATAATGCTCAAATTTTGTACATTCAGTCAATTTCAGAGATTACACTTTTTGTTTTAATATTTAATATGTTCTTTATTTTCTTTGTTCTTAAGATCAAATGTTAGTGAATAAAAGATGTGGTACAGTAAAAATGATACTTTATTTAGAGTCAGAAGCCCTGGGTGCTAATATTAGCTCCT
>NC_058130.1:50728658-50749983 GCF_016433145.1 Gracilinanus agilis
GTGTGACCCTGGGCAAGTCACTTGACCCCCATTGCCTACCCTTACCACTCTTCCACCAAGGAGCTAATACACATAAGTTAAGGGTTTAAAAATATAAAAAAAAATAAGTATAAGGCAATTTTTGATGGGGAATGAACTCAATTTAAAGGATCAGAGAAGGGCTCATTTAGGAGGTTGCATTTGAGCTGAGCTTTGAAATGAGTTTAGGGATTCTCCTGGGGCAGAGATGAGGAAGCTGTGCCTTCTATACATCAAGGACAGCCAGTGAGATGGCATGGAGATGAGAGATAGGATGTCTCATGTAAAGAAAAATAAATATCAAAGTAAGAAATCTTCTGGGGAGACAAGTAGGATATAACCCTGTACTTGGAACCAGGGAGACTCAGACTACAAACCTCCTTGTGATATTTGTTCAATGTTGGATTAATGGCAAATGAGAACAAACTGCTAATCTGTACTCAACCTGATTGAGGCTCTCTACAGCCTTGACGCTGGAAATTTTGTTGTAAATTTTTCTGAATCTGTTAAGTTATATGTACATTAAGTCCTCTAAGACCTGTTAGTTTCTTTTCAGATCTTCATCTTTCTAAACATAAATTAAATCCTCCTGAGCTTTAGCTTTGATATAACACCTAAAATAAAACCTGGCTCCAGCCTCCTTTATATTTAATGCAAACTCTAACCTATGTTAACGATCTTAGCTTGACAGCATTAGTATTAATCACAACTGAGTTTTCTGCCACATAAGACATCTGCAAAATATTTTAACCAAGGCCATTGAGTCTCCAGGGAGACGTTGTAATGACAAATTCTCTGTACACCTGTGCTCAGTGACTCCTCTGAGTTGGAGGAAGCCAAGGTCCCAGATTGTTCGTTGTAAATTGGATAGGTAGGCTGGATGATTTTAAACTTCTCATTTAACAAGCAGTACCTTTCCAACAATTCATAGGGCTTGCCATAAATAATCTGGCCCTGATATCAATTTGCTGAGGAATTTCAAAGAAATTATTTAACACCAGCTAATTTGTAAACTCCTTGAGGTCAAAGCCCAAACCTCTTGTCTTTGTCATTTAATCTCTTTCTGTACCTTTCATTGTGTCCCTAGCTCTCAAACACTCCACATGCTGCCTTTAATATTATAGCCTCTTAAGGTGGTTGTTGTTGTTTTGTTTTGTTTTAGAGAAATAGGAGAATAAATGATTAGGAGATGATGAGTAGCATCCTGGATACACCACTGGACTTGGAACCAGGGAGATGAGTAGCAGTCCTTCTTCAGATACTTATTTGATGTGGAAATAGACCACTTAACTTAAATGAAACTCAATTAGTTTATCTACATAATGGGAATAATAATGCCTGTGGTATTTACCTTACAGGTAATGTTGGAAGACTTAAACAAACTAATGTGTAAAGTACTTTGAAAACTGAAACATATAAATGTTAATTATTTAATTATCTTAATTAAATAATTTATATAACTAATAAATAACACATTTTATATTAACATTCTTAAATTATATATATATAATACTAAATGAATAAATATGAATGTCACATAAATAATTATTTAGTATAATTAAATAGTCAGTAACAGGAACCTGAATAAACCACTTTGATTCTCACTCATTTCAACTTTCTTCTTTGCTTCAGTTTAAGAAGCTAAATCTAAGAAATGGCTTGTTTATCAAGCCCTTTGGGGAAAGCAAAGTGATTCTACGAAAGCAAAGTACAGTGTTCATATCTACCCTAACTGAGAGATGATTCATTCATGCATATAGAAAAAGGTCTTTTTGTTGTTGGTTTTTTTTTTGTTTTTTTTTTTTTGCATGAGCTTAAGGCATTACATCTGGAACTCAAGAACTGCCTTCTGAGGATCAAATATGTATAAGCCTGCCTGCTTGCTGTGGTGTCCTTGCTGAAAGGCAGCATTAAGTGTTCATTAAGACAGGAACAAGTTGTGGTCATCTCTAACTGTGAAGATTGAATGCCCCCCATTATTTCAGATCTTTATTAGGGGCAAAGAAATCTCAAGATGCTTGTTTAGATTTGTTCATCTCATTTGCTTCTTTTGAGTAACGGTTCCAACCTTGGTCAGAAAGGAAGATGATATTTTTGAAATTTTGAAAGGCCCTCTAAGCATCTTAACAGGTGATTTCTACATGAGTCTCTGCTTCTCTTAGAGTGAAGAACACTGGATTTCAATCAGAAAACCTGGAAGCCTCAAGCAAGTTTGCTTTCAATTTCTTCTTATATAAATGGGAATCGTATCAGTTGCCCTACCAAGACTGTTATATTCAAGTGAGCCCACATATGAAAAGTGATTTATAATAAGTATATCTAAAAATGTGGTCATTTCTAATACTGTTACCTTTGAGTTTAGCCTTTTAAGACTGCCAGAAGAAGATGTCATGAAGCTTAGTGAGGGGAAAAAAAAATCAGTGAAGGACCTGAATGAGGAATCTAGATGTCCCCTGTTAGAGTGGACTTGAGGTCAAGAGTGCCTGAGATAGAATCCTGCCTTGACATTTAATAGCTGGGTGAATTATTTAACCTTCCTCTGATATAATTTTATTACCTTTAAAATGAGGGGCTTGGACTGGATAGCTTCTATGGCCTCTTTCAGTTCTAAATCTATAATCCTAACAATTCAGGGAGGCTTCTGCCTTCTCATGGCTGCCAGAGACATAGGGGTTGAATTGGAGGCTAATGGTATAGAAGTTCTAGATTGTAACAAAAGAAGAAGAAAGAAACATCAAAATAGAGAGCCTCTGGTGCCATTCTCCATGAAGCATGGTCAGGCTCTGAATAGCATTACGGTTCACTTTGTTAAAAGTTGTCTGCAACTGCTTCAGGTTTTCTTCTTTGTCTTAGATGTCTTAACTTAGAGGTGCCCAGGAGCCTGCAAAATATAATCTTTATCGCTCGCATAGACACGTAGGACCAAGGTCAAGTCTCTTCTCCAAGAAGTTAAGCCACAGCTAGGGAAGTAGTATGGGGAAATGGAAAGGTTTCTTGTTTTGAGGAACTGGATTCATATTCCTGCTTTGCCAATTATTGTCACTGTGTCTGGTCCACTCATCAATAAGTATCATGGAACAGAGGATAAAACTTTGCTTTTGGAATTTAAGAACCTGTATTCAAATCACAATTTTAGATATTTAGAAGTAAAATAGCTAACATGCACTGGATTAAGTGCTTTACAATTATTACCTTATTTGATCTTCACAATAACTTCTGCAAGGCTGGAGTTATTATTTCTAATTTACAGAAGAGTTCTGAGGCAAAGAGAGGTTAAGTGACTTGTCCTAGGTCAAACTCTTACTAGGTGTCTGAAGAATTTGAACTAAAATCTTCCTGACTCTGCATTCAGCTGTTGGACTTGGATTTCAGGAGATTTGAGTTCAGATCTAGCCTTAGATATTTACTAGCTATGTGACCATGTCATCTCTTAACCTCTTTTTACCTCAGTTTCCTCATCAGAAAAATGAAGGGGTTGGGCATGACACTCTAAAATTCTTTCTAACTTAAAATTATATGATCTTGTGATCTATTTTTAAATACATGCTATGTGCCAAGCTCAGTACAGTGATGGGGATGCAAAGGCAGAAAATAAAATATTTCTCTCCTCAAAAAGCTTACATTCTACCAGGACAGACAACATGTACACAGGTAGGTTTATTTTAAAATGTATAAATGTAAGGTAGTTTAGTTAGGGAGGGTGAGACACTAGGAGTTGGAGGGCTTGAGGAACAGTTCTTTTGCAGAAAATGACCTTTGAGCTTAATATTGAAAGAAACTAGGGATACTCAGAGTTAAAGGCAAGAAAACAAATGCATCCAACCATAGAAGACAGCTAGAGGAAAAGCACAACTATGGAAGTTTGGAATTTCTCAAGTAAAAAGAATTTGGCCAAATCACAAAAAAAAAATTGTGTAAAGGGGACTCAATAGCAAAGTTACTAAGATGGATCAGTGCCAATTTGTGAAGTCTTTAATTACCAAAGGAGTTTACATTTTACCCTAGAAGTAATAGAGAGCCACTAAAGTTTAAGTAGCAGAATGACATGGTCAGAACTGAGTTTTTGTTTAAAAAATATCTTTTCTGCAGATGACTGGAGTAGGGAGGAACTTGAAACAGGGAAACTTTTTTTCTAGGCTATTTAAATAGCCCAAGGGAGAGGTCATTTAATCTCTATGGTCCTCAGTTTATTGATTTATAAAGTGCAGGGTTTGGGCTAGTTAACCTTTAAGAACTTTTTAGCTCAAAACCTATCATTCTTTGTCTTTTATTGTTCTAAGGACTAGATGAGTACTTAAAATTGGAATGTGAGCAATAACATATGTCTGTCCAAGATTTAGCCTAGAGTTACCTTTTAGGCTTTTGGCTATTGAGCTCAACTTGTATTATCTTTAATCAGAGAGAGAATTCCTGTTGGAAGGGACTGTTTATGATGCCTCTCCCATTAAACCCCTTTGAGGGCTAGAAGAAGCTGAGCAGATTCCCAGAGCCCAGACCTTGGGGTTTCTAAATTTATGTATGATCTTAGGCTATCAATACCTGGTAACTTAGTCAATAAAAAGGTGCATTTTAAAAAAGTTTGCTATTCTTCGGAACAGTAAAAAATGTTGTCTTTACCTAAGGAGGAATGTGGTGATCAGCATGATATTGACAATATTCTTTCTAGATGATTCTGTTTTATATTTTGTTCAGGATTCAGAACTTGATATTAATAAGAATATAAAACATTATGACTTTTCTCTGTCTAAGCAATGTAAATTCCTACCATGCAGGATTTTCAGGGGAATTTCAGATGACCCACTAGCGAAATGATATCTAGAATATACTTATTTATGTCAACTGAATACCTCTTTAGCCATTTTCTGAAACCATCACATAAGTCTTGATTATTTGATTTTCATTTAGTAACTATACCAGTGGCAGGAGATATGAACTACTAGGAATACACAGTCTGCCTGAAATCACATCAGGATACTTGAAGATGAAAATTGAAACATGCTTTACTCTCTTAATTGGAAATGACTTTCCTTCCTGCAACTTATGATGTTGACTGATACAATGAAAACAGTAGAGAATTTGGAATCACAAGATCTGCATTGGAATTCCAGCTCTGACATTTACAAACTGTTTTCTTGTCACTTAGCTAGTTGGGGTCTCAGTTTCCTCATATCCAATATGAGGAGGCTGAACTAGATGACTTCGGAGGTCTTTTATGATTCAAAATCTATGTTCTTAGGGGATTCACTTAGACTAGACTTTGAAAGACCAGTTCTGTCAATTACTCAGTTCAATAGGTTTTTCTTTTCTGCTTCTGAATAAATGAGGGAAAAAGGAGGGCATGAGGGGGAGGAAAAGAGGATAGAAAGAGAAACAGAGAGAAAGATATAGAGATATGCTATTTTTTTTGGAAGCTAAACTGAATTAAGTCCAGTTGTGGATAGAATTTGTCCATCATGTACCCACAACATGGATCATTTATAAAAATGCCAATGTATTGATTTGACTCAGGGATGCACTGCTGTGAAAACTGGCATTTCCCCTTTGTTTGCCTTTTCCAGGGGAGAAACAGATTAGCTGTTGATCACCTTGAAAATAGTTTTCTCTAAATGCCCATTAGTCTGGACTATTAAATTTGAGTTAGCTCTGCTCACATTTCTCAGTTTTACGCTTCCCTCCTTGCTATCTCTCCCTTCTCTTGTTTCTCATTATTAAGGGATGAAAAAGCAAATTTCTTTTTTAGAGAACATGCTCAGATCTTCTCTTGCTAGCTGATTCTTAGTCTGCCTCCCTGATAGATTTATTAAGCTGTCTTTCCACCCAGTTGCCCACCCAGGCCATCCCTTCTGCTATAGTTTCTTTTCATTCCTAGGAATGAGGGCCAAACCTCGACTGGACAATAGTTGATGAAAATTACCACTAACTTGATAATCATTCTTCTTCTCTTTTTAATAGGGAGGAAACAAAACATCCATTTGAAATCTCTGGTTCTTATTTATTGCCATTATTTCTGTGAATAAATCTCTCTTGACAATAGGCAATCAGTTAATCAGTAAAAGCATTCATTAAGCATATACCCTGTGCCAGGAAGTGTGCTAGTTGCTAGTGATACAAAGAAAGGCCAAAGAAAGTCTTCAGGCTCCCTTCTTCATATTTCCATTCCTAAACACTTGTATGGACAAAAAGTTCTTCACCTTTGGCCATTCCTCTAGCAGCAAGTCTTTCCTTGCTTAGGTCAGATGGTCCTCTGAAAGTAGTTCCTCAGTTCAAGCATCAGAAGTAGATTGGAAACTAACTTGGCCTGACTTCAGTCCCAGCACTCTCTCCACCAAATTCTCCCATGAACATATCAAAATCACTTACTAACTTGATGTAAGAACAGAGGAAATGTATCCAACCTCTGATTATTTATATCAAATGAGGCATGAATAAAGGGACATGCACTCACCGAAAGATTTTGACCCTAGCATTGAGGAAACCCTGCACAAAGGCCAAATCAAGGAGGGATTCTCTATAGATGAAAATATTTTGCATATAGATGATTGATAATTCATCTAGCTGAGACAATGTAGTATGGTAGAGTTGGAATAAGGAAAACCTGGATGAAAATCTTCACTTGAACTCTTATTTGTTTTATGACCCTAGGAATATGACTTATTCACTCAACTTCACTGGGACAAACTTTTCTTATTGATAAAAGGAAGGTATTGGACTTAATTACCTGGACACCCTCATCCAGCTATGACTGTGATGCTTTGAAATCCTAGAACATTACAAACCTCTTCAATAAAAAAAATACCTAGAGAATTTAAACTATCTACAAGAATCAAAATACACAGTGACTATTAGCCAAACTGAAATATACAGACAAGTAATTTGAAATTTAAAATTAGCTTATTTTGACACTAGATCATATAAAAATGGAGACACTCTGGTATCCACTAACAACATTAAGAACCTTCTTTCTTGGATTTTTATATAGCTTTCATTGATTAGGACCTCTTTCAACATCCTGTGACTTCTCTCTGTATTTTAACCTTTTTCACAAGATAGTTTCTAAGTCATACTGATCTCTCTGCTCCTGGGCATTTTGCAAAAGATTAAGTCACTTTGATTTGTTGGTCCTGAACTCTGTGTTGGAGTTGTGGACTCTCTCTACAATATCCCATTAGGGAATTGAATCTCAGGGCTATTCCTAAATAAGAACAAGAGTTTCTTTTAATATGGTGAACCTAAAAGTGTTTTGTTCCTAGAGTAAGTCATATACAGGAAATACTATCTGACCCAATAGACCTGAAAGGTCTTATTTTCCAAGTAGTTCCCCCCTTCCAAGATTATTCAGCTCTGCCTATTATATCACCTATTCTTTGGCCTCAAAGTTTGAAGGAAATATGAAGTTGTAAGAATTGTGTATAGTTTTTTTTTAATGGTGTTTTCTCAGTGAGCTGGTCATTTTACTCAACTTTGGGGCAGGCAGAAAACTTGTTACAAAGGAATCTGGGAAACAACAGTGCTCCTTTAAGGAAAAGGTTTTAGAGATTCTGATTAGTGATTGCCTCATTTTATTTCCTTGACTGGAATGCCACCATTGAAAGGCAGCACTGTGTATAGTTAGAAATTTGCTCCCCAAGAACTCTCTTTCCCAGCTTCCCATGTTCCTTCTTCACATTACTTGCTAACTTAGGGAGGATATAAATTTTGTGTAGCTCCACCTCTCTCTTCCTTAGAGTGTAGCTGCGGAAGCTGGCTTTGGGCCAAACTGGAGAACTTACATGGTCTTATTTTTATTGGATAATTAGGTTTTTATACTTCTACTTCCTTTTTAATTCCTTCTACTTCAAGTGATTATTAATAAATCTTATAAAATATAATAACGAGAGTTATTTATATTAATTTAAATCTTACAACTAATTCCTTCCTTTCTTCTATTCTCTAGAAATGCTCTAGCACTAGCCCAAAACAATGGCATTATCTTATGTAATTAATAAATTAATAAAAGTGATAAATAATAAAACTTTTTTTTTAGTGCTCACGGTGTGCCAAACCTTGTGCAAGTGCTGGGGATAGAAGAGGAGGCAAAAAGATAATTCTCACTCTCAAAAAGTTCATGGTCTAATAAGAAAAACAAAGTACCATAGTCCACATACTATGTTAACTTCTAGGGATAAATATACAAAAAGAAACACAATTTTGCCCTCAAAGACCTTACAGTCTTTTAGGGGAAAGTCAGAGAAACAATAAACGGAGTGCTTGGCAAGTTCATTGATCCATCTTCCAAGAATGGTAGTATTGATTTGCTTATTCTTCCCAGGGCTATAGGTAAAAAGTAGAAGGGATTGAGGGATGCAATGTCTGCATGGTGGGTCTTTCTGGGCTGGATATGAAGAACATTTAATAATCAGAATTATAAGAGCTCCAGGTTAGGAGCTGAAGTGTTGTGCCAAAAAGAAGAAATGCCATAAAGATGGTAGGAGAATAGAATTGTAGTTTGAGCTAGATACAAAGGAAGGGAGGAATAAAGAAGGGGAAAAGAGAAAGGAGGAAGAAAGGAAAATAAATAAAGGATAACTCAAGTGCTTATTGTATACCAGGAAACCTTCTATCTGTCAGGGATATGTGTCTGCATAAGAACAAATGCAATTCTTGTCCTGGAGGAGCTTATATTCCAGTAAAGGATATATATATAATGGAAGGCATTTTAGTACTGGAAAGCCTCAGGAATGGTAGTTCCATCCAGAAAGCCTATGATTAATTTATAGGAATATTATCATTTTGCTACTGGATAGTTTTGATTATAATTGGATTAATATTAGATTATTATTTCAATAAATAAAGGTGGTATGGGTGGCAGCATAGCATCAAGATGGGCAGAGCACAGCCTTAATATGTGGGATCTGAGTTGATCTAGTTATAGAGAATTCTAGTCAGAAACTAACGAGGTCCTACTATGGGAACTGAAAAGTAGGAAAGAAGACACAAAAGTGGCTGGAGTAAAGGTAATATAGGTCGTGGATAGTTCCTGGCTCTTTTCATGCAATGTTTCTTGTGTGGGGCATCATGCTATCTCTCACCTGTGGCATTCTAGACTCAAGATTGATTGGTATTCTTCAATCCATTAATCATCATCTCAGAATACCTCCAAAGTAATCCTGGTTTCATTAAATCAATTCCCACCAGCATCCATAGATTTCTCTGCCTCTTTCATAGGATTCCTAAATTCTTATCTCCATAATACTATAAAATTGGATCTCCTTGCTCAGTCTTAAAGTGCATGCATGCCTGATAATACATTCACCATATTTCATTAAAATAAAATTTTCCACACCTCAAAAGTTGGTAGTCTATACACTGACAGTTGATTCAAAAATAACTACCATATTGGTGATCTGTCTTTACTGTCTGTTAAAATAGAATTAATCTCATTTGTATGTATGATCATATTCAGCAGTTATTCTGTCCAGGGACTATTGATTTTCCCTGAAAAAAATGCACATGACACATAGGTTATATATTCATTTCACATACATACACACTTTTTTGTAATAGTAGCAAGAACTAGAATTTACATAACATTTTAAAATTTGTAGAGTGTTTTACGTATTTTACCTCATTTAATCTTTACAACAATCCTTGGAGGTAGATGACATTTTTATCTCCATTTGGCAGATGGGGTACAATAGTAGAGGACTGAGGATGAGAGAGGTTAAGTGTTTTGCCTATGTTCACACAGCCAGTAAAGCTTTAGATGCCAGGACAAAATTTAAGTTCAGATCTTTCTGATGCCAAATATAGCACTCTATCCACTGTATTACTTGGCTTCAAGAGTATCTAGAAGTCTATAAATTATTGGCCTCTCTCATTTTTTATTCTTGATCTATATTTTCCAATATTTTCGTCCTTACCTATTCTCACTTTTGTGTTAAAGTTACTGATTAATCTGCAAAGATTTTGAAAATTTCCCAACTTAATCCTGATTCTTGCAGAGTTCCCATATTTTCAGATTTTCACTATTTGAAATTATAATTATGTAAAAGAGTCATTGGTTCCAGCTCAAAATAAATATGTAGATCAAATTCAAATAACATGGCAAGCTTCATGGGATTAATTTTTTATATTAATCTAAATCTAGCTGTACTTCTTCATCCTTAAAAGCAGATATTTGGTAATTAAGTTGCAAATATTCTCATGGCAGTCCTTTTGAAAATATTTATCATGATTAATACAGTCAGAGTGGTTCAAACAACCTATGGTATAATGTGTCATGACATGAGAGATGTGTCATGGCACATCAGGGAATTGTATGCCAACAATATTATGCTGCTTTTTAATTCACAACACAAAAAAATTCCCTCAAGTATTTTATTTGCCTCTAGGTAGAACCTGGGGGCCATCCTTCTATTCAGTTTCAAATTCCTTCTATCTTAAACCTTTATTTTTATTGAAAATAATTGAAGAGTAATGAGCTGTCAATCTTCTGATAACATGTTCACTTGTGGATTGTTAGAAAAGAACCTCAATTTAGAGACCCCAAACTACAGTAAGTTAGAATTTATTGATGGTCTGAAATTGTGTCATTCTTAAAACCTTTTGCCTTTTACCCATCACTTCTGCATCATTCCTTCTGAAGAAGAGGGCCACACAGGACTCAGAACTTTTTTGTATATTTCCCTGTTTCATGTGTGGCCATGTCCATTAAATGATACTACTTGGTGAGGAGCTGCTTTGCACTTCTCAAGCCTAGTCCTTGGAAAGCAGACTCTGTATGTTGCCAAGACTATATCTGAAGCCTTTTTCAGATTGGCAGAACCTGAACAATTTCATACTGTGTTGGCATAGCTTTCAAGAGCACAGGGTCACTTCAAAATCCATGAATGAGGCACTGGGAAAATAACTCTATGGAGATGAAGTAAACACTTTTTATGTAAATTCAGTGCTTTTTATAAATTTCTAGGAATCCATAAGTATACCTGCTGTATTAGAAGACTATTACAATAACTAAAAGGCTACCGTGCCTCTTTTTCTGACTCAGGGAGTACACATATACTCCTAAGAAGTTTTATGGGAAAAAAATGGCCATATAGACACCAAAATGTTTATAGTAACACTTTTGGTATTGACAAAGAACTGAAATCAAAACTGAAGTCCACTGACTGTAGATTGGATAAGCAACCAAGCTGATTTCAAATTTGTGTGTTGTTTTCCTGTACTGGTTAATTCATTCCATACCAGTTCTTAGAAGGCTTCCCATGCTTCTCTGTATTTGCCATATGCATTAATTCTTATTATACACAAATATTCTATTGCATTGCTTCATGCAATGAATAATGAACAATAATAAAACAAACAGGATTGAATTTTGTAAAAATTTAACTATCCAAACTTAGCCCTGAAGAAGAGATATGAAAACACATTCCCTTCTTTGTTGAATTGGTGGTGGTTGGGGGAAAGAGATTAAAGAATGTGCATATACGTGCATATTTGTATTTACATATGCAAACATATGTACATCTCTACATGTACACAAATTAATACAACACATATTGTACATTTGCATATGCGCACAGGTATATATAAATGGACATAAATATACCCAGGTATATATACATGTTGTATATGTTATTTATATATAATATTAAACTTGATTGATATGCTATTTTCTTTTTCTAATTAAAAAAAATATTTTACAATGATGGCTTTCAGGGAGGAGGAGGAAGGATCATAAAAGAAAATATAGATAATGTGGAAAAAGAGGATAGCAATCATTTTATTTTTTAAATTAAAAATATTACTGTGTTTTGTTTTGTTTTTGTCAGTCTTGTGGGGAACCTTCTGCTTCTGAGCTCTCCATTTCAGGGGTAGCCTGTTCAGAAACTCACATTAGGATGGATAGGATGGAACATAAGTTATTTGAGTTTGTAGGCATTTTTGGCCTTGAAGAGGAACTATCTCAAAAGGAAATGGGCTGGGCTTTCTCCAAATAGGAAAACAAAGAATTCTCTAATTGAGACAGAAGAGGTGTCTCATATTTCTAAGTTACTTGAAGGTATGGCCTACCTTGACAACCCTTCCTCCCCCAAACAGCTAGTTAGCCAACTAAATCCAATATTTTCTTCAGTGAGAATGTGCTGGAGCAAGAAATAATTTGTGGACGTAAAATTATCTCTGAATTAACTTTTTTATTAATTGAGATTAATCCCTACATTTCCATTCTTTAAAAAAAATGACCAAGAACCTCTTGAGGATTTGTCAATCAACATTGGCCTGATAAAACACTGTATCCAAAACCATTCTCAGTATTCTTAGTTAGTTGCTTTAGCCCTTGCCAATCCTGAGTATGAGATTTGTGGGCCCCCATCCAGCTTGGCTCAATCAGTAACTTAGCTTGTGTTTAATGTTTCACTTGCTTATGCCTGGCTTCGACACAGAGCCAACCTCAAGTACATAAAGCTTTCTGCTGAAATTATAAGCCATCGTGTGGTAAAGGCCTGTTAAAGGCTTAAAATGAAGGAGGATCACAGACAGATGCATTTCTTTGTTCTCTAACACTGCTAATTTTGACCAAATTGTTGGTCCAGGAAAGAGTTTTAGCAAAGAGCGTATCAAAAACCAACAAAACACTCCCCAGGGTTATATCTAAATCTGAGGTTACATCATATAACTTAAAATAATTTTCCCATTCTACAATATCTAACCCCACTCATTGTTTGACACCTCCCAGAGAAGAAATGAATGATTTAATGATTTAAAGGAATCGGGTACATTTTTAACATTTTCTTGAAAGTTTCCAGGCTTAAAAAAAGTATTTATGACATATAGAAGGAAGAGAGTAGAGAAAGAAAAGAGATTACAAATAACTATAAAAGAAAGGGATTCTATTTAATCTCAAGAAGGTATATTCAGTTGAGTGAAAGATTCTGTTGTTAGGGATCTGAAGATGAATTAGCTTAATCTTTGAAATATTCACCTAATATAATCTGGGATCACTCTCATTCTATACTTTATTAAATCCAGAAGATCAGACACTTCATGCCGTATATGTTATAATTAGTTTGTCACTGCGGCCAGGATAACTCATTCAAACCTCTTTTTCTCTGCCCTCCCTCGAATTGAATCTACCATATTTTTGTTGAAATAATAGTAGCATTTTAAAGAGGTTCATGGAACTTGGGAACATGATGCTATAAAATACTTTTCACAGAGAGACTGAGCAAGTCATTTAAAACATATGAGAAAGTCTTTGTCTACAATGTTATTCTTCTAAAGTATGGAAGTCATAGGGAAAGAAGATATTTCCATTGACATTAAGGGGTTCAATTGTCTTTGATGTGATGGGTTCAGAAAGAAAAGTAGGATTTATCACTGTATTACCTTTGAGTTTCACTGGCATGAGCCATTATTATTGCTGCTACTGGATATAATATTTCTGGTATTTCTGAGAGGCAACGAAGTGTTGGATACTTGCAGATAAGGAAGATTTGATGTCATAGAAGGATTCTATAATTGTCATAGGATAATAAGGGACCCCAAGGACAATCTTGCCTGACCCACCATTTTCCAAATGGAGAAAAAGGCTCATGAAAGTTAATTGCTGTACTCAAGATATATATATACATACAAACATACCTACACATACCTACATATGTTTGTCTATGACTATGTGTATATGTATATATGTATGTATGTTTGTGTGTATATGTTCATATATAGTCAGAGAGAGGCTTTAAATTCTGGTCCTCTTACTCTACATTCAAAGTGCCCTATCTACCATATGGGTGTATATCTTCCCTCATATACTAATTGTATTAATTTGGACCAGTTTCATAAATTATCTGAGTCTTCTTTTCCTCATATGTAAAAAGCATACCAGCTCTTATGTCACAATCAGTTTCATTATCCTAATATTACAATTACTGGAAATAGGAGCCAATAGCTTGAGGTCTTGCTTGAAATTGGGAAGATATGTATCTTTCTCCCTCTTTTGACATATACTGTGTATGTGACTTTGGCCAAGTCACTTAAATTCCCAGTGATCAAGTCTGTGATTCTGGGTTGCGATCTTTTTTGATATTAGGCGTTTCCTTACATAAAAGTTTCCTATACCAATGAAACCACGTATTACTCCCCTAAAGAGAAAGGGGAATAAAAAAGAAAAAATATGTGCATAAATAAGGAGAACAAATATAAACAACAGCATCTCTTTAAGTAGCAAAATGGATATAGTATTATATTATATTTTATGGACCTGTTGTGACCTCATCTCTCCTAACTGCATAATTAGTACTCTTAGTTTCAAAACTATCTCTGGAACTAAACTTCATAATTCAGAAGTCTAATGTTCTTTATAAGAATTCACTCTAGCCAATGGTGAACCTTCCCTAGGTCTCCAGTTTTTATTCTCTAATGATCACTATATCTCTCTATCAGGGAATACTGACCAATAAGCCAAGGAAGGCTTTGAGCTTACTCTTCAATTGTTTGCATGAAATAAGGAATATCTCATATTTTTCCATTTTTATTAACGGCAGAATCATCAATTCAGTCTCCTAAACTCTCCTTGTAATCCCCTTTGACTTTTCACTTTCTTATTCCTTATACCCATTTATTTGTCAAGTGTTGTCATTTCTACCTCCTTTGCCTCCTCTTTGCTCCTGTTACACTTGCTTTAGAAAGTAAGGGGGTTCTTGTTTAGACTTCTGTAATAGATTTCTTAGTGGAATGAGGACCTTAAGACTATTTCATCTCTTATCCATCCTCCCAAATAAACTTGTTAACATACTTATTTGAAAGGAAATTTCTTTATCTTAACTCAATCAAGTACTTTGATTAACTCAATCAATCAGAAACTGGTGAATCCTGATAAGAATTTACATCATCAAAAGACAAGATGTGGATCCCACAGACACTGTCTGCTACCCCCAGGCAGGGCTAGGCAAATTTGGAAGCTGTGATTGGTTCCAGTGAAGTGGGGGAGAGACAGGAAGTGATGTGGAAATAGGACTATAAAAAATCATATCTTCCTGGACTTGGGGCTCTTCTGGCTTGCAGACATTTTTGCCTTGGCGTTTAGAGGGACTTTTTCCTTGGAGATTCCTGCCTTGGCTTTTGGAGAGACTCATTCCTTAGATTCTGCACGGGGTGAGTAGAACTACTTTGTTTTTCTTGGAGTCATTCTACATTGATGGAACTCTGGCTGAAGACACCACTGGGACTTCTGGCTGAGGATTACTGGGAATTCCATGTGGAGATCAGGACTTGGGAAAGCCTCTGCTAGGGGCTGAGCCAGACTTCACTAGAGAAGGGCTGGTAGACTTAAGGCTCTGTCTCTTTTCTACATTTCTCACTTTCACTTTTTCTACCTTGTTGTAAGTAAAACCTGCTAACAGTCGTTTTGACTTAGGGGCTAATATTTTATAAGCAGCAAACACTTTTATAACTCTCATATTAAGTCAAACCTAATTTAAATCTTACACTTACTATGATCATATCACTCCCCTACTCAGAATCCTGTGGGAAACAAATGAAACTGATTCAAACAGAAGATCTGATTGTGAATCTTTTGTAAGATGCTCTTTGTCATGTGACATAAGACAAGCCCTGTAACATCTGTGAGACTCAGTTGCCTCATTTAAATTTTAAAAAGTTAACTTAAAATTTTATTCATTTTTATTTCTTTTAAGATTCATTTTTAATAACTGAGTTCTAAATTCTCTTCTCTCTCACTCTTTACCCAACTATTGAGGCAATGTAAGGGGTAAAAAGGGGTTTTGATTGGGTGAATATTAAAAGGTTTGGTCGCCAGGGAATTAAATAATTATCAATCTCCAATTAAAGAATAACCTCAAGTCAAAATGACTTTTATGGAAGTTTATTAACAAATGAGGAGAGGAAGAGGAAATAAGGAAATGAGAGAGAGGATAAGATAGGATAAGTAATCTAACACACTAGGTAATTTTCTCTGATCCCCTAGTTTGGCCCAGGCAGGTCTAATTAACCCTCAGCTGAGGGAGACTCAGCCTTGAGCCCAAGTCTGGAAAGTCAGAGGGCCAGAGGCCCGGAGGGCTGAAGGTCCCCAAAGGCAAATGAAGCAAAAGATTCAGTCTGAGAATCCCTTTTGAAAGGGAAGTTCCTTAAAATAAGTTCAGGAAGATTCAGTCTTTACATTCACCACATGGAATTCCAAAGGAAAGATTTAAGAACAGTCTCACTAAAACCTCGGGGTCCCAGGTCCAGTCACAGACAAGCAGAGTTCCTTCAGATCCAAGACACAAACTCAAAAGCCAAGGTGAGCTCACTGAATTCTCTTTTAAAGGGGCTTCTTTTGCGTCACTTCCTGTGCCTTCCTCTTAGTTAACATGTCCAATCACAATAGGCACTTTTCTTAGGACTGCCCAGGAGGCAGTCCGTAAATTCTGATTTGTCATTCACTCTAGCACATGTGGGTCACAGACTTCCCAACTTGTGAGTTAAGTGGAGATGTTTTCACCTTTGATGATTAAATCTAAAGATGGGCAGGGTAGACAATCTAATTATCACAGCAAGCAATATGATAAGAATCAAATATGTGAAGACTTGAAGAATATATTTCCATGTTAAAAATATAAAAAGCAAGAAATATAAAGTGAAAAAAAGCAATTCTTCAGTTTTCATTCAGTTTATCAGTTCTTTCTCTGGAGGTGGATAGCATATTTCAACGTGAGTACTTTGAAATTGTCATGGATCATTAACAATCAGAAAAACTAAGTCTTTCATAGTTGATCATTATTATATTATTGCTAATATGTTTATAATATTCTCCTGGTTATATTCATTTCGCTTTGCATCTGTTTACTTAAATCTTTCCATATTTTTCTAAAATGATCCTACTCATCATTTCTTATTATACAATAGTATTCCATCCTATTCACATACCACAACTTACTCACCTCTTCTCCAATTGATAGATGTCACCTCTACTTCTGGTTCTTTGCTATCATTAAAAAAGAAAAACTAATATAAATGTGTTTGTGTATATAGATCCTTTTCTCAGATTTCTTTGGGATACAGATCTAATAATGTTACTGCTGAGTCAAAGAGTATGTAATTTTATAGCCCTTTGGGCATAATTATAAATTGTTCTACATAAAGATTGGAAAAGTTTACAACCTTGACAATAATTTTAGTGTACCTCTTTTTCTACATCCCCTCTAGAATTTATTATTTTCTTTTTTTCAGTTAGTCAGTCTTATAGATATGAAGTAAACCCTCAGAGTTGTTTTTATTTAAATTTTATATCAATAGTGATTTTCAATAGTTTTTTATATGATTATCAATAAGTTTTATTTTTTTGGTGTGAGGGAGAATTGCCTAATTACATATATGACCATTTTTCAATTGAGGAATTAGTCTTGTGATGGTATTTTTAAAAATTTGTTTGAGTTCTGTATATATTTGAGAAATGAATCCTTTATCAAAGAAACATAAATTTCCAGTTTCTTATTTCCATTTTAATTTGGCTACATTGGTTTTGTTTGTAAATGAATTTTTTTAATTTTGAGTAATTAAAATTTTTCATTTTACTTTCCATGATCCTTTCTATAAGTTTATTATTTATTTATTATTATTTAGTTCCCTTTTCTTTTAATTAGTTCCATTTATTTATTTTTCTTTGTCTTAAGTCTTGATTACTATCGCTGTGTTTTTTTTTTTACTTGAGTTAGAGCAAAAACAATTCTGTCCCATCCCTTTATATTAACGGTGTTTGTATTTTTATTTTAAGTGTGTTTCTTGAATACAGTATTTTGTTGGATTCTATTTAGATCCATTCTGCTATACACTTCCATTTTATGGGTGAATTCTTCCCATTCACATTCACAGTTATGGTTACTGAGCCTTTCCCTCCTCCTGCTGTTTTCTGAGTTTATTCTTGATCTTCCCTATCACCATGGTATCTTTTTTATGCTCAAATTATTTTTATTGTTGTTTGCTTCTCTTTTTAGCCTACTTTTTAATTTAGAACTTTATGTCAAAATTGGGGTTTATCTCAGTATTAGGGGTGAGGAACCACCGTCCCAAATTTCAGATTTTTTCATTCTACTGTTTTTAAATCTCATTTTGGGGATTTGGGAAGTTTTCAGTGCTTCAAAGGTAGTATGAGTAAAGTGTCTTTGATTCCTTCTAATCAAAAGAGATACTGTTTCTCATGTCTCCTGATCTCTCATGATGGAAAATACTCCTCTGAGTTCTGGAACTTGTTACCTAGGAGTTGCAAAATGAGAGCCTGTCTTGTACCCAGTGCTAGCACATGGGTCCCTTGTAATGTCTTTCTGACCACTTGCCATATTTCCTTGCCATTTTTGAATGAGAGTTCTTAAAGCCATTGAAGCTCTTGTTGCCACCTCTGATACCAAAAGGTGGTTTTGCCTCCATGTGGGATCTGGGTCAGCCTCAACCTTAGTATCATAAATCTCTCCTTCTGATTTGCTGAGTTATGTTGGATGGGGAAAATGTCACACTCAAATATTTAATTGGGCTAATGAATCAAAATTCAATTTGAAGCATTATTTTAAAGTTGTTTGGGGTTATGGTGGGAAAACTCAACCACATCCTCTACTCTGACACTGAAGGGCTCCAGCCCTGGCAGTTATTGAGTTCATAACTTGACGCAATATAACTATTAGGAGAAATACAATATTAAAATGTTTTAAAATGATGTATAAATTGAGTTATTATTATTAAAATTACTCTTATCAATCATTTCCTAATCAAAACACCCCTACATTGACCATACTCTTCCTCCTCCCTCTACTTTTAGAATTTGGACCCTTCCCCTGGACTCTAAATTCAGATAGGTGAATTTTTGTCATCACCTGCCCAGAACAAGGCCTTTATATTATTTTCCAAATATTTAAAAATGCTACCACCAGCACTGGCCATATCGGTCCCATCAGAATTTGTATTCTGATGCTCAGACTCTGGACTTCTAATAAGTTAGCTTTTTTCTTACCTTGATTAGAACTATGCCATCACCATTGTCTGGGCATTTAAAAACTATGCCTAGTTCTTCATACCATGCTTACCTCTTCTTATCCCTCTCTACCCTCCATTAAAATAGCACATCTGTAGTGCAGTGTTTCCTATTGCTTACTTGTATTTGTTTACCCATGCATATCTGGCACATAGAAAGTTTCTTTCTCCATTCATTCAAATTAAACAAACCTTCTTAACTCTGTTGTTCATTATCCTTCTCCTCCTAAAAGAGGAGGAAGAGGCAAAGGAGAAGAAGGAAAATAAAGAATAGGAGTAGGAGAACAACAATAACTCTAATATAAAAATCTAGCTTCAACTTTGTTCAGCTCTATTTCATATCATTTTTCCTCAATTATTTTGTATTCCAGGCTAACATAACTCTTCTCTGTCTCTTGTTCTTGCTTGGTCTCTTCTTTCTCTGTGTCTTTTCCATGCCATAATCTACTATGACTAAAATAGCTTTCATCCTCTCATTTACATAAGTTGAATTGTTTGCCTATTTTCAAGACAATATTTAGGTAATGATTTGCTCCATGGGACCATCCTGACACTTCCAAGTGAAACTCTATCCTCTCTATCCCCAAATTTTTCTCAGCTGTTTTCTGTGATCTGCTCTTTGCACTTATCACATTCTGTTTCATATCATGCTTACTTTTGTGCTTATTATTGCCCTTTTAGATTATAAATTGCTTAAGAGAAGTTGCTGTTTTGTATCCATATGTGTAGCTCCAGTGTCTTACTCATAGATGGTGCTTAACTAGTGACTGTTGAATTAAAATATTTTTTTCCCTACCACCTTGCATGGTGCTCTTTTACTGTTTAATTCATGTTAATTGAATGAATCTAGTTTATTGTATTCAGGTTTTCATTTATTATCAACCCACAGTGTGTAAAAAGCTGTTCTAAGCACTGAAGATTCAAAACAACAACCAAAAAAAATGATTATAAAGGACTCCCTACCCTCAAGGAACTTATGTTCTATTTAGAAGTATATAGTGTGCAAACTGATAAACATGTGTTTATTTGAGGAGGAAGGAAGGAAGGAATAGTAATAAGTAGATTAACAAAAGAAAGTTCTGCCTTGGCAGATACACAAAAGGGAAGAAATATTATGAGGAGAGATGAGAAGGGAGTACATTCTAGGGATGAGAAATAGCCTAAACAAATGTCCAGCCCTTGGAAATGGAATGCCATGGTCTGTCAACAATAAAGTGGCCAATTTCTCTAGATTTCAGAGTATGTGAAGAAGAGTAATGTGAAATAATCCTAGTGATGGGCTGATGTAAGATTGTGAAAGATTTTAAATGCCAGTCTGAAGAATCTTTCTTTTGTTGTAGAAGCAAAAACGAACCATTTAATGTTCTTAAGCACTTGAGTAAAATGATCAGAATTGGGCTATTTTGACAAGTATATAGCAGATAAATTAAAGAAGGGAGAGGAGATTACATACCAGTAGTATAATTAGAAAACTGTTTTTATCATCCAGAAAAGAAAAAGTTGATTATGACTTAAATATGGGTCACAGCCATGTAGCTGAGAGAAGGAGCTGCTTAAGAAATATGGTGAAAGTGGAATTGGCAATATTTGTCAAGTGATAGAATGAGTGGAGGAATGATGGAATTAAAAGTTGTGATGTATTGTCACATTCTTATAAGAAATAAGATTTTCAGAGTAGAAGTTTATAGAAAAGGATGATGAGCTATTTTGTATGTGTTTAATTTGAGGTACCTATAAGACATCCACTTAGGCAAGAAAAACAGATAATTGATGATATGGGATTGGCTTAGAGAAACTAGCCATAAGCTTCTCATTCTGGAAGTCAGGTATAGAGATGGCAATAAATCCAAAGGAGATGATGGTGTCACCAAATGAGAGAGTGTGGAGAGAGCAGAAAAGAGCACTCAAGACATAGCCTTTGTGTTACATACCCACTTGAGGAGCATGATATGGAGAATAAACCAACAAAAGTGACTGAAATAGACTGAAATAGACCAGTTAGAGAAGCAAGAAAGAAGAAAGAACAGCCATCAAAAAATAGAGAAGAAAAAGTATCCAAGAGAAAGAATGCAACTAGTACTGTCAAATTCTACAGAAAAGTTGAGAATGAGAATAGAAAAAAAGAGACCAGTTTTGATTATTGAGATAATTAGTAACTTTGGGGGAAAAAAAAACTGTTTACTTTGAGTGATAAGGTTTAAAACTAGATCTTAAGCTCTAGAAAAGTGAGAGTAGAAGATAAAAGAGAGGCGAATTGTTTGGGCAGCTTTTTTTTTTTTTTTTTTTTTTTTTTTTTTTTTTTTTTTTT
>NC_058130.1:50750335-50862427 GCF_016433145.1 Gracilinanus agilis
GAGAGAGAGAGAGAGAGAGAGAGAGAGAGAGAGAGAGAGAGAGAGACATAGAGAGAGAGAGAGAGAGAATTAGGGTGAGGTGAGTGATCATGAAAGAATATGTGAAGATAGGATAAAGAGTGAGCCTGAGGGGGTAAAGTAGAGACAATGAGTGGAAATATAAGATAATATAACAAAGGGTAGCTAGATGGGAGGTCCTGGGTTCTAATGTGATCTCAGACACTGCCTGGTTGTGTGACCCTGGGCAAGTCACAACTCCAATTGCCTAGTCCTAAACACTTTTCTGTCTCAGAACCAATATTCATTAGAGATTCAAAGACAGAAGGTAAGGGTTTAAAAATGATAATATTATATAACTTGTCCTGTCACTGAACCAAAGGAACATATTATAAAGGAAGCTTTTGAATCAAAGCTGCCATATATAGGGAACTGAATAAACATGTACTGGATACTCACAGTAAATAGGGTAGCAGAGGAAATAATAAATAGTGACATTTTGGTAACAAGAACCTTCTTGGGCCAACCTTGGGCAATCTCACTGCAGAGCCTATCAGCTATCATTGCCCTTTTATGCTCCTTACTTTTCTGCTCTTTTAACATCATGCACATCTTTTTTTTTTTTTTTTTTTTTTTTTAAACCCTTACCTTCTGTCTTGGAGCCAATACATAGCATTGGCTCCAAGGCAGAAGAGTGGTAAGGTAGGCAATGGGGGTCAAGTGACTTGCCCAGGGTCACACAGCTGGGAAGTGTCTGAGGCCAAATTTGAACCTAGGACCTCCTGTCTCTAGGCCTGGCTCTCAATCCACTGAGCTACCCAGCTGCCCCCATGCACATCTTTTAATATGGATTTCACTCTAAAGGATACAACCACCTAACATTCCTGTACCTTTAATTTAGATGCTTTGGAGAGAAATTGTGAACTGCTGTCTTTATCTAAAGTCAAGCTCCTGGTGGATAAATTCACCACTTTGATTTTGCTCACTATTTTGAAGAATCTGATTGTATATAGGTTTGGGTGAATTGTTTTTAACCCCTTCTCAGTGAGGCATCTATGTGAGCTTAAGAATTGTTTCTTGACTACAGAAATACTCCATGGCAAGGCATTAAACAGATAGAACAAATGTGTTTCTTTTGACCTGAATTCAACAAAAGAAGAAAGGCATAAAGAAAAGAAAGAGTGAAGGGAGGAAAGAAGGTGGGAAGAAAAAGCTCTGCATTTCATAGTAGAATTTTTTAGTAAAGATTCCCATTATATCTCTTTAACAAATATGTTTTTGAATGGTAGAGCCATCAATAACCTTTATTTTAAAAGTGCCTTGAGGAAATAAGTAACTGAATACATAAATCAGTTCCTTATCTTACCAGAGCCATGACTACCTACATTCCTTAATAGGATTTAGGCATAAAGGAGGATAAAAAATAAATGAAAGATGTGATCCATGACTGCAAGAATATTCCATTTGGCAAAAGGAGGCATAAACAAAGAAGACAGTTATCTTTGCAGTAACAAGTCATCATCTAACTAAGTACAAGTAATCATTAAGAGTTCAGAAAAAAATCAAATCAATGTGGATTGAGTAGAGTGATAGATTTAAATCAGTAATAAACATTAGAGGTCATCTAACCAAAACTCAACTCATTATTTCCCCCCAAAAAACCCACCCCCTTCTAACTTATTTCTAGCTGCGAAAGGTATCACCATCCTTCCAGTCACTCAGGCTCATAACCTAAGTGCCATTCTTGATTGTTCACTCTCTGTCACCACCCCCAGTAGCAGTGTGGGGATGTCCTAATATATTGCTGACTCATATTGAAATTGTGCTCATCTAAAACAATTCTGTTGGACTCAGATAGATACAGAGACCACTACACTATACATAAGGAATTCTGCAGGCAACATTAACCTTTTTTTAAGGTATACTATTATGTATTTTTATTATGTATTTATTTTGTTAAATTCTTTTTTCCCAATTATATATTAATTTGGTTTGTATTGCACTCAGGGGTGCTACAGGTCTTTCAAATCCTGTAGGTCCTGTATTTGATATCTCTGCTGTAACCTTTTAAAAGAACAACTATTGCTGAAACATGCTTCTTCCTTTTTATACTTGTCAAGTTGATTGTACACAGTGGTGAAACTTTACGTTTATCCCTATTGAATTCATCTTCTTATATTCAATTGAAAGAGCTAGCCCAACAAGAACTTTTAGGGTTCTGACTCTCTTCGAGTACGTGAGCTGTTGTCCATCCCAGTTTTGTATCATCTAAAATAATAAGTATTCCATATTTCAATCAATGATCCAACCAACAAACGTTCTTTAATCCAAAGGTCATTCTTCATATGGTAAAGAAAACAGATGATAAGAATTGAGTAGCTCAGTTTTTCTTATTTTCTGCAGATGAGGAAACTAAAGCCTAGAAAGTTTAAGGGATATCCCCCAAATAAAACTAATACTAAGAGGCACAGTTAGGATTTGAACCTAGATCCTCTGGCTCCAAAGCTAATACTTGTTACAAAGCATTACATGGTCTCCAAGATTCATAACTTTGATATTATTATTGATTCCTCACTATGTCATATTCCATGTATCTAATTGGTTGCCAAACTTGGCCTTTTCAACACAATATTTCTTGCATTTGCCCACTTTTCCTTATGTATATAACTACAACCATAGTTCAGGCCCTCATCATCATTTGCTTAGATTATGTGTATAGACTTTTAATCATTCTCTTTTACTCATGTCTTTCTCCATTTCAGTCCATGCTAGTAATTTTCCTTAAACCCCGCAGTGAGTATCACTCTCTAATTCAATCAACTCCACTGACAACATATTGTATATAAGATAAAATAGAGACTTCTTTTTAGTTTTTAAAGCCCTTCATTAGCTGGCCCCAAGCTATCTTTCCAGGCTCAGTGTACATTACTTTCTTTCCTGCACTTTGTATTAGAAAAACTGACTTTTTCTCTCTTTTCACATGACCAAGTTTCCCTCTCTATAGATCTCTAGACTGGTAAAATTCTCCATGTATTCTATGTAATTCTTTTACATTGAATCTGTTGCATCCATAAAATGAAGCCCAAACATTACCTTCTATCTTGACTACCACTTTGTATTTATTCTTCATAAGCTTATCCTGCATATGTATATTTGTATTGTGTGTATATTTTTGTATGCTCCATTGGAATTTATATACCATAAATTACTGTTATTTAGTTGTTTTTCAGTCATTTTTGACTCTTTATGACCCCATTTGAGGTTTTCTTGGCAAAGATACTGGAATGGTTTGCCATTTCCTTTTAGCTCATTTTATAGATGAACAGAGACAAATAGTATTAAATTACTTGCCCAGGGCCACAAAGCTTGTAAATGTCTGAGGCTGAATTTGAACTCATGAAAATAAATCTTCCTATTCCCTAGCCCAGTGCTCTATCTATGACACCACCTGGCTGCATCTACATACCACAAAAGAAGAAATTGTTTCATTCTTTGTAGATGTGTTCCCAATCCCTATTCTACTGCTTTGTACATAATAGCTACTAATACAAGTTAGTTGTTTCTTCATTCAGGTAGAGTTTCATAGAGAAGATTACTTTAAGCTCTCTTTGTGTAGAATTATGATGGATGGGTATGATTTTGACAGAAGAAGAAAAGAACATCCCAGATTTGGAAGAGCACAGTGCAAAGAAGTTGAGGTAGTAATAATAGTTTGTTCTTAGAATGACCTGTAAAATGAGCTTGCTGATATGGAAGATTTTATACTGAAATTCTAACCAAGAAATAGGATGAAATAAATTGTGTTAGAACTTAAAATTAACTGAAAAAATCTGGATTGCATATGGCAGCAGGAGGATGTCAATGATGATTAGATGCTAAATATTGCCAACTGTACTCTCCTGGTGCTGCAAAGCATAAAGTTATCACATGATATTGACATGGCTGACTCATTAAAAACAAGCCTTTGATGAAAATATCATCAGAGTGGAGGTCAACAAAATGGCAGATTGAGTATTAGTAACTTTTTTTTTTTTGGAGAAAAATAAATAAAAACTGTTACTTCCTTTCTCTTAAAGATGATTGGACCCAAATACCCTTTACAAATTTGTTGCCTTAGTAGTTTTTTTTTCCTCTTTCTTCCTTTTTATATTTTTTTCCCTCTCTATTTCCAAGTTCATATGTTTACAAAATTTTTAATTTTTTTATAATTTCATTTTAGGGGGAATTACATGGTTTCCCCCAACTACCACTTCTTATTCATTCTTTCTTACCTTCTTAATCATGTTTATCTTCTCTTTTTTTTTTTTTTTTAAACCCTTGTACTTCGGTGCATTGTCTCATAGGTGGAAGATTGGTAAGGGTGGGCAATGGGGGTCAAGCGACCCGCCCAGGGTCACACAGCTGGGAAGTGGCCAAGGGCGGGTCTGAACCCAGGACCTCCCGTCTCCAGGCTTGACCCTCACTCCACTGAGCTACCCAGCTGCCCCCTCTCTTTTTTATTATTATTGTAATTATAGCTGAATTTTCATAGTGCTTACTATATGCTAGACACTATATTAAGCATTTTATAAATATTATCTTAGTTGATCCTTATGACAACCTTTGGAACTAAGTGCTATTATCCTTATTTTATAGATGAAGAAACTGAGGCAAATAGGTTAAGGAGCTTGCCCACTGCCATAAAGCTAAGTTAAAGGGTAGATTTTAATGCAAGTTTTCCTGAGTCCAGGACTAACTCTCTGACTAATGTCACCTACCTACTCCTTTTAGACATTTAACACAAAAAATGAAAATGTCAGAAGATTGGTCAAACTTTAATATATAAAGGATATGAAAGTCTAAAAGAATCCAGCAATAGAAAACTTCTGAAAAGAGGCATTTTTATTGAGTAGCAATTTTATTCATTGGCTAGCATACCATTTGGTTGGGTTTGGAACTTAGTTTATGTGCAAACAAAGAACATATATTATACTTTAGAGATGTTCTGTGATAAAACAAATCCTTGCTGTGAGACACAATGACAAAATGACCAAAACTCCTTCAGATCCTCTTTAGAAAAATGTCATGAGTTCTTAAGAAATATTGAAAAACTATAAAATAATCAAATTGTCACCAGTTTGCTTCTTGGTTTTATGACTGGCATTTATCTTTGAGAAGATTGAAATCTGTCATCCCTCCTCTTTTGGTCTTTTAATAATCCCTTCAGGTTTCCACAGTGTCATGCTATACATCTCTTCTTTCTGAACTTGTAGCCTATAAAATTCAGAGTGAGTGAAGATGGAAAACTTCAGGAGTTTGGCAATGGCCATGGGATAAAGAAGGTTGCTTAATACAATGGCTCGTTTGCCTTTTTTTGCATAAAAGATATAAACAAATCTTGATTCATAATTGCCCCCATAATTGCCCCCATATGCTCTGTATATATAACACAATGAAATTCATTTTTCTCTTTTGATTTATGGAGTCAGTCACTATTTCATTGTTATCTTTCACTTTGTTCTCTCTCTCTCTCTCTCTCTCTCTCTCTCTCTCTCTCTCTCTCTCTCTCTCAAAAAAGGTATCCCTATTGTCCATTAGAGAGAAGGTGCTGATATTTATGTACCTGCCCATCTCTTAGTAAGGAATGCATGTGACCCTCATTCTCCAGTGGCTAATAATTAGTAATTAATATTGTCAACTTTTAAAAATATTAGGTGATGGCTCAAACTACACTGGAAGAACTGGAATAGATAGGGTACAATTCATTTCTAGTATCCTCAATAAAGAAGTCAGTAACAAATTAGGAAAAGAATATTTGCTAACCTTTGTTGCTTACAAACCTATATAACCATTAACAATTGAACCAAGTTTCCTCATCTGTAAATTGTGGTTAATAATATTTACAGTACTTAACTCACAGTTATTGTGAGAAAATATTTTTGAGTTAGATAAATATTAGTTTGTAATGAGATTTGCTCTTCCAAGCATTAGAGTATCATAGATCAGATGATATGATTTAAAAATATGAGTAAAAACTAGATACTTTAAAAATCTAGCTATCCTTTTTTCAGATATATATTCTGCTGCTATTGCTATGACTAGGATTGCAGAGAATTTCCTGTGTAATTTTTTGGATGTGATGGAGACAGAAATGTCTTATTGAATCATTTCAAGTCAACCAGTTTCAGAAAACTGTGGAGCCACATGGACAATTGGGTAAAAAGCTGACCTGAGAGTAAGACCTGGATTCAAATTCTTAGGCTCTATGACTGTAGTTAACTCCTCAGCACCCTAGAGCAGAGAAGGCACTAATCTGCATACATAGAGGAATTTCCTATGCCATCAAAACCATAGATCTAATTCAAAAAAGCAACCAATCAACAATGACAAAAACATGGGACTTATGTTGCTTTGTCCTTTTCTCCTGGAAAGGTGGCTTCTTAACTCTGGCATTATAAGCCCTCATCTACAGGTTCTTATTGCATAATTGGATTTTTCTGGACTCTTAGTTGTTAAAGAAGGTCAAGAGTTATTGAATAGTCTTTGATTTCTGTCTGAAGAGAAAGAAAGAAAACTTTCAGTAGGTCTCAAAACTGTGTGGAAATTGGGATCTCAGTCCGTGGGAGTGGTGCTGAAAAGTTGGCAGGGGATGACATCAGAGAATGGTGCTTTTGTTTCCTTCTTATATAAACCTTAGAGCACTAATAAATTGCAATGTTTCTATTATGATCAATATCCTTTTCTTTCTCTGTTAAAAAAGGTTAAATAAGAAATAAACTGTGTTTTATGCTTTATAACTGTTTTAGAAGTCCTTTTAAATTCTGAAATCTATTGATTTTAGGTCCCAGTAGATATTTCCCGTCTGTATCTCCAAGTGTTTCCTATTTCCTAAACTTTCCTTTATTTTGTACTCCAAATGCCCTTTTGATATCAACATTTATTTAAAAGTTCATACATCTACCCTGGTGCCTCCCAAAATGTTGTCCATTGTGGCTGAGATCTAGTACCAGGAGGGACAATAACAAGAGAAAGAGATGACATTAACCTGTAGAGTAAGCCCATAACAGTTCACTGCTTTCCAATGAATATTTCATTTATTTTGGGACTATTGATTAGAAGTAGGACGTATACTGAGATCTTATGTTATACCAGAGCTCTCCAAGAGAAACAACATAGGGGGAAAAGTGGCAAGGCAGCCAGTTTATGCAGGGAAAATTCTGATATTAAAAATAAACAGAAAAACAATCACCTGGGAAATATGCCCTTGAGGAATGGTTAGTGTTTTAAGCTTCCCCAAGTTTTCAATCAATCCTGGTCACTTAGTGAAATCAATAAAGTGTCATCCCAGTTCCAGAGAGGCCTTCAAGTGTGTTTAGAAAGATGATTCTAAAATTTAAATGGGTTTTGTTTGCTGCAGTGTTATTGCCATATGTTTAAAAATACTACACAGCCCCTCACAATCTTATGATGACTTGGAATTAAGACAACATACTGAGACCTCTTGGTTACTACTGAGGATTTCCCTGACTTAATGGATAATAAGAGCCAATAGTTATGAGGAATGTTTTTCTCAATGTGATCTGCTCTTGCAACCTTATTTGGGAGTGAAATGTTTACAATTAGTCCCCAAAGACAAACTTTTGAACAAGTGAAATGATTTGAAATAAACAACTAAAGAACATTAGCATTCTTTTTGGTGATCATTGTTTAAAACCCAGGCAAATCAGAATGCTTCTGTCTGTACCCATCCTGTTAATAAAGCAATGGAAAATTGTTTTCATACAGGAAAATGTTGACAAATGAATACTGGTAAGGACATCTATACAGTGCACATAGTCTGTGTGGACCAAATGGTTCCTTTAGTTAGCCTTGTATAATTCTTACACATAACTTGAAATAAAATTCAAATTTCCTGTTGGTTCCTTCTCTCTCTGCAACCCTGTATCCTCTTCAGTGTTCTCATTTGTGTCTAGACCAGAACTGTATTTTCAACATCTCAGAATAAAAATCTTGAGTTAAATTAGATTCTTCTTTGTTTTTTAATTCTTTCTAAAAATTTAAAGGTTTATTTGTACCTTTGTTTTTTTTTTTTTAAACATTAGTCATTTGTGGGAAGGGAACTCCTCCCTCAATTATTTTGCTTTGTTTTAATGTAATCAATCAAGGACCTAGAAGTCATTTACCTTTGAGATGTGCAGGGATAGACAGGCCCTCAGAGAAAGGAAGTTGAAACCAATTAAATGGGAAACTAATCCCAAAGGCACTGCCCTCCTATCCCTGGGTAGTGCCCGGGAAATTAAGGAACTATGATTGGTTCTTGAGATTTGACATGAGAGAGCTAGTGGGTGGAGAAAACTGCTTATAAGGTGAGACCAAGCCTTTCTCTGGGGCTTTTGCCCTCTTCTGGCTGGAAATTGGAACCTGAGGGAACCCCTGTCTATGGTGAGCTTCATTCCATCAAATGGCAACTAGAGTATTAATCTAAGTTACTCATTACCTCTTTCCTACATGCCCCTCTCTTTACTATCATTGTTTTAATGTAATAAAGATACTAAATCTACTAGCAACCTCATAATTTAATTTTAATTATTACATATTTCCAGATATATACCACAAACATCCCAATCCCATCCCCACCATCCCTCTGAGAGCTTTCCTTACTAATAAAGGGGAAAAAATTAAGCAAACAAAAAAATAGATAAATAAAATCAATTTGTGTATTAACTTAGTCTTGATAAAAATTCTATACCTATAACACTTCACTCTACAAAAAAATGGGAGATGTGTATCTTTGATTGTTATCTTCAAGACCAAGGTAAGTTGTTATTATTACAAAGCTGGGTTTAATTTTATTGTTCTTTTAGCTTATATTGTTTTCAATGTGCATCTTTTTTCCTTGTTCTTCATTCTTCATTTCTCTTCATTTTATGTATTTCCATGTTTCTCTGCATTCTTTATTTTGACAGTTTTCATGTAGTCAAAATATTCTACTATATTCACATGTCAGAATTTATTTAGATTTTCAACTATCCATAGTTATTTTCTTTGTTTATAGTTGTTTGCTAACACAAAAGTTATACAATGAATATATTGGCATATGTAGTAATTTTATTTTTGTTCTTGACAGAAAGATCTCTGGGTCAAAGAACATAAATATTATGATAATTTTAAAAACATGATTCCAAATTCTTTTCTACAATGGATAGAATAGTCATAGCTTTATCAACACTGTTGGTATGTGAGATTTTTATAACCTGTTGATAATGATTTTTCCATCTTGATCAATTTGATCTGTGAAACTCCAGAATTGTTTTAATTTGTGCTTCTCTTCCTTGTAATTCAGAGCAACTTTTTTCATATCACTCTTAATAGATTTCAATTCCCAGGCTAGGAGATATTTTTTCTTACTTTGAATTAGAGGATGACTCTTCATCTATTGTATTTCTGTTAATTCACAATATATCTCTGCTCTGAGAACTTTATCAGAGATATTTGATGCAAAGACTGACCATTCACCACTGACAGTTTCTCTTCTTGTCTCAATTATTTTGGTTTGGTGTATGCAAAAGCTTTTTCAATTTCATGGTAGCCAAAATTGTCTTATGGGGACCTTTTTGGTTCCATATATTCTGCTAAATATTTTCTGCCCAGTCTTATACAATTTTTCAGTTATATTCATTTCTACATACACATATACACACACACATACATATAGACACACACTCCTTTTAAAAGTGATAAGCCTTTTTATATTTTGATTCTGTATTTGATTTTAAGCTTGTTGTGGTATGTAGTATGAGAAACTGGTATATATATATATATAATTTTTCCCTTTACTTTCCTATTTTTCAAATAGTTCTAGTTGAATAAGTCCTTACTCAAGAAGAAGCTTTCTTTCTTTAATTGCAAAATGGTTTACCAAGTTTGATTCTTTCTGATTCTTGATTAATTTTTCCACTAATAATTTTTCCCATCTTTTTTTTAATCAAGTACCAAAGCAAGTATCTCCAACAAAGGCTTTATTTCTGAAATATTTAGAGAACTGAGTCAAATTTATAAGAATACCACATATTCCAAAATTGATAAATGGTCAAAGGATATTAATAAGCAATTTTCAGATGAAGAAATTAAAATTATTAGTGATCATATTAAAATGTGTTAAAATTATTATTAGAAATGCAAATTAAAATAACTCTGAAGCATGACTTCATATGATTTATCTAATATGTCAAAAAAAGGAAAATTAATAAATGTTGCCAAGAATGTGGAGAAACTAGAACATTAATATACTGCTGGTGGACTTGTGAACTGATATAATCATTCTAGAAAATAATTTGCAAACATATCCAAAGGACCATAAAACTGTGCATATTCTTTGATCTAGCAATACCACTACTAGATCCATATCCTAAGGATAAAGATTGGGGAAAAGGACCTACTTGAACAAAAATATTTGTAGCAGATCTTTTTGTGCAAAGAACTAGAAAGTGAAGGAATGTCTATCAATTGGAGAATGACTGAACAAGTTATGGTATGTGATTGTAATGGAATACTATTGTTCCATAAAAAATGACAAGTAAGAGATCACAAAAACCTGGAAAGGCATGTGAAATGTTCCAAAGTTAAATGAGCAGAACCAGTAGAATGTTGTCCATGGTAACAACAGTAGCATATGACAGTCATATTTGAATTACAATTATTATCAACAATGGAAGAATTCAGGACAACTAGAAGGCACTCATGATGAGAAAGGCCATCTACTGCCATAGAAAGAACTAATAGAGTCTGATTACAGATTGAAGCATACTATCGTTCACTTTATTTCCTCCATGAATTGTTGTCATGTAAGTGAACACCAAAGTATGTATTGTATGATAACACATATATGACATATCATAATGTCTGTCATCTTGTGGAGTGGGGATGGGTGGAAGGGAGAGAGAGGACATGGATTGAAAAATGTCAGAAAAAGATTATTAAAAATTGTAATGAAATGTAGCCTGGAGAAAAATTTAAATGAATTAAATCAATCCGTTAAGTGCCAAATAGTTTTGATATTTTGATAAGTTTGTAGGTTTATAATGTAATTTATAATTTATAATGTAAGTTTATTATGTAATGTAATTTCCCCCTTTATTATTATCCACAACTCTTTTCTTTAGGATTACAAAGCTTTTCCCCTACACTGCGTAAATAACATTTGGGATTATTTTGTTTAGTGCTATAAAGTAACTCTTTGGTAGTTTGTAAATTGTTTCAAAAGAACCTATCATTTTATTGTTTTGCCAAAGTAAAACCATCTGCTTTTTTGAACACAGTCTTGAGCAGTTTTCTTTATAGAATTCTTGAGTATATCTTGGTTAGTTGATTATCAGATATTTTATGTATTTATTATTTAAAATGGATCTTCCCTTTCTCTTGTTACTTTTTGGAATTACTTTTTGGTATATAGAACGGTTAAAATAATTTTTGGTTCTATTGTGTATCTGACTGCTTTACCGGATTTATTAATCCTCTAGTTCCCTTCATGATGATCAGGGATCTTCTAAGTAAAATATTAATGTATGCAAATAAGGATACATTTATATCTCATTGTCCTGGGGGCAGCTGGGTAGCTCAGTGGATTGAGAGTCAAGCCTAGAGACGGGAGGTCCTAGGTTCAAATCTGGCCTCAGACACTTCCCAGCTGTGTGACCCTGGGCAAGTCACTTGACCCCCATTGCCCACCCTTACCAATCTTCCACCTATGAGACAATACACAGAAGTTAAGGGTTTAAACAAAAAAAAATTATAAAAAATTATATCTCATTGTCCATGTTTCTCTTGTTTTATTACTACTGTTAGCCTATAGTAGAGAGAATAGGTATTCATACTTCATATTTTAAGGAAAGCTTTTAATGTTTATATTGCAAATAAATCTATATATTTGACTTTAGATATGTCCTTTTAATTTTATTAAATTTGCAAAATTCTGCCAATTCTTTTGAGTGATTTTAGCATAAATTATTGCTGTATTTTCTCAATCTTCTTCTACATGAATTGATATAATCATGTGGTTTATATGGTTTGATATAATTAATTTTGCTAATTGATTTTCTCTCATTGGACCATTAGATCTCTGATCCACATTCTACTTAATCTTAGTTTATGCTTCTTTTGAGGGGCAGGGGGACTAGAGTCTTTGTGATAGGGTTATATTTATAACTTGTGTGAAGAAATTTAGGGGACTAAGCCCTGGGGGCCCCTGGCATCAGCATGAGAGTCAGCAATTAAGGTGGGTGACAACATGGCAGAGCCAGTATCATCTTGGGTGTCCTTAGGAAAGGGTTAAAGAGCTAGAAGAATGTTGCCTACACCAGCACGACTTGTGAAAGCGAGTGGGTTGAGAGAGAGGTTTAAACCCAGAGTGGGAGTATGCTGGGGCACTTTTTTGACTTCCACTCTTGAACAGACTACGAGGACTAACTGGCCCATGGAAGTGTCTGGGACATGATCTTGCCTTAAGTTAGAAAAGCTGAGACCCTCTCTATCTCTATCAATCTCTCTCTTGCTCCTGGGCTTCCAGATGATTCTCAAAGCTGTGCAGGCACTGTCTTATCTTGGGTCTTGATCCAAGGGGACAGAACCTTAGCCAACCAAATGAAGAATCAGTTCTATTCTGGCTGATACCTTAAGGGAAATCTATTGCTCTCTCTCTCTCTCTCTCTCTCTCTCTCTCTCTCTCTTTCTCATTTTATTAATACATTTAGATTATAACTCTGGCCAGACCACCTTTTTATTTGTTTCAAATTTTTCCATCTATTTACATTGATATTGGTCAATTTTTTGAGAATAATTCATGTAGCATAAGTAGTAGTTTTTATAAATATTTGATAAAATTAATTTGTGAACTTAGACTAGCATATTGGCTTCTTCAATTTTACTTTATAATATTTGATCAAAATATTTATTTCATTTTCTTTTCTTCTGAATTTTAAAAGTAATGGTCCATTTTCTTTACATTTTCAATTTTGCTTGCATAACATTTTAGGATCCAATAATTCAAATTTCCCATCTGTCATAAATTCAACTTTCTTTTCTGAAAATTTGAATTAAATTTTTTTGAAAGGCATAAAACCAGAAAATATATCTTTCCTTGTCTCTCTGATCATAAATATTAGTGTGATATAAAACAGGGAAATATAAACTCACTAAAGGTGTTCATTCCTGTGATGGAAATTCATCACCGAGTTCAAATTTAAAAAGGATTCCCTGTGGATGATTTGGTCCCTCAGATGAATAATATCTATTGCCCATACTCAGAGATCTATTTGAATGGAGAGACTTATTTGTCAGCATGTAAGTTTATCTTGGACAAGTAGTAGAGATGAACGATGAATTTGGCCTAAATGTGACAGAAGTAAAGCAGGCTAGATTTACTTTAAGAAACTTCAGAGCCCCGTTAATGGTTCCAGTATCTCAAAAATACAAGAACCCATCTTTTTAAATAACATCATTATACTATTTATTAAATGAGGGAGTTGAGCTAGATGTACTCCAATTTGCATTCCAGAAGCAAACTAGCTTGTGTGGAAAAGGCCTGAGCACTCCAAACTTGAAGGAACTTCCTCCCCCCCCCCCCCCCCATTGTTTGGCTGGTCTCCTAGACCTGGCAAACTTTTTAGAGATGGTGCATCAGCTAAGGGGCATTAAGGGAGTTTAGGGGAGAGGGAATGAACATGAAACATATAACTAAAGGAAAATATTCAAAATAAAAATTTTAAAAATTAAATTAAAAAAAAAACTTTTTAGAGATGGAGTGCCTTGGCCTCTCCCCCTGACGTGCTGGGTACACTTCACCACCCCACACAGAGAAGGGAGAAAGCACTCCCAATAGGCTGCTGGGCAGAGGGGTGGGGAAAATGAGGAGGGGCAGAGGAATGGTCTGAGAGCTCTGCTCCCCTCCAGGTCTACCACCTTTGAGCTGCCCACCTTACCCCCTGTGCACTCCCATTGGGCTGCTGGGCAGAGGGGAGGAAGATGTGAAAAAAATGCCAGGCACAGGAAAGGGGGAGGGGAGCAGCTCTGCCCCAGTCCCTCTGCCTTTCTAATAACGAATTATAGGGGTAGAAGAGCTGGCTGTGTTCCTAGAGAGTGCTTTGTGTGCCATCTTTGGTATCCATCTGATAGGCTTGCCATCACTGTCCTAGACCATCAGTGAGTATCTATTAACTCTGAAGCAATATTCTGTATCTCCTCATGAGGTGGTCTTTGAGGTCCCCTTTTGCTCTAGATCTATGATGGTTTAACCCTAAAAAAGCCCTTAAACTCATGTTGTAAAAACTCTGTAATCTCCTCAGTGAAAGTACTCAAAGACCTCAGTGACCCTGGGCAAGTCTCTCAACCCCAATTGTCTAGCCCTTACCACTTTTCTGCCTTGAAACTGACACTTAGTATTTATTCTAGAGAAAAGGGTAGAGTAGGTTTTTTGTTTGTTTTTTGTAGCCAAAGAGAAACTGGATAACCCTATAACGAGAATGTTGAAGAGATTCTTTCATGAGGTGGAAAGCTGGGTTAAATGACCTTTGATATTTTCCAACTCTAAGAATCCATCAGATAGTCACAGGGAATTTAAAATAAGACTGAGTTTACAAACGTTAGATTTATAGACAAATTTTCAGCAGTACTAGTGAACATCACATTGCGTCATATCTGAGAGAGACACACAGAGAGACAAAGATGGGGTAGGAGAGAGGGAGAGAGAGAGAGAAGGAGAAATACAGGGAGAGGGAGATGTGGGGGAGAAAGAGAGAGAGATAGCAGTTTAGCAGGAATAAATCAAATAGAAGACAATTTATGAGAGTCTTACTCAAAGCCAGGTAGTGACTGGAGATTTTTCCTTTTCTTGACTTTTAGCTGAATTTATTAAAATAATTTGGCAAACTATAACTGAAGCATGTTTACCTTGAGAAACACTAACTATGGTGAATTTCCTCTACTCTCTGTTGTTCCTTTTAGTTTTATTGTCACATGGAAGGGGAAGCATTGTTGATTACTGTGTTTCTCTGCTGTTTTAAAGTTTTCTTCCTGGTTATTTGCCTTTTAACAATTGCCTGCCAGATGAAGGTAAGATAAAATTTAAATGCATCCTGAGTTGATTTTTTTTTTTTTTTTTTTTTTTTTTGCAATGAAGAGTGCAATAAATTGAAGAAACATGTAGAGAACTGACAAAAACAAGTTTAAGTGCCAAGGGGACCACTCTACTGATTTAGCAATTAACAAATTGATTTAGGGGCCATTTAATGAATTTTATTTGTAATTTCTATTTTTCAAGCTTTCTAACTTTGTAGAGAAAAAAAACCCAACATAAAACCCTTAGATTAACAAGATAAGTTTAAGTTTAAAAAATTAGATGAAGTAATCTTATTCTCTTCAATTGCACCAAAGGCTTTTGGTTTTTCTTCATTCCTAGGACCCATTTTCACTATAACCATTGATTTCCTTATAGATCATAGTACTCATAAGTCCCAGACAGGTCTCCTAGACAATCACTGAGGATACACTAACTCAGAAGCAATTTTCTTTATTTCCTGGTAAGGGTGTCTTTGAAGTCCCTTCAAGCTTTAGATCTATCATATTGTCCTAAATAGGCCCTCTGAAAATCATATTTATGAGCCTTCTTGTAGTGGCCCTTTTAAGAATGAAAGACAAGGAGACAATTTTCTTTTAGTCCCTCAGTTTCCCAAGTTGCCAATATCATTTCCCTTTTTCACAATTCCTTTTATTAATAATTGGATTACTCAAGTCTTGATCTCTTTGGACCAATACTGAGTGTACTATTGTTCAAATGTTCCTGGTGACTATGGAAAGGAGGGGTTAAGAAAAGAAAATCAGATTTATAAGATAGCATTCCATCTCAAGGTCTATTTTAAGTCATTTTTTATAGTCATTTGTAACAGCATGATTAATGTACATGGTACACAGATGAGTGGAAGTTGAAACTTTGTATTATCAGCTTGATAGTGGAAAGCAAGGAATGAAGTAATGATAATATTTTTATCTCTGTGTGTCACCTTGCCTCAAATGTGTTTCTTATAAACAACATATAGTAGGATTTAGCTTTGCCTAGTGTTATGATTGCTACTCCTGCTTTTTTTATTTTAGAAGATGCATAGTATATTCTGCTCCTGCTTTTTACCTTGAATCTGTGTGAGTCACCTTGCCTCAAATGTGTTTTTTGTAAACAACATATAGTAGGATTCTGGTTTTTAATTTACTCTGCTATCTGCTTCTGTTTAATGGGTGAGTTCATTCCATTCACATTAAGTGTTATGATTACTAACTGTGTATTGCCCTCCATAGTATTATCCCCTTTAGATCCTGCTCTATTCCCTTTCACTCTGTTCTTCCTCACCAGTGTTTTGTTTTTCATTTTTTTTTCATCCCCTTCAGTTCCCCCTACTTTCAATTACCTCCCACCCCACTTCCCTTGTCTTATTTCCCTTTTACTTCTCTGTAGGGTAAAATAGAATTCTATGGCCCACTGAGCATACTTATTTTTCCCTCTCTGCACCAGTTACAAAGAGAGTAAAGTTTAAGCATTGCTATCACATGGATCATCCCCAGATTGCCTTTGCCTGGGACTCTGGACATCTCCACAGGTTTGCAATTTCAAGGGATAGAAGTTGGCTTGGATCTCTTTTTGCCTGGCAGGATCTCACGGTCTGACTTATCTGAAACTTGAGTTTGGAACCTGTGAGAGCAGATGTGTGGGGTGGTGGGGAGGTGTGGTTTGCTCTTGGCTTGCTCTTCACTCACTGCTATGCCCCCTGCTAGCTCTGTTCCCCTCTCGCCTCAGTTCCCTAGATTGTCTCTGCCTAACTTTTGTTTTTTTCTTTTTTTGGAACATTGTTTCTTTCTGTCTCTTTGTTGGTTCTTTCACTCCTGTATTCATTTTCTGGCAATATTTTTCTCTTGGTCAAAAATGATTTTTGTGGTGAAACAGTGAGCCGCTGCCCTAGTTACTACTCTATCTTGGCTCCACTGATAATATCTTAAACATCCTTTCAAACACAGTATTGTGGGTTTTCATCATTAAAAACTCTTAATATTTTGTTATCTCTTGTCAAAAGTCAGCTTTTTAATATGACTTTTAGCAGGAAACTATTATAAAAAATCAAGGTGAGAAGAAATGGCCAAGCAAAGAAACATTTTCTCTTTGTTTATTGTCTAAGTGGAATTTGAGAGTAATTATATTATATGTAGGTCTCAAAAAAAAGAAACTGTGAAAAAATATCATTTCATATTTTTAACCACAACCAATTATGTTAGATTCAATTGTCCCCACAAAGACCACCACTATTGTGTTCATTTATAATCTCTCATTGTAATTAACTAAATCCATTGCCAACTACTCTGTTGTGTTTCATTGATGAAAAAAAAATCTTGTTTAAAAGTACATAATGTGTGACTTCACTGAAAATCAGTAAATTTTGGGGAAAGGGAAAGGAAACCAAAGATGAAAAGAAACAAACATTTACATAATATTTTATTTTATCTAATTAAAGATAAACATATAAAGAATTTTTTTACATTTGTTTTCTGTAAGTTTTGCCTTCCAAATTGTCCTCCTTCTCTCCCCTTCCATCTCATTGAGAAGGAAAGTAATGTATGTTAATGCATATGCAGTCATAAAAACATAAAATCATATATTGGTCTGGTAAGAGAAAACAAAGACAAAAAAAGAATAAAATTTAAAAAGGTGTTTCTATCTGCTTTGGGACTCCATGAGTTGGAGATAAGTGAGAATGAAGTAAATTCTAGGCATTTGCAAACATCTGTACAAAATTGCGGAAACAGGAGATGAAATGTTGTATGTAAGGAATATAAAGAAAATAAGTGTGGCCAAACTATCTAGTAAATGAAGGGAGTAATATGGAATAAGAGTGGAAAGACATTTTGGAAGCATTTTATGAAGGAATTTTAATGTCACACAGAGGAATTTACAAGAGATGCCAAAGATTATAGAGAACCAGTAATATGTATTAAGGGACTAAAAGGGTCACATCTAGACTTTATAAAAGCCAGTGACAGTCAGGTAAAGAATGAATTAGAAATGGGAAAGAGTTGAGAAAACATGACCAATTAGGACATTACTCTAACAATCTAGGTTAGGAGTAATAATGTCCTGAACTAAAGTAGTGCTTGTGTGATTAAAGAGGATCATGATAAGAAAAAGATTGTAGAGGTAGAATTCACAAAACCTGATAAATGATTAGATCTTTGGGATGAAAAAGATTGAGATGTCTTTAGCTATTTGTCTTTGCATGAAGTCTACTTTGCATGAAGAATAGTGATTGCATTGTCCTGGACTCCTAGTAGTTAGAGCTTGAAAGGTCTTTAAGACAGCATCTAATCCAAAATCATCATTTTACAGAGAGAAGGAACATGATCTGCTAATACTAGAATTTGAGAAGTGGAAGGGATTTTGGAAATCTGATTTGGGATCCTATATAGTTTATAGAGGAGGAAGCTGAGAAGCCCAAGGTCACACAAGATTGGAATCTAAGCTTCTTGACTCCAAATCTAGTGCTTGGTTCCCTTGTCCACTGTCATTGTTTTTTGATCCCACTCAAGATTATCAAACTGAGAGGAAAAGACAAGATTAGGCCATATAGAGGAAGCATCTATGTGGTATATAATACTGTATAAAATTAATAAATAGTAGGACAGTCATAGTAATATATACATACATACAATAATACAAACTGGCTTCTACATAATATGTAATAATTGGATTTTCCAGAATGAGAACAAGGCCTTAGAGTTGGAAGGATCAAATACTATATGAATGCTAGCCACACTTATAATTATGATTATTATCATAATGGCCATTTAATCTAGCCTCCTCATTTTACAGAACAACTGGGGCCCAGATAGGATGAGTGACTTTTCCAAAGTCACCCAGGTAGTAGGTAACAGAGTTGGGGTTCACATCCAACTGACAGAACCATAGAATCACACATTTTTGAGAGTTTGAAGGGACCTCAGAAGTCATCCAGGGAACTCCCTTATTTTTATGGAAAGTCTAAATAACCTTTAGGTAGTAGAATCTAAAGGACACTTGTCCAAGGCCCTAGAAGTAGTTAAGTAACAGAGCTGAGATTCAGACCCAGGTCACAGAATCAGAGATTTTTAGATATGAAAGGGACCTCGATGGTCTTCTATCTAGGCCAACTCATAAATTAAAGGAATCTTCCCTATTGTCTGACAATTTGTCACCCAGCCTCTGTTTAAAGACCTCTGCCTCCAAATCCAGTATTCTTCCCTACTCTACAATGATACGGATACAGAAGGCATTCCCACATTATTTACTACTTCAGGAAGCATCTCTAGCAGGCATAGCAATCACTTGATGAATGGGACACAGAAAGGTAAGCTTTGATAGAAGTTAGCAGTCAAGGGGGCAGCTGGGTCACTCAGTGGATTGAGAGCCAGGCCCAGAGACAGGAGTTCCTAGGTTCAAATTTGACCTCAGACACTTCCCAGCTGTGTGACTCTGGACAAGTCACTTGACCCCCATTGCCTACCCTTACTACTCTTCTGCCTTGGAGCCAATACACAGTATTGACTCCAAGACAGAAGATAAGGGTTTAAAAAAAAAAAAAAAGAAGTTAGCAGTCAAACATGAATTAATTATAAGCTTCTTGAGGATAGGGACTTTCTTTTGCCTCTTTTATATCTCTAATGCTTAGTGTGGATTTTGACCCGGGCTTAATAAATGCTTATTGTTTAATTTGATTTAGACCAATGGGTATGTATACCATCAGAACAGTAGTTGAAGGACAGTTTCTGGACATCCACCACTTGCTTTCATGAAAGACTTCTTGTCTGCTTAGGGGTCTGTGCTGATTTTTTTCATTGCTAGTGTGCCAGCTCAATGCAACAAAACCCTCATTAGCTAGAATGATTAGGAGATGGAAGATTCTAGGGTAACTACACTGATTAATTTTTGGTTGTTTCAACCTTTATTTAATCAAAACCATTCTCAAATACCTGTCCTCTTCCCTGCATTAATAAATCCAACTTCACAAATATAATAGAATTGTTTTCTGATGAGATCATATATGTTTTGAAACTTTCATAAATGTTAGTTATGATGATGGTTATGATGATGGGTCTCTAGTCCCCAATATCATTTGGAACATCAAGAAGCACTGGGAAGATCACTGGCTTGGGAGTCAATAGGCCTAGATTCAAATCCTATTTCTAAGGCTTACAGTTATCTATGTGACCTCAGGGAAATCACTTAACCACCCTGGACCTCCCTCTCTTTATTTACAAAGTGAAAGGGTAAGAAGAGATGGCCCCTGAGGTTCCTTCCAGCTCCAGAGCTATGACCCTATAATTAGTTTTCATTATATAAGATTCTAGGTGTAGATGCAGAAAACCAAGGAAGTGAGAAGAAAGGGTGCTAAGCCTTCTTTCTTTTTTAAGTTTAGCCTGGAATTTTTCACTTGTTTTCTGAATCGTCTTCCAGAATCATCTTTTTTTTGTTGGTATCTATGTCTTGGAAAAAGTAAACATTTCTATTAACTGAATATGATGGTTAATAAAGCGTTTTGAATGAGAAAATGGCTGTACAAATTGGAAAAGTTTAAATAAATAAGTTGTCCTTTCAAATGAGCTCTCCTAATTAACCTTAAGCTTATCTTGGTAGTGTGTTTGCTTACCTTTGAATTTCTCTAAGGACTTAAACAAAAACCCATTAAAATTATCTTCCAAGTTGCTTATGGGACCACTTTGCACTTTAGATGTCTAAGAGCTCATTTATGACATATATTAGTCTTAATTTAACAATGTCATGGAAATTTTCTTTTAAATACTTTTAATTTGAGAAGTGCAGGTCCATTTTGATTAAGGCATGAGACTGAATTTTTTTTTTTAACCCTATACTATGTAATGAGAAGCCATATGATAGAGTGCTAGATTTGGAGTCAGTAAATCTTGAATTCAAATACTGCCTCTCACACTTCTTTATATTTGAATTTTCTTATCTCTAAAACAATGCATTCATCTACATACATGTGATCTACCAGTAAGTATTTAGTAATATATCATATTATCTGCTTTCTTGGGGAAGGCAGAAGGGAGGGAAGGAGAGAGAGAATATGAGGAGCAAAATATTTTTTTAAAATATTTAAAATTATTGACATGTAATTGTTTTTAATTTTAAAAACTTTAAAAATATTTATTAATCACCCACTATGTGCTAGGCACCTTGCTTGACACTGAAGATAGAGACAATTCCATGTTATTTTTCTGCTTTCAAGGAGCTTAGTTATCTTTCACATTTGTTACTTCTGTTGATTTATCCCAGAAATGTGTCTGCATTATAACTAAATTCTTTTTTTGGTTTGTGGATACTATCTGTGGATGAAATGTTGTTTGCTGCTTCCCATTTGTAAAGATAGCCAAACCCAATCCATCATGGGGTGATAAATGTTTAACAACTAGATCTCAAAAGAAAAAAAAATAGTATATGAGACACATTTTAAAAGTTTAATCTGCATTACTAACATTTTCTCCATTATTTTCTTAAGTCTAGGCAATTATCAAAATAATAACTGATTTATAACCAGCTTAAAGGTTTTAAGTGCTCACACTGAAAATTTAATGATGGACTCTAGTGAGTCAGTAAAACTTTGCTACTACTGCAAAACTCTGAATGAGGAGGTGATGGATAGGGAGGGAAGACATATTCTCAAGAATAATTTCTTCTTATTTCACACAATATTTAAAAAAATATTTTGGTTTCATGAAAACATTTTGAAGAGATTCTTGTAACTAACAATAAATGTAGGCTGGGCTTTTTTCTTTTCTCTCTTCAAAATATAAAGGTTAAAAGTTTTGGTTGGATGATGATTGTATGAAATTATGTGGTCACCAGTACTTATTATATCTTGAGTCAGAAATTTATTTACAAATATTTACAAGTAAAGAGGAAACAATAAAGAAGAGAAATGTGAGGGGGATCAAGAAATTATCTATCCTATCAATCTAAATGTTTTGTTCTGGATCTGCTTAATCCAGGCAGAGATTAATTAGCTCTAAACCAGGAAGATGAGTAGTGAGTAACCACATGGCCTCCTCCAAGATGGAAGCTAGTCTTTCCAGAAGCTAGGAAAAGAGTCAGCCTTTTACTTATCCAACCAAGTAATCCAAGAGTCAGAGTCCATGTAGAAGCTGAGCTCCAAGCCCAAGATCTAAGTTGTAGTTTCCAGAAAAATTCCTTTGAAGACTATCTAAGACTATCTCCAGAAGACAATCTCTTCAGACTATCTTCTCAAAGACAATCTGCTCTGAAGGAGGTCTGGACTTGCTTTTTATGGTGACTTCTTGTCCTTTACCCTCTTCACAGAGGTAGTTTGCCCAAAGTCACACAGCTAGAGACTAAAGATATAGAGATATTTTTAAAAATCTGGTACTCTTTGTCCCCTAATCTTCTCTTCCTTTTATGAACACTTCTGGAATGGGAAAACTGGGTCAGTGAATGTGACTTAGAGAAGTGGAAAATTAAAAAAAAAAAATTAAATATAGGATGATACAGGACAGAGCAGAAATATCAATATTGAACTTGAAAATAACCTAAGAAAAAAACCAAATAATCCTGTAAAGGCAGTTGTCAAGTGTATCCTAATTCCACTGCAGCCCTCCTTACTCTGTCATGAAGCAGGATAGGACTCGTGGGCTTGCTAGACCAGGAACTTACGCTGTTTCTTGTTCTTCCCCTAGTATCTTCCATGGCCCAATCCAGAAGGAATCAACACCTTCATTTGTAGAAGGAAGGCTCATGATGGAGACTGAATAGGACTATCAGCCTGAGAAAGGATATTGTGGTGTAATTATTGCAAGGAAAGAAAGGCAGTTAGAACAGGAAAGATGGCCTTTTTAGTTGGCTCCTTTGACAAAAATAGCATTCAAGTATTGATCAGAAGCTGTAGATCTTTCTCCCCTGAGGATCTGTTTATTTTGGAATTGAAACCTTCATAGTTTCATCTACCTTTCTTTTTTCTTTGTTTCTTATTTATAACTTTCTTTCTTTTTTCTTTCTTTTCCTTCTTCCCTTCCTCCCTCCCTCACTTCCTTCTTTCCCTCCTTTCTTCTTTTTTCCTTCTTTCCCTTCCTTCCTTCCTTCCTTCCTTCCTTCCTTCCTTCCTTCCTTCCTTCCTTCCTTCCTCTTCATTCCTTCCTTCTTTCCTTTTACTGGCTGCCTGCCATATAATTTATAATTGGGAGCATAGGAGCAAATAGAACTGAAACTTAAGTTACCAGCTCTTAGAATGGTGTTAATTATTCAAAATAGACAAATCCCAGGACTAAAGGTCTTCATATAAGGAACCTTACAAATATCCCTGAGACTTAATAGTCCAAGTAGAATGGTGAGTAGTTTCTAAGTAAAAATAGAAAGATCAGAGAGAAGTCATATCATGTTGGGAATATTCATTTCTACTTCACAAACATATTTAAGTATCTATTGTTTAGAAGGAAGCTGAGACATAGAAGCAAATAAAAATAACATCATAATAAAAAGAAACAACTTTATACTTTCATGGGGACGAGGATCATGGGAAACACAATATATGCAGGCAGTTATAAATAAATACAAGTATATAAATACAAAATATTACAAATTTTTAGCAAGGAGTGAACACCAAAAACTGAGGGGGAGAGGAAATATGGCGGTAACAGTAAAGCCCTCATATAGAAAATTATGAAAGGGCTGTCTTTTTAGAATACTAGGAATTAGACAAAGTAAACTTGAAAAAGGAGATGCATTCTGGAAATGAGGCCTATTTATGCACTACTATAAAGACTAGTTTTTGGATCACAGTCATAACTAGGAATTTTCATACCTGCAAGAAGAAGCAAACCAATATTGACCCTGTCCTGAAGGACATTGCATTTTAAGAGTGCAACAGAGATAAATACACACAGCCCAATTTAAGGAAGAATAGAGGACTAACAATGAGAAGTGTCAGAAAAAAAAAAAAAGCTTCCTATGGGAAGTAGCCTATTGAGTTAAATTTTAAAAGAAGACAGGCATATAAGACCTGCTGACTTGGGGAATGGGGAAGTGTGAGAAAGAGGAAAAGAACACAGACCACAAAATGTCTGAAAAAATATTATTAAAAATTACACCGACATGTAATCTGGAAAAAAATAATGGAAAAGAAAAAAGACAGAGATTTAAAGCAGAAGAGGTAAAGATGATATATATTCCACAGACAGAAAGAGATAGGAGGAGGACCTTTTAAGGTCATTTGAAACTGGAAGTGGGACAATAAGTTCACAATAGAAATTTCAAAATAGAAAGTTTATATTCATATCAAATGTATAAAGGAGAGTAATATGTAACAAGTCTGGATATATTGAAGTGATTTTATGGAGCATTTCAAATTTAGAGTGAAATAAATATTCTATATTTCATCCTAGAGGCAATAGTGGATCATTGCTAACTTTTGAGAAGGAAATTGACATTCTCAGGTCTGTGATTGATGAATAACCATCATTTGGAAGTTCTTTGGAGATTGTATTAGATATGGGAGAGTGTAAGAATTATGACAAAAGAGGAGGTGATCTTGTATCCTTGGCTATCCATGTTTGTTGTATGTTGTATGTAACAAGCTTGTTACATACTCTCTTCTGGACCCTCACTGCAACAAGGCTATCCTTTCATACCTCCTCAATCAATTCACAGTCCCACTCTCTTTCCCTATCCTGTTCCCACAACTTTTCATGCAACAACCCTCTCATGCTTTTTCTCTTGGTTGAGGTCCTTGCCCTAAACTTAAAAAAAAAAATGGGTACCATTTATGCCAAGAACTTTCTTTTCTCCCCTCCTCCTCAACTCAGATCACTCAGATGCCTTCTCATACTATCTCCTTTACCCTTAAGAGGTAGATTTTGTCCTTGCCAAGGCATACCCTTTGATCCCATTCCTTCCCACTTTTTTCAGCATCCTGACTCTCTTACTGATGTTCAATGTTTCCCAGTCTATTGGATTTTTTTTCCCTAACCCTTACCTTCTCTCTGGTAATTAATACTATGTATTGGTTCCAAGGCAGAAGAGTGGTAAGGGTTAGGCAATGGGGGTTAAGTGACTTGCCCAGGGTCACACAGCTAGGAAGTGTCTGGAGCTAGACTTGAACCCAGGTTGTCCTGTCTCTGGGCCTGATTCTAAATCCACTGAGCTCACCTAGTTGCCACTTACTGATACCTCTCTGACATTCTTATCCTTAAACAAAACAACAAACTTAAACAACAAAAAACTTCACTTCCACATTAAATGTCATTCTATATTTCCTTTCATTTGTGTCTATACTCTTAGAGAAAGCCACTACAATTGTTGGTTCCAGTTCCTACTCTTTTAAATCTTTGGAAATTCAACTTCTCATTTCATCATTCAAATGAAACTGTTCTTTGTTCCTGCTTAATTACCAAGCCTAAAGGCTTTTCCTTAATCTCATTATGCTTGAACTTTTTGTAGTCTTTGACACTTGATAACCCTCTTCAGATACTCTCTCTTCTCTAAGCTTTTGTTTTGTTTTTGTTTGGGTTTTGTAATACACCTTTCTCTCCAATTCTCCTCCTACCTCTCTGACTTTGCTTCTTTGTGATGTATTCTTCCTTCTCAAATTCTCTATTACTGCCAAGAAAGTCACTATCCTTCCAGCCTCTCATTCTTAGTTCTATCCGCAGTTGCTTAATTGCATTCATCTCACATTATTTAATCTTTTGCCAAATCTTACCATTTAAACCTTCATAACATATTTAGTATACTTCTTTCCATTCATGTAGCTCCCACCTTAAGTATAAGTCTTAAATACCCTAAGCCTAAACTAATGCAATAGCTTCTGAATGGTTTCCTCTTATCAAGTTTTGAAATAACTCTCTCAAGTCTCAATTTAGATCCATTCTCCACTCAGCTGCCAAAGTCACCTTCCTAAAATACAGGTTTGACTCTGCTACTCCCTTACTCAGTAAATTCCAGTTTCTCCCCTTTGCCTATAGAATTCAATAGAAAATTAAATAGAAAATTCTGTTTGGCAAGACCCTCCCAAGTCCTGACTCCCTGCCTTTTTTTTGGATGTCCCCATACCTTGAATGCTTTCCCTCTTCACCTCTGCCTCCTAGTTCTCTTTAAGAACCATTTCAAATTCTACCTTAATCAAGAAGTCTTTCATGGTCTCTTCCCTGTCCATAAGCTAATACCTTCCCCCCAATTTATTCTGCACATTCTTGTATTTATATAGTTGTTTTCATGTGCCTCCATCAATAGACTATGAGCTCCTTAAAGCCAGGCACTATGAATTTGCCTTCCTAGTGTTTCACCCAGTTCCTGCCATAGAGTAAGTTTCAGTAAATGCATATGACTGACTGTTTCCAAGAAATGTTGGATGCCCATATGACTCTGGCCATAATAATTCACCATTTGGTCCCAGGACCAAGTTTTCTCATATTTAAAATGAAAAGGTTAGACAATTGCTAAAATCCTTCCAGCTATAAATCCTTTGATCTTAGCTTCATGACTCTGCTACTCCGTAATGCATGCTTAGTAAGAAACAGTGTATATAGCCTGCCCTTAATATTAGACTTGAGAACCAAATTTCGAGAAGTCACAGAAAGGTCTATGGATCTCATGATTTGAGGTACCTCTCCTGCTTGAGTCAAAAAAGGTAGAAAGCAGGGAAACTAGCTAGCTTAGTGGATTGAAAGCCAGGCCCAGAGACAAGAGGACCTAGGTTCAAATCTGGCCTCAGACACTTCCTAGGGTAAGTCACTTAGCCCCCATTGCCTAGCCCTTACCATGTTTCTGCCTTGGAACCACTACAATAATGATTCTAAGATGGAAGGTAAGGGTTAAACAAACAAACAAACAAAAACCTGTAGAAGGCTCTCTAGAACAACAATAAAAGTATAATGTGGTTTCCAATGGAGTAGGAGGAAGAGGAGGGGGAGGGAGAGAGGAAGAGGAGAAGAAGAAGAAGAGGAAGAGGAAGAAAAAGAAAGGAAAGATGGAAAAAAGTATGAAGAAATTTTTGTGTGTACAAACTTTTCAGCAAGCTCAAATTTTCAAAAGACAGAATAATTTCTATATATGCTCAATAATGGTTACTGTAGAAATTGAAATTAGGTAAGATGGCGAGAAAATGCCTTTTGGAGTTGTGAACTGATCCAACCCTTCTGAAGAATGATTTGGAACTATACCCAAATATGGCTTTAAAACTATGCTCAAAGGGATGTCTATCAATTGGTGAACAGCTGAACAAACTGGTATATGATAGTGATGGAATATTGTTATTCTATAAGGAATGATGAACAGTATGATTTCAGAAATTTCAGAAAGAGCTGGAAAGATCTATATGAACTGATGTAGAGTGAAATAAGCTGAAACAGGAAAACATTGTATAGAGTAACAGCAATATTTTATGGTGAACATTTATGAACAACTTAGTTATTCTTAGCAATACTGTGATCCAAGACAATCTTCAAGTACTCGTGATGAAAAATGCCACCCGCCTCCAGAGAAAGAACTGACAATATCTGAGTGTAGACTGAGACATACTATATTTCATTTCATTTCTTCACTTTTCTCTTGTTTGTTGGAGTTTTCTTTCACAAAATGACTAATATGGAAAGATGCTTCATACTATTACTCATGTAAAATCTATATCAGATTGCTTGCTATCTCAAGGAGGGAGGAGAGAAGAAAGGTGAAAATTTGACTCAAACATAAAAAGAAGGTTAAAAATTGTTTTTTCATGTGATTAAGGAAAAAAATAAAATATTATTTTAGTAAAAAAAGTGCATTGCCTTTGATAAATGAGTTTTTTACCTTGCTCTGTATATTCATGTTTTGGATCATTATAGGCTCAGATTTAGAGGTAGAAGGAATCTCAAATGTCATCTAGTCTAGTTTCCTTGTTTTTTTAAATAAGGAAACTGAGGTGCAGGGAAGTTAAGTGACATTTTGAAAATGAGGTAGTAAGACTCAAAGATGGAAATTGACCAAAGTTCTTCGGCTTTTTAAACTACTAAGAAGGATTATATTTTGGGGTATTGAAAGAACTTGCAGATGTATAGAAAAGAATTATTAGAGGACTAGCAATGAGCAAACACCCCACATTTTTACAATGAGGGTGAGGGAAAAGTGGATTATTCAAATAGTAGTTTTGACACTGACTCCTGGAAAATAGATGAGAAAGAATTATTTAGGATTTATGAACTTCTTGCAATAAAAGAAGTTATCTCTAACAGTAGTTATATCATACTACCTTAATTTATTAATTTAATAGAGTAGCTAAACTGGCTGATCCAAGAAATGGAATAGATATAGATTCCTGCTTTATTTTCTGCTTTATTGAATGTGCTAACGTATTCCTTTTTCATCACAGAGACATTGAAGGGGAACTCAGTCTCCCAAAGCATCGAATTCTATTTTTAGATTACTCTAATTATTGGAAATCTTTTCCTACTCTTTAGTATTCCCCCCCCCCCCCTACACCAGTGGAGACAAATTAAAGAAATCTATTCCCTTTTCCATGTAATAGTCCTTCCTTTACCTAAAGATAGGTAGGTATCAGGTCCCCAGTGGATTTTTGCTTCCCTATAGTAAAACATTTATAATTCATTCAACTAGTCATTATATGGCATGAACTGTGGGTTCTTCACCAATCTGGTTTCCTTCTTCTACATGTTTTCCAGCTTATCAATGATCTTAAAATGTGGCAGACTAAACTAAACACAATGTTTCAGCTATAGGCAGAGGAATAGTAGGAGCTGCTTCCTCCTGTGTCCATCCATCCCCAATCTAGTAACTTCACACCTTCTAAGGCTCTTCTTGTTCTGAATTCCTCTTGTGGGTAAGCTGACCAAGGGATCTCAGTGAAGCTTCTTTTGGTTAGGGTACTTGAGCTGCCTTTCTTGCCTTTGGGACCACAGAGTATGCCTGCTGCCTTTTGCAATGACTTCTCACCATTTTCTGAGGCAGACAGAAACAAAAAGAAGCACACTCAGTTATCTTAATGAAATAGTCACAGTTTGTCCTTGTTGCCAGTCAACAGACTTCTTCTCTTACTAACCATGCTGCCTTATAATTCTGATTCCTAGCTATCTTCTAACATGTTACTAGCTGCTTATCTCTTCTTCCCCAATAAAAACAAACAAAATAAGAACAACAATCTAGGCACAAATGCAAATTTGTCTAATGTTGATAGTGGCAGATCTATTAGATATTTTACAAAATAAACTTTTTATCAACCCATTCCTATACTAGATTGTTTGTCTTCTCTCAGATTTTTAATAAAAGAAATTATGTGTGAAATTCCCAACTCTTGCATTTCATACTAGAAATACAAGCTTGGTGTGATATTTATAGGTGTTCATAACTTGTATCTTCACATGGAATTTTATAAATATATTTAATTATACTTTAAGACTGATAATTCTGATATACTTTTGGAATCATAAATGGCTAAAATTTATAAATTTATAAAATGTCCCAATGAGAAATAGCATGATGTAGTGACTAGAGCTGATGTTAAAGCTAGAACATCTGAATACTGCTGATGAGATAAACTAGCTATATGATCCAACATGCTCAGTATAACTGGAAGACTTTTAAGGTGAAGAAAACACCTACTTGCCTTTATAAAGGGAATTTCTTCACCTGGTAGTTCCATATACAAATGGAATAAAAATGCCAATCTCTATTCTAAATCTCAATTAGCCCTGGCAGTTTAAATCAAAAGGGGTAAATGCACCTTGCAATTTCTCAATTATTCTCCACTCTCTTCATTCATCCCTTACCAGTCTCTCTTTTACTTGTATAATGATGTTTGTACCCTCAGTATCTTTTTCCTGTTTAACAAAGTTTGACCATTAAAGATACTAACAGGCAGGAATTATATATTTATATGTACATTGCATGTTTATATAATCTGGCTTCCTGATATTGTTTACATCCTAGCTCTGCACCATCCTTTGAATTTCTAAGAAAGTAGATTTCCTGCTTAGAAATTTTTTTGCATGGAATGCATTGTACATGTTTTATTCTATATGTGCTTAGTTAAGTCCTGGTTTGGGGGATCTGTTCTTGAGATTTTTTGCCTGTGATACTTTCTAGCTATTACTACATCGTGTCACCCTACCTCATGTTCCCTTTATGTGTTATCTTCCCCTTGTTATAAAGTAAGTTTCTCTCCTGTACAGTTACTAAAGTGTGTATAAGCTTTAACCCAGCAATGCTATTGGTAGGCCTTTTAGTCAAAGAGAAAAAAAAAAAAAAAAGAGTTAAAGGTCCTGTATGCACAAAAGATATCTACAGCAAATAGTTTGTAATGGAAACAATGAATAAATATATAGATCCTTATCTATTAGGGAATGGCTAAATAGATTTTGGTAAAGGAATGTACTATAATATTATTATATAAAAGGAAATGAAGTGATAAATTTGGAAAAAAACTGAAAAGATATTTAGGCATTGATACAAAGTAAAGTGAGCAGAATCAGAAGAACAATTAGTGCGATCACATTAATATTTCAAGAAAGGAAAAATTTTATTAGACTTATTAACTCTAATCAATGTAATTGCCAGTCAGTATTCCAGAAGATCAATGATGAAGAATGCTACCCACCTCCTGAAAGAGAAATGATGGAATAATATGAAGAATGAGAAACATTTTTGGATATAAGCAATACAGAAATTTGTCTTTGCGTGGCTATACATATTGGTTAAAATATTATTTTTGAGAGGGTAGAAAAGGGAAAATGAGAGAAAAATGCTTCTTAATTGAAAAAAAAATATATTTTCAAAAAAGAACACTAGCTTTTTGAAGATAAAAAACTATCTTAATTGCTTTTATTTTATTCCCCCCACACTCAGTGCAGTGTCTTGAAAATAGTAAACACTTCAACAATACTATTATCTAACTAGATATGTTAGCTATTAACACAACCAATATAATCCTTAAATAGCCATCTCCCCTTTTTTTGGAAGGAAAATGGACTAAATGAATATTTTCTGGGATAATCAGTTTTTTAAGTCTCTAAGAACTTCTCTTTTTCTGTGATGATGGGGGTAACTGAGGACATTTCTTAGGAATCTGCCATTTAAAAATATTTTTTCCTTTAAAAGTGGACTGATTTTTAAAATACTCCACTAAGCCAATCCAATTTAAATTGCTAGTTGGAGAGGATAATTATTTGAAACTTCACTGGAATTTGAAGTTATGATGTAGCCATTTAAAAATACTTAAGGTATTTAAAAGGGCTGTATTCATTCAAGGACACCATGAATCAGGTTTTATAGTTCAAAGGGAAACATTCCTCTATCCGTGTAATGCCTTAATTATTTGAGCAATTTTATCATGGTCATCACTGACATGATGCTTCCTCTTGACAGTCTTATACTATTTGCCAAAATGTTCTTTAGCAGACCCAAGGTGTTGTTATGTTTTGAACTTAATAGCTATATCATTCATTTTCACATTTGCTTTACTCATTTTATCAGTCTTCTGGTGATAATGCCCTAAATGTATTTTTTCCAACCCATCACATTTTTTTTTTCTGTGAATGTTTAAAGAAATGATATTGTATAGTACTTCACAGCACTAGCTTTAATCCTTCTCAGAGGCAACTGAAAGATATATTTCCTTTATCAGCCTTCTTTAGTTAATCTTCAGTTTCCATTTTACTGTATTAGGAAATAAAATCCTTAGCAGAATGGCCTTCAGAAGGAATGCCTGGAACATCTTTGTGAAGGTAAGGGAAGAGTTTAAGTTGCCTTCTCTCCTTTTTTTTTTTTTGGAAGGGGGGGTGGATTTTTTTTTTTTAGTGCAGCAATTCCCAATAAAAATGAATCTGTGCACATAGAAATATTCAACAATGAAAGATGACAGAAAATCAAATAATCAAGTCAATAAGCCTTTGTTAAATATTAAGGATGAGCAGGAAACTGCACTAAGTGCTGGAGATAAAAAGAAAAACAGAGGTACTTCTGCTCCCAAGTCATTCATAGTCAGATAAGGGAGAAAACATGCAAACTGTATAAATATCTACATATCTATCTGTATATCTATATCCACAGATACTAGATATATACTAGATTTATGTATATATATATATATATACATATAGGCAAATTGGAGATAATCTCAGAGGAAAGCCAATCTATATAAGGTGGGATGTGAAAGATACCAAGGAAGACTGGAGGAAGAAGTGAGGAGGGAGAGCTACCCAGGTTTGGAAGATATTTAGTAAAAAAGTCAAAGAATGGGCAAATAGAGTGTCTTTTGTGAGAAACAGGAAAAAGGTCAGTGCCATTAGATCATAGAATAGATAAGATGTCAAAAAGTAGGAAGGGGATATGGACGTGTCTAGATTGGAAAGGGGTGCTGGTAAGAGAAAGGGAGGAATCGAGTATGAAACCTATTTCACCATCTGAGTGAATTCAAGTCCCATCTATGCCTTGCCTGGGACAACAGTTGTGATTATGTCTTGCTTTCAATTTGCTACTGGTCTGGTGGGAGCAATGGAAAATCCTGGTTTGAACTCATGTCCCTATGTGAGTAGCACTGAGCGCCCTGAGGATGGAAATTATATCTCAGGCATTTCTGGATTTCTTCCAGTTCTAGCACAGTGTTTTGCCCACAGAAGGAGCTCAGTGAACATTGAATGAATGAGAGCCATACCAGACAGGTGATTTCTTGAAACGTTTACTATTGTGGCTATATCTGCATTTGAAGCTGACTCCTGAAGCATGGCCATGGGATGACACATACAACAAAGAAATTTTCAACCACAAAAATAATGCAGATGCTTGTAGTTACCTGGATGTTGTTGTCAGATGGATCAAGACTTTCTAGTTGGAACAGGATTATTCCATATTCTCTATATCCTCTGTCATGTCCTCTTTATAGCCTCAATGGAACAGGAGAGCTGAATACTAGCCTTTGTTTTAGGAGATGGTTCACACAAGATCTTTCACCTAACAGGCAGTAAATAATTATCAAATGACAAACTATCACAAACTATCTACCTTGGCCATTTATTCTCTCTGAACATGGAATCAGGAAGATGCAAGTTCAAATCATGCCTTGTACATGGAATAGTTGTGTGTTCCCAGACAAATCACATATAACTTCTTTTTGTCTCCTGTTTTTTCATCTGTAAAATGAGGGATTTATACATGATGGCCTTTAATATACCTTACAGCTCAAAAATATAGGGCACGTAGCACAGGGATGCAGGTAGAATGACCCCAATACATGATTTCTTGGGAGGGAGTTCCCTTTACACAATTATACATATATTTGTATATATTTGTGTGTGTGTATGTGTATACTTATATATATACATATATTATATATGTATGTATTACTCTTCTCTTTCTAATATTTTCAAAATCTGAAGGAAAGCACAGTATTACTCTAGAAGATCTGGAAGCATCTATTTGATCCTGAACATAGCATCTAATTTCTTTGTTATTGGGATAAGAGATTAAGACTGGGTCTTCTTTGACCTTATTAAAGGGATCTCTCTATTTTCCATTGTTTCTTGATATTTTAGGCAAAATATACTTGAATATCTTAAAAAAACAACACATCACAAAATGGGGAACAGTGAAGGAGTTAGAAATTCTGCATACTTAATTTTCTTTAGTTAGAAGTTTCTCTTTTCTGTTTCTATCTCTCTGACTCTACCTTTTTCTCCATTGCTTTTTTTCTCTCTGTTAGTGTTGGTGAGAGAAATACAAAATCCTTGATTTCATTGATGCAAGTAACTCTTAACAATGAGATTTCCTCTACCAATTCATATCTGTTAATTATTTTGCCATTATATTCTTAAAGAGTTACCTAAACATGGCTAGGTCATGTTCAAATTTTTGAATCATGTACAGATGTTTTTGGTACCTATCTCAAACATTCTCTATTTTTTTTTCCCCAGAGAGTATCTTTGTGTGTGTATATAATTATATATATATATATATATATAAATATAATTTTTCTATGATTTTTCCTTGAAAAAGAGTCAATTGAACTACTTTTGATTGAGCATTAACTATATTAAAATTGTAACAATCCAGGGACTTAATCAAAGAATGTAAGCCTTTTCAGGGTAGAGATCATCTCACTTTTTTTATTTATATCCTCCATAGGTTCAAACCAAATGATTTCTGATCAAGTGATTGATTAATATTGAAGGATGACAGACACATGGAACTGATCAAGAATATCAATTTACTTATTACTTGATGAGATATGATATATAAACATACAAGTATTTTTGAAATTAAATAACAATGTGAATTATAGAGTATAAGATTGTGCATAAGAAATTCCCAAATAAGTCATGATAATAATAATGCCTAACATTTTTATAGTATTTTAAGATTTACAAGGCACCTGTTCCTCACAACTCTATAAAGTAATTGCTATTCTTATCCTCATTTTCTAGCTGAGTAAACTGAGGCTGAATTATTAGTTATTAAGTCACTGAATTAAGTGACTTGCCCAGGCTCACACAGTAATAAGTATCAGAAGCAAAATTCAAATTAAAATCTCCCTGATTTCATGTCCAGTATTCTGTCTGCCCCACTGTATAGCTGCTTAGTGGCACACACTCTGAATTCATAGAGCATAACACTGTCAACAGAGATGATTATATGAAGGAGATTGTTAGCCTCAAATTCTTTATCTATAAAAGTAGGAGTTAGACAAATTGCCTGGTGTCCTTTGACCTCTAGATCTACAATCTTATTCTCTATTAAGCTCAGAGTTAATGATAAATATTTATAAACGCTTTCTATGCTTCAGGCACTGTGCTAAGTGCTAGGGGTAGAAAGAAAAGCAAAAACAAGCAACTCACAATCTAATGGGAGAAACAACATGCAAACACCTAGGTACAACCAAGCTCTGGATAAAGATAGTAGGCAGAGGATAGGCACTAGCATTAATCTAATAGAAAAATATCTCCACATTTATATAACCTCTTTCCTATGGGAACAGCCTCTTAAAAGCCACCACTCCTCTGTTCGGTTCCCCCCAATCACTTCAGTCCTCTGCCTAAAAGCTTTCATTGGCTCTCTGTTGTCTAGAAGTTAAAGTACAAACTCCTTAGCCTGACTTTTGAGGTCCTGTACAATCTGATCCTGACCTACCCTTCTAAACTTATTTCACACAAATTCTCCCTGGTTTTCCAAATAAATGTAATGGAATATTATTGTGCTCTGAAAAGTGATGAAGATGAAAATTTCCCCCAAACCTGGAAAGATTGGTTGAAATACTACTGTGTAAAGTGAACAGAACCACAACAGTTTGGCTCATTGAATAGTTCTGGGTCTGGAATCAGGAAGAAAAGTTCAAATTTAATCTCAAACAATTGCTAGCTGTGTGAACCTGAGCTAGTCACTACTCTTTTACCTCTTTACCTCAGTTTCCTCAGCTGTATAATGGAGAAAAAAAGAAGCATCTACCTCACAGGGATGCTATGATGATCAAATGTGATAATATTTTTAAAGCACTTGGCACAGAATAGGCATTGTATAAATGTTCATTTTCTTCCCCTTCCCTAGAACAATTTATATAATAATAATTCTCTAAGGACAAACAACTTTGAAAAAAATAAAATCTCTATCAATATAATGAGAACCATGTTTCCAGAAGATGCAAGATGAAACATACCACCCACCTCTTGTTAGAGAATGATGGACTAAACAGGTGTAGACTAGGACATATTTTTTAATATGTGGTCAACGCAGAGAATTTTTATATACTTGTTACATAGATTTTCTTTTTCTTTCTCTGCTCCTCCTCCCTCCCTTTTCTTCTTCTAAGGGAAAAAGGTGGGAAGGAGAGAAGATTGTTTTTTGTTCATTGAAATAAATAAGATTAAAAAAAGGTCTCGAAATTGTCACATAAGTGACACTATTAGAAAGACACCACAATATGTTTTTTTTTTCCCCCAGGGGAATAACTCTTTTAACCACATACTATATAATAAATATTTTATAATTTACCATCAGGGGAGGATGAGTCACCATATCAATTAAATTATAGGTCTTTGAAATTTGTTTTGAGACATTCCTAGTCTTGTTTTGTTTTGCTCTGTTTTACTTGTTATAATGATCCTTTAAGTGATTTATCTTGATTCTGTCTTATTTTATCTAAAGAATTTCAAGAGTTGGAAAATATCTTAGTAATCATCTCATCAAACCTATTCCTTTTGACTTCTTCTTTTTTTGAAGACTTCCCATGAGGAGAATCCCACTAGCTCCTTACTAAGCACATCTCATTTCTAAATATCTAGGATTATTAAGAAGTCATACCTTCACCTTCTTCCACTTCCCAGTATCAGATTTCTTTTTGTGACTTCTACCTGTTCTTCCTACTTTCGTGCTCTTGGACTAAACAGAATACCTCTAAGCCCACATGCAAACGGTATATCATTGTCATTCGGTGGTCAATCTCTTTACCTTACCTAGATGGCTCTCCATTTTTATTGATTTGCTCACTATAAGGTGTCCATGACGTGGCACACCATGAGGTAGAAATGAATAGATGAATGATACCTGTTGACATGAAAATGAAAAAACAACAATAACAACAACTTAGATATCTTTATTTTAATCCTATTTGGAAGAGGAAGGAAATTAATGTGTTTACAGTATCTGATTATATATTGGCACACCAGGAGATCAAGGACAAATTTGTTCCCTTAGTAAAAATCTTGCTAAATTCCTAGAACACATTAACAGTGTAAATGCTACATTTCTCTTAGTTAACTTTACAGTCTCTTTAGTGTGAAATTTACCAAATGTCTAAAGAACTTGAGGAAGAATGTGAAACACTAAATTTCATGAAAAAATATACTTAAAGTATAAACTTCTGCAAAGTAGTATTATTGTTTCCTTTTTTTATATGTGAGAGTTAATCCATACACATGTTCCCACTTTTCAGATTTATGTCTGCATTAATTATGATGCTTCTTTGTGGGATCCAGTGCCATTCTGACCTCCTTCCCAATTCCATTTTCTCTGCTTACCAAATTAGGGCAGTATTTACACTGAGATAAAAGCATAACTACCTTCTGCTAACCCATTCTCTAAATCATATACCATCTTTCCCTTCCCCTGTTACAACTCTACTGATGCTACAGAAGTATTGACTGTGTAGCATCTTGTACCATATTTTATAACAAAATAAGCAAAGCTACTGAATAAAAAATTATTAAGAAATACTGACCAGTTCCACAATTACCTTTAAAGAAAATGGAATTTATTTTGATGAGAGGCAGTAATATCCATCTTTCAGAGAAGATGTGAATAGATTCCATCAATAGGCTGGGGGATGGATTAAATTACATCAGAAGATCCTAGCCTTGTGTTGCTATGTAGTTTTATAATTAAAGGAAAAAATTCACAACAGGACTAGGAAAGAAAGTCATTTGCATTTTGCTCTATTCACAACATTCTAGATCATGTTTGGACTATCCGAGCATTTGACCTTGAGCTAATACAATTTCATGATGGAAAATGAATTATTGTTGCTATCAGATTGTTGATCTGTCTGTAGTCTCTCTTCTCTCTGTCATCCTTTGAATTACCCTTTAGTGTCTGTCTCTTAGACTCAAATGGAACATTGGTCTGTGGTGAAAATGATTACTTCACACAGTTTTTGAAAAAAGAATTTGACACTAAGATATTGCACCCTTGCAGGCAAATATGTGATAATGAACACCCCAATGTCTGTGCTAATTTTATTGTCTGCACGCTGAGGTGGTGAATTTCAAACTTCAGGGCCTTTTTATGTCCTGATTACTTTGGCCTCTCTCAGTTGGTTTATTGTATGTGAGAGAAGGTCCACTTGAGCTCTATTCACAAAATAGCAGCCAAAGGAGAAACCACAGAAGATAGATAGTTAAGACCATGTTTTAGAGCCAGAGTCCAACACTCTCATTTTATAAATGAAGCAACTGAGACTGAGAGGACTTAAGAGACTTATCCAGGGTCACTCACACAGCTAGGAAATTTCTGATGTGGGAATTTAACCCAGGTTTTCCTCACATTTAACCCAGTGGGTTTGCATTGTTCTAGTATAGTCACAGAGATTAGTTTTTCAGGGATTAGCAGAGATCAAACTTATGTCCAAGTTCCCAAATAAACATAGCAATAGTGGTAAAATGGATACCACAAAACCTTTAGTCCTACCTATTCCAGATAAAAAGTTTCATGAGTTCCTAGCTGGTTTCTTTATCAGCTCAAGTTCTGTGAACCCATTGAATGAATGTTTCTAAAATAAATTTGTATTGACTGTGTTGTAATGTGATGGCCAGGGATACCTTAGAACAGTGATTCCCAAAGTGGGCGCCACCGCCCCCTGGTGGGTGCTGCAGCGATCCAGGGAGGCGGTGATGGCCACAGGTGCATTTATCTTTCCTATTAATTGCTATTAACATTTAAAAAAAATTCATTTCCAGAGGGCTAAGTAATATTTTTTCTGGAAAGGAGGTGGTAGGCCAAAAACGTTTGGGAACCACTACCTTAGAACTATAGCCACGCTGCATACTCCTGCTACAGGAATACCAGTGACTTTATTTTGCAGATAAGAAAACCAAGGCTGAGAAAAATATCCTAATTTCTCCAAGGTCAAATAGTTTTAAGGCTTCATGAGATTTTTTCCAGGACACCATGTTCCAGTAACTAAACAGATTTAAATCATCTAAGGGATTTCTTAAGCAAATCCTTTTGCATCATTGAAAGATAATAGTATACAAACAAAAGCATTATGCCATTGAAACCATTTAAATATTAACCTGGTGAAATACGCACATATTAGATAGATCCAAGCTACACTGGAGTAAAAGATGGATTCTACCTTGGGCCATATTTTAATTAACCTTTATGTTTATCTTATTAAATGGAATTATAATCCTCTCAGTACTCCTTAAGCTTTTAAAGAATATATATTTAAGCATTTTAATAGTTATCTCTTGGGAGAAACGAGCCTACTGGACCTTGGACTCTAGATAATCTTTTCCTGAAACAAAGTTAAAAAAATAAAAAATACATTAATGCTCATTTTGGAAATTCCATGAAATAAAAAAGTAAAACTCTTCATATTAATACATTTATCCGTTATAATCTTGGAGTGAGGGGAAGGCAATGTTCCCTCCACATTCTCATGATCACTGAAAGAGTAAGGCTTTGTTGAGTGCTATAAAAGTGAAACATCTAACAAATAGTAGAAGAGAAGGAACTATTTTATAAAGTTAAAAAATGGTAACATTTACCTTTCCTTTTTAAGTTATCTTTAAATGGAAATATTTCATATTTTCTAGACAACTTCTAATTCTCACTTTTTACCCTGAGGCTAAACAAATAAGAAAAACCTTTCATTAATATCTGAGATAATATTACTAAATTTTCACCATCAAAATAAGAGGGAAAAATCTTCTCAGGAAATTAAATCATAGTAGCTTAAGTCAGTTCCAAATAAGAATTTTTTTATGTGTGTCATACATGAATTGACAAACAATATTAGAATATTATGAGAGAAACTGAAAATTCCATTTTAATTCCAAGAAAGTGAAGCATTACTTACCCTTACCCTCATCCTTTCTCTCTTGTGCTCTCTCTCTCTCTTTCCCTAGCATGACCCATTATGATGTTGACTAAATATATGAGACCTTTGAACACTTTCATTGAAAAGAATTTTACAACATGATAATTTTTTAATAAGACCTGTGTTTAAGTCTAGGTCTCAGGCTCCTCATAGCTGTGTGACCCTGGTTAAATCATTTAACTCTATTTGCCTCAGTTCCTTCATGTGTAAAATGATCTTGAGAAGGGAATAACAAGCTACTTCAGCATTTTTGCCAAAAAAAAATTCCAAATCAGGGCCACAAAAAGTCACGTACCACTGAAATGCCTGAAGAAAAACAAAAATCCATCTGGCACCAGATTCTCTTCTTCCTGAAAAGAGGAGAAATCCCTTTCTACTACATCTTCATAGTTTTCTGCCTTGGGGAAAGAGAAGTAATATCATTCCTTCAACTCTCTGGATATCTCATTACTTGAGCTACATAAGGAATTGAGAGAACTTTACCTTAAGGTCACATCTCTGCAGTTCATGTTTTCTATCCTTCTTCTGGGGTGAATTTGATGTAAGCGAAGCAGAGTTTCATAAAGTCATCAGCCTCACTCTCTCCTCCAGAGCCATCAGAGTCCAATGGCAAGACAAGAGTAAGGAAGGGGTGATGGCCCAGGATTCAGTGGATGACCTTTGTGTCTCTGGTGTCTGACCAAACTCTAAATGCTCCATAGCATCTGCTTCAGTGGCTTCATGACCATTGGAATAAATTGTTGTGGTCTACCTACTTTGCAGTAAGGGAAATTTTCACATTCTTGAGGTAGACATCCCCGTAACTCATAAATTAGTTTTCTGGCCTGTGGGTTATTCTCAATCTGTTTAGTTCATCTGCCAAGACAATGTGGCAGCAGTACATACTGTGGCTTCTTGGAGACACAGGTGAGAGCTAGGTGAAAGGTGGATGCCAAGAAAGGATGATCATCCCAGAAAAGGGATTGGAAAGCCCTCAGACTAGTGGTTCTAGTCCTGCCTTCATGCCCTATAACCCCTAAGGACAGAGAAAATCTAGGTGAACTCCTTCCATAATAATTAATGCAATAAACATTTATTAAGCTCCTACCAGGCTCCAAGCACTATGCAAAGTGCTGGGTAAACAATAAAAAGAAGAAAAAAAACAATTCATAATCAAGGAATTTATGTTGTAAAGGTGGGAACAACATATAAAAGGAGGCAGGAAAGAAGAAAGAGTAACCAGGCACTCCTATTCTAGATACTCTTTTCCCTTCTCCATCAGGACTCCTTGCTGGATCAATTCAATTCTACACTGTCCTCTTCTCTTGAGACTCTTTCCCTCTATCCTATCTTTGAATTTACCTTACAAGCCACACCTTGGATTATTACTTTCACCATTTGCTGTCTTCCTCTCTACTCAAGTGCTACAGAAAAACGTTGGAGAATAATCACAACACCATGTTGATTGAGTCTAATGCAAATTTATTTTGAATAACTTCAACTATGTCTTTGTTGCTATTAGAAGTTAGTTTGCTTTTTTCCACCACTTCAATTAACTCACTCTTCCTCTCCACAGTGGTTCCTCCAAACCCTTTCTTCCTCTTCAAACTTCTCATGGCTCTTCCTTCCAGTCCTTTCAGCTGAGGATCTTGCCCTATTTTTTACTAAAAAAAATGAAGCTATTCACAAAGAACTCCTCCTTTCCTCTCTCTTCATCTCTCATCACCTAGATGCTTTCTGCCACTGTCTCCTCCTTCACCTCAGTTCCACATAAAGAGATGGCCCTTCTTGGCAAAGCAAACCCCTCAACTTGCTCAATTGATTTTATTCCATTTTATCTTCAACATTCAGATTGCCTCTTTTCTACCTCCATCTCAAGACTTCCTTCAAATCTTCATTAAAATTTTCCCTTCTATAAGAAGCCTCTGAATGCTAGTGCCTTCTCTCTGCTGATTAATTCTAATTTATCCTGTCTACAATCTTGTCTGTATCTAGTTGTTTGCATGTTGTTGCCTTCATTAGATTGGGAGCACTTTGAGAGTCACCATTGCTTTTTGCCTTTTTTTTTTTTTTGTACCATCAGTGCTTAGCAATGAGCCAAGAACATAAGAGGGCATTTAAAAAATATATATTTATTGACTGAATTTGTGTCAGGCAATGTGCTAGGTGTTACTGCTACAAAGACCAAAGTGAGGCTGAAGCTCATATTCTAGAGAACACTAGTAAATTATTATATGTATACTACACATTTAATATATGTTTTAGATGCACATATAAAACATGTACATGCACACATAAAATCTATCAATCCATCTACATAAAAATTATGTTGTTGTTTAATTGTTTCACTTATGTCTGATTCTTTATGACCCTATTTGGGGTTTTCTGGTCAAATTTACTGGAGTCATTTGCCTTTTTCTTCTCTAGTTTGTTTTACAGGTGAGGAAAATGAGGCAATCAGGGTTAAGTGACTTCCTAGGTTCACACAGCTAGTAAGTGTCTGAGGCCAGATTCAAACTCAAGAAGAGGAGTGTACCTGACTCCAGGCATGGCACTCTATCCACTAGCTATTCTGGCATCATGCTGGCATATTATGACACTCAATCAGCCACCTAGCTGCCATATATATATATATATATATATAGAGAGAGAGAGAGAGAGAGAGATAGGCAGTAGGCACAGATGATATAAAGTAGGCACAGAGGATGATTCAGCAGCAAAGGGGTAATGAGGAAAATCTCTATGCAGAAGATGGCACTGGAAGGGAGTCTTGAAAGAATTAAGGGGTTCTCTGAGGCACAGGTGAGACAAGTGGGGGCAGCCAGTACAAAGACATGGAGATTGTAGATGGCATGAACTCTTTGAGGAATAGCAAGAAGGCCAGTTTTCCTAGACTAAAGTCATTGTGGTGGAGGGATAATGGATAATAAGGTTAAAAAGGTAGAATGGGACTAGATTGTAAAGGTCTTTAAATGCTAAAAAAAAGAAATTTATATTTGATCCTAGAGGTGATACTGAATACAGTACTCCAAATGGGGTCTAATCAGTACAGAGTACAGCAGGATGCTTGTCATCTTTGTTCTGGACCCACCTGGTCAGTCCTCAGATTAAATAAGCATTTTTTTCAGCTATGCTTCACTGTTCATTCCTCTTCACATTTATATTGTATCATAAGTTTTACCAAGTTCTCTCAAAAAAAACCCAGTGAGGTAAACAAGGCAAGTAGGATTATCTTCATTTTTCAACTATGAAGAACTGAGGCTCAGAGGTAAAGTAACTTGTGTATGACCCTCAGTTAGAACATTTGACACTCCCTTAATGCAAACGTTCTTTAAGCTCTCAGGATCAGCGGATGTAAATTCATTGAGTTCAGAGTGTCAAAAGTCAGGTTTTGAACTCAATTTTCTTGATTTAATTTAAAATATTTCAATCGCTTTCTTTCTATTAAACCACTTGCCTTCTATCTCCTATATGAATGGTTATTAAATCAGATATTATCTATTCTATACTTGAATAATTATGGGTTCAACCTATAAGCAAAACTTTTTTAAAATTACCTTGATTGTGACTCAATTTTAATAAAAGTCAGCATGGCATAGTGCTGATTGGAGCCTGAAGAAATTGATTTGAAGTGCTGTTTCTGAGATACATATTGGCCATCTGACCAGAGTAATTAATTTTACCTCTCAGTTGTCTAAGCAACTCTTTAAGCATATAAACTATCGAGAAGGTACCTATCCATATCTGTAGAGAGTGTTTTATTACCTATATTAATCAAATCTTAGGTACTATTTGTATACCTATCGTTGTTCTAAGTCTACTGACTCACTAAAATGATTTTGAAACTCAATGGTTACTTATTACATTTGTGATTTCCCCCCACTTTGGGTTAATTTAAGAATATAGCACAGTTTTCCTACAGCTTCATTGAAGTCATTCATGCAAGTGTTGAATTGGCCACCTTAAAGGATGCTAATCACATCCCAATGAGCATTGATCCACTAGATAAGTTGTTTTTTGTTTTTTTGTTTTTTTTTACTTTTTTTTACTTTTGCTCATTAAGCCATTAGAATCCCAAACCATGGTATCATGCATCAGACTACATTTTTCTTCTTTGTCCACAAGGAATTGTCTCAACGAAGATGGAGCAGGGATATAGTTTAAGTCAGCTCCACCACTCCTAGAATCTCTGTTTTAGGATGAGCTCACAAAACGGAGACTTTCTGAGAAGAGTGGAATCGAGTCTCAGGGCAGAGATGAAGCTCGTGGGACAGCCAGAAAGGAAGTGGGTCAAGTAGCATCCGAGTCACCGATGAACAGTTTAGACCAAATGCCAGACGAGGGTGCAGGAGTATATTGGACCTGACGTTGTCCACATCTCATTACTAGTAATAAGCAGGAGTTATTGGTAGGAACCTGCTGATGTCAGATCATTGCGTGGGGAGAACAAAATGAGACCTGGTTCAAAGGAGCTTGTGTGTACTCCGGAGGCTCTCCTGAATCCATGCTGTGATGGGGGGCTGAGAACCATACCTGGCTTTTTTCTTTACTTTATCTAGGAATTGGTCCTAGCAAATGCCACAACAGGAACGCTAGCTTTGAACTTTGTTTTAGTTGTAATTCTCCCTTGACTGCTTTTAGGAGCCACTAAGTGATAGAACTACATCCTCCCTGGAACTCCTAGGCTCAGAGCAAGTTAATATATTCATTGGGAAGGGCTAACCCTAGAGGAAACTGCAGGGGCAGTTCTATTACATGTTGATTAGAATTTGTATTGAATTGATTCTATACAAAATAGTAAAACATTATATATAGTACCTAGATGTGCCTATCATCAGGGAGGGAAGGGAAGAGAAGAATTGAAGAATTCTATTTTTGTCAAGATTATATGGTTGCGAATTAGTAAAATGATAGCAGATTATTTGATGAATTAGATCCTTTTGATTTGGTAATCAAATCTCTCCTTAGACAAGGGAGATAATGAGTCACCCAGAAAGAGAAAAATCTGTAGGGATAGAAGGCTACCTGTCCTCTCCCCAAGAACCAGAGAAAGCTTTGCCTTTTCCTAGCACTACCCTTAAGTGGTTGGTACATGTAACTTCTACAGTGGTTCCTAAACTTTTTTGGCCTACCATCCCCTTTCCAGAAAAAATATTATTTAGCCCCCTGGAAATTAAATTTTTTAAAAAATTTTAATAGCAATTAATAGGAAAGATAAATGCACCTGTGGTCATCACTGCTCCCTGGATCACTGCAGTACCCACCAGGGGGCGGTAGTGCCCACTTTGGGAATCACTGTTCTAGGATCAGTGTGGAGCTTGAATTGGACAATGAACTTACTGACAATATGAACTAGTGTAAAAACTCTTTATTCCTTTTTATTCATTTTCCTCTTTATTCATATTCCTATAAGGCCATTCTTAAATTCATCCTTTTAAAAATATATTTTTACCAATGTACATGTTGATACAATTTTTAATAATCATTTTCTGACATTTTATGGTCCATATTCTTCCCTTCCCAACCCACTCCACACATAATAGCTGGCAATAGATACAGCCTGTACCTATGTTAGAATGTAATACATATTTTCATGTTCTTTAGGTTGTGAAAGGATAACTTCCACTAGAGAAAAATTCATGGAGGAAATAAAATAAAGAATGGTTTTGCCTTCATCTGTATTCAGATTCTCTCCCTTCTATGGTAGTGGATAGACTTTTTCACCTGGACTCCCCTGGGATTGCCCTAAATTCTTGCATTGCTGATAATAGTTAAGTTATTCCCAGCTCTCATTGCACATAATTGCTATTATTGTGTAAAATGTTCTCGTTTTGCTCACCTCCCTTCGTATCGCTTCACATAAGTCTCCAGATTTTTGTGTGATCATCATAGTTGTCATTTCTTATGGCACAATAGCATTCCATAACAATCGCCACAACTTTTCCCATCAACCTCCTTTGATTCATCCTCGCACGTACCTGACCTTTCAGGTTTGCGCAATACCCCTGCTACATTTGAACTTCTCAGAGACGTGCTTCTATGTTTATCTTAAATCTGAATGTCAGTGATGGTTGGTGAAATAACTTGATGTTGGTGAGAATAATGCACTCTTTCTCCACAAGAAAAGTTTCTATTAGGACGTTGGGGACCAGGTTGGAAACAGAATTGGAACATTAGGCTTAGAATCAGAAGACAATACTGAATGTCCTACTTCTGACATTGACCAGCTCTCTAAAGAGGGGCAAGTCACCTAAATACTCTGGGTCTGAGTTGCCTGATCTGTAAAATGGTGCCTGTAGATCCATGGTCCTTTGCTCACATTAGCTCGAATTTACAGAACGCTTTAAAGTTTGCAAAGTGCTTTGCATGTGTTACCCATTTTTTTCTCTTTTTGCTCATTTACTCAAAAAATAATTTACTCATTACTCAGAACAACCCTAAGAGGCATCTTCTCTTAATTTGACAGGTAAAGAAATTAAGACACACAGAAATTAAATGACTTAGCCAGCTATGAGGCGTCTGAGGCAGGAATCAAACTCAGGATTTCTGGACTCCAAGTTGAGCACTTTTATTCACTGCACCAACTAGAGGAGATAATGTATGTAAAGTGTTCTACTGATTTAAAATGCCAGATAGATGTCAGCTATTATTATGTTTGATGAATAATTCCCCTTGTTCCTGTTCATTTCAGAGTAGGAATGAAAATATTTGAATAGGGAGTACACACACACACACACACACACACACACACACACACACACACACACACACACTGATGTTGATAAAAGTTCAAGGATCTGTTTCTAATTTGTATTCTCTAAGATAGTGCCAAAAAAACCTCATCAGACATCAGTCGTGTCCACTACTAATATTGCTTTAAAAGAGGGTTGATATGGTACTCATCCTTTCTAACTCTAAATCTATGTGTGGCCAAACCATCCTATGATATTTAGTTCAACAGAGTATGAAAATGGTTGCTATTCAGAGAATATCATCAGTATTTCATTGATAGAACCAACATCTAAAGGACAATAAGATATTTGTTACATTTCTTTATGTTTACCATATTAAATGTATTACATCGGTCAGTTCAAAATGGAAGGATTCTATTTTTGAACACAAGGGCAGCAGTCTAAGGATGTATCTCTAAAACACCAACCAAACCAAAGAAAAATTTTAAAAAAGGGTCTGTCCTTTGGATGATTTTAAATATCAAAGTGCTTATTATGGATATCACAAGAGTTGTTTAACTGGACTTTTTGGTTTTAATCTACATTTGTGTGCTGAGTCAAAGGCTTGATTACAAATGTATGAAGAACTATTCTTTAAAACAATATGCAAAACGGGAAATGGATAGATGTCAATTGTGATTGATTTGGAATTTAAATAGAATGGTGAAACTGAGCTATACCACGATTTCTCACACTCTCATTCCTGCTTGACAGTATTTTCCAACTTGATAGAATGGGTTTGGGACACTGGAATTTCAGACATTTCCACTCAAAACCTACAGTGAAAGCTGTCTTTCTTATGACATTTTCTGACATGGTTTTAAATACCATGTCAAGCTTTTGTGGTCTCCAAAACTTTTGGGTCTGACAAGTTTCCATGGGAATTCAAAGTGTGTGTGTGTGTGTGTGTGTGTGTGTGTGTGTGTGTGTGTGTGTGTGTGTGTGTGTGTTTTGCAGAGGAGGAAATTTTTCTTTGCACTGGACTTCCTCCTAATAATTGTGTGGAAGGTCTACTGAGATTTGCATGAGAAAACTCCATTCTGCTCTTTAGTGTTCTGGTTAATTCTTTTCAGCAAATTGGGTGTTGCATGAATCTGTAATCAGGAGGGAAAAAGAAATGTCATTTTGGTAAAATATATTCTGAATCATTATAGATGTTTGATTGCATAAGTTTAGGTGTTCGGCTCACTGAAAACTTCTGGCTGCAGAGACGTTTTTAGATCGCAGAACAAAATGAAGATGGTAACCAGGCAACAGGGTTCTTGGATGGTTATTAAAAATAAAAAGTGAAGCTGCCACTATGCAGGCTAATTCTCTGTCAGGATTGTTTGGTTCTCATTGTATCATTGGCAAGGGCTGGTAGATGTTCAGTTTGCACAACTGATGAAGCCATTGTGTATATTATAGAACGCTGACTAATTTAGCCATTAAGGTTTTCATAAAAATTCATTTTTGGAAGGTTCCCTCGATCTTCATGTATTTAATCATTATCTTTCGATGTGATTCCTAAAATTGGTCAACTTTGAAGGAATGCTGGTATAAAACCTCTATATGATGGATATGTTCACACAGTCTATAGAATAAGACAATATAATTAAGGTAACGTAGAAAGGAAGAAATGTGTAATATACCTTACATCTACTAGGAAGAAGGAATAACTGAGGCAGCATTTTGGGAAGAGAACATTGTACCTCGAATTCTGAAAAATTGAGGGTCAAAGCCCACCTCAAACATTGATTGACTCTGGATCACAAGAGACTTTGGGCACAACACAGTAATTCGCTGCTCATATTTTTTTATCTCTAAAATATAATAGATAATATCTATGAAATCTGCTTATCATAGAATTATTATAAGAAAATACATGCACATTGCTTTGTAAATCTTAAATTATATATCCTTATTTGTTTTTATTATTATTACTCACCAAACCTCAGTTTCTTCATCTGTATAAAGGGAACAATAATGTCTGAATTAGCCAGTTTATAGAGTAGACAAGAAAGCATTTTTTAAACTTTGTAACATTATGTAAATATGAGTTGTTAGAATTATAATGATTGTGATTATTATTATATTTATGTACTTTATGAATCTAGCAAACCCCTGTTTATCCAGGATAGTTCAGAAATGTGGCATTACAATTCATTTGGTACGCCATTCAAGCTGTTATAGTTTTGGGGCCAACGTGCTTTTTCATTCTTATCTCCCAAGTCTTGTAGATAATTCTACTCTGGAGCCAACCCCTAAAACCCAAAGTTCCCTGAAAACATTTTAAAATTCCTTTCTCCTTACTTTTGTTGATGCTGTTTCTTCTATATGGACTATCTGTTATAATCTCTACCTGTTGAAATTGTGTCCATCCTCAAGACTCAGTCCCAAACCATCTTCTTGATGAATCATTCTCCAGTGTAACCAAATGATGCAAACTTTATACCCTCATTGCGTGTTCTGCACATAGTGAGTATTTGATAAATGTTTATTAAAAAAAATAAAGCCAAAAAGACTACAGGAACACAAAAAGATCAGGCATAGATAAGATTTTTTAAAACCATAAAATATATAAGAGAAGCTTAATAAATGTTTATTAACTGCATTAATTGCTTACTATATATTCCAGGCACTGGATTAAGTGGGGAGGATATGTAAGTATAAGCAATCAAGATGGTTCTTGCCCAGAGGAAGAAGATGCTTAAAGGGGAGAATGAGAATGGGCAAAATTTGAGGGTAACAGCATGTCCTGCAGAGAAAGCTGGGGAGTGAAGAAGGCCTGGTTAGGGGCAAGATAAAGCAAAAGTTTTGCTACCAGCTAGTAGGACCTGCAACTCAGGGACAGAGTCCATATTTAGAGGGGACTGGAAAGTGCAGAGAAGGGAGAGATGAGGAAGATGACTAGAGAGCAGTGAGATGGCCAGGAAACATGTGGGGTGACCTATTTCTAGGCAAAGCAAAATTAATTATTTTGGACCTGTGGTAAACAAATTGGACTGAAAGGGTACCAATCTCTATCCTGGGATTTGCTATCTAAAAAAAAATTCCCAGATCTTATAATTTTCCTTGTACTTATAAAAAATATAATAAAAACAATAACTAATGAACCTAAAAGTCTATTTGAGTTCTCAGTCATTTAGTTTCTGAATAAAGAAGGATATAATGTACCATTTATCTCTATCTATATAGTATTTTTATACATATATATATATACATATACATATATATCTCAACATATATCAGATTTTATGGGTTGTTTTCTTCCCTTATGTATGGAACTTATAGCCTGTTTTGTTTTTTTCCCCCAAAAATTTAACATTTGAAATCTTGAGTTCCAATTACTTTTGGCAAGCATGAATCAGTTATGCAAAATGTTCCTGCATCTTTCTGTGTCAAATTAAGCTATATAGCATTGAAATGTAACTTTATTTCTGCATATCCATGCTAGGGAAGTAAGGCAAGATGTTTGGCGTTAAAACCTATTTCCCATCCTGAGCTCTTGGAGAGAAAATCCCATTTCTATGAAATGATTAGCTTCCAAATAAAGATGACAGACGTATTTTTCTCAAATAGTCTCTATGGCACATCTCATATGTAAGATATAATTGAAATATTAAACTATACTATGTGTGCATGTGTATTCTCACAACTTCACTTGTGCTTTCATCCAATGTATTTTATCAATTCAATATGTGTATTAAGAAACATTCACAACACCTTGGAGAATCCATTCCATGTCCATTATCCAACAGTATATTGTGAATTCCTCTAAGTAATGAATGACCGTATCTATAGGAGTTTGTTCTATCATGACTAATATTTAATCTTACCTGAATGGAAGTCTACTTTGAAACAGTTAGTGACCCACTTATGTCCTTAGGAATTTCCTAACCTTTAGCTGATAATTCTCTTCTCTATTCTTTCATGTGATTTAAAATAATTTCAAGGCAATGCAAATATACAATGTGAAATTTCAGAAAGCTCTTTCTCCTAATTAGTTTGGAATTAGTTCACCAGTTTTGTCTGGGAGGATCCCATAGGACTATCTTGTGAATCTATATCTCTTTTAGCCTTTCCACTCAGTTGACCATGTAAAAGACAAAATAAAACCTAATTGCTCATAAGCAGAATTTAATATGATATTTAAACCCAATACCAGAGGAATAGTATGTTCATTTTCTTCCCATGTACATATTATTATATACTGACATAAATTCTGTAAGAGTCCATAGGTTGAATAGCAAATGCCATAATTAATATGAGGAAGAATTTGCTTGGGACATTCTATAAGATAATATATTTATAAATGAATTTACTAAACTTTGCTAAACCGAATATTTATAAATTTCTTTATAATTAACTGCATTTTCCCCAATATTTGACATTGTGATGACATCACCAGTCAGCAGAGTATTTTTATGTGGTCATTCATCTATTTCTGGAAGGTGGATCCCAAAGGAACCAATGTATTTTGGATTCATTTTATGGACATCTATGTCCTGATAAGGGAAAGAAAATGAATTCAATTCATTTCATAGAACTGCAGAATGTTAGTTGTTCTGGTTCATGGGAAGGAGAAGCAGCGTTGCAGTTAGATTGTTTTGTTCTAGATCAGTGATTCCCAAAGTGGGTGCTACTACCACCTGGTGGGTACTGCAGTGATCCAGGGAGCAGTGATGGTCACAGGTGCATTTATCTTTCCTATTAATTGCTATTAAAATTAAAAAAAAATTCAGGGGGCTAAGTAATACTTTTTTCTGGAAAGGGGGCAGTAGGCCAAAAAATTTGGGAACCACTGTTCTAGATAATCTTGTTTGTCTCTATCTCTATGTGTCTCTATTTCTCTGTCTCTCTCTGTGTCTCTCTTAAAAAGGATTTAGTTCAAATTCTTAGTTTTGTAGTAGAGGTAGATAAAACCCAGATAGGTGAAATAATTTACCCAATATTACTTGACTAGTTAAGTGGTTCAAGTCAACAGTTATTTATTAAGCTTCTACACTATCATAGCATTAGAGGGGATGAAAATTTCTCTGAGACTGTAAAAGTAGGGATATATGACATATGAAACCACAATACAAAATAATAATCCATGAGAATTATTAAAAATATATGTATCAAATGAATTATGAATTTGAGATGGCCATTATCAGCTTGAAAAACAAATTAGGATTTGTGACAACTAAAATTTAAGTTGAGCTTTAAAGATTGAGTAGGATAGAAATAGGCACAAAGTTTAAGGGGGACTATTTCAAGTGTAAGAATGATTAAAAATAATGACCTTAAGTCAGGAAAATAGGATATGGACAGTGAACTGTTCAATTTATTTGTAATGTAGAATGTATGGAAGGCAATAATGTAAGATAACTAGAATGATAGGATAGTTCATTATCTAGAGAACCTTAACTGGCAAGCTAAATTCTTTGAATATTTTATTGGAAAATAGGGAGAGAAACTTAAAGGTTTTTTGAGTAGAAAAATGAGAGACTGATAAATTTAAAAGCTCATTAGAAAACTCCCAATGTGTATGTCATCATAGCTCTTGAATAATAACAATAACAAAAAAGAGTAAACAGAATTCAAAACAATGTACAAAATGGAATGGAAGAAGAAAGACATAATTGAAACAGTTCAATGGGGTATAATGATGGTCTATATTGAGAAGAGAACAAGAAGAATGGTGAAGGGGCAGATGCATGAGATATCTTAAGGGTAGGATCAATGGGACATTGAAACTAATTTGATATTAGACATAAGTAAAGTTGAAAATATCATTTTAGGAGATTTAATGCATGGTTCTGCTACGGACATAAATAACATAGCCAGGAGACACATAGAGAAAGAAATCATCCAGTATAAACCTTTCATTTTAGAAATGAGAAAACCAGGGCCCAGAAAGGTAAACTATCTCAGTGTCACACAGGAAGTGACAGAGCTAGTATCTGAACTCAGATCCTGTGAGTCTACATTCACAAGGAAACGTCATCTCTTCTTCCATCAAGTAATGGAGAATATGTTAGATATAAGATGTAAAAAACATGCAGTTAGAAATTCAGTGAGGGTGGATAGAGGTGAGAATCATCTCTAAAGACCTGATCATTCGTAGATAGACCTGCAAAAGACAACTCAAACTATCTAGTCCTATGTACAGATAGAGAAACTGAGGTCAAGGATAGTTAGTGGCTTGTCCAAGATCACACAGATAATTGTTGGAAGGGTGATGAACATGAATAAGTTTTTAAAAGAAAGCTTAAGAGAGATATTTAATGCAAAACCTGGAGAATAGTGGTATTAAGGGAACCTAGAAAAATAATAGGAACAAAGCAAGGAGATAGAATAAGTAGTTAGAGAGGCAGGAGAACCATTGTTAGAAGAACTAAATGTGGAATGACTATTTAGAAGGAGAGGACAACAAACAATATCATAATCTATGTATAGAAAGAAGGATGTTGATAGACTAAGAAAAGTCCAGGCTAGGTGATTTAGCATTTTAAATCCTAGAAGCAGTGAATTTCAGGAGAGTGACAGTAACAGATGACAGATTGCAAGGGTTTCAGGAGTTGGTGTTTGGTAAAGCTATGGGATCATTAGCATAGAAATATCTCAAGAGTTTTTGTCAAAAAGGAAGGAAATGGGACTGTAACTAAGTAGTGGCTGGATGATCAAAGGAAAACCAAAACAGAGACATAGATAAGCTGGGAGTTAGGGAGGGAGGGAAATAATTCATCTAAGAGATAGGGTGGTGACTCCTGGAGGGAGGTATTGAGGAAGAAAAGGGAATGAGATCTGACATAGAAGCAGAAGAATTCTCTTTTGGCTAGGAGTAGAGGCATCTTTTACTCTGAGATAGTGTAAGGAAAATTTAACATTAGTTGTTTTCTTTTCTTCTTTCCTATTTAAAACATGCTTCTGCTTATTCTGGTGTGGAGATTTCCTCCACAGATGCAAAATGTAAACTGTTTTCCAACTTACAGTCTTTAAGAATTGGTGGGGCTACTGAGAGGTCCAATAACCTCTTCATAGAGCCAGTACATGACATAGCCAGAACTTGAACTGAGGTTTCCCTGGACTCAGTTAATACAGGTTAAATCTGTATCCATTATATACAATTATTTTCCAAATAATAAAAACAATATAATATTGTACATTTGTCTAGCATCTTATGCTATTCAAAGGGCTTTAATGGGAATTATTTAATTTAAGTTTCAAAGTATTGATATGAGGAAGATAGTATGGTTATCAAACATATTCTACAGATAAGGAAACTGAGGCTCAGATCATCTAGCAACATCTAGGTACAAGGCTGGAATAGAAGACTGTCTTCTTCGGCATATTTTTCTTAACACTACATGATCATTTATCCCATTAGAAGTATAGTAAACATTTTTCAATGTAAGAGAGTTGAAAGATGACAATGGGTCAGTTTTGCCACAACTGCTGTCAGGGATTGGGAGATGGTTATCTAGTAGGACCCTGACAAGTTCAATGGAACTTGTTTCTATCAGTAAGGAATTGTATGATGTCTGCTTCTCAAAAATGGGTATAGTGGTCTGCATCCCTATACTTAAGTATATCAACATACACATTTATGCATAGATAAATAATTCTAAAATCCTACAACTAGAAATATTGTCATTATTTAGTCATTTTCATTGGTCTCTGGTTCTTTGTGATTCCATTTGGGATTTTCTTAGCAAAGGTATTGGAGAGGATTGCCATTTATTTCTCCAGCTCATTTTATAGATAAAGAAACTGAGGCAAACAGAGTTAAGTGACTTGTCCAGGGTGACACAACTAGTGAGTTTCTGGAGACAGATTTAAACTCTGGTCTTCCACACTCCAGACCTGGTGCTCAATCCATTGCTCCTATAGCTGTCCTATAAATAAACAGGAATAGGTTATTTTGCAAATCATTATAGGGGTTCTAAAGCCAAGAAGTGACTGCATGATGAAGTTTGACTGTACTTCTGAGTGACTACTCCCCACCTTGCAGAAGTGAATGCAGACAGTGGGCTAAAAGGGTCTTGGCTCCTCAAGCCAGCCTAGTGTAAAGCTGAGGTGCCCCGTGCCATTTAGCTTGGCAGGAGAGCTCTAATCCCATAATGCATGACTTGTTTTGAGAGAACAGTGATCACAGCTACTCATCACTCCCTGATGCCAAGGGAAGTTCCATTAGTATCTGTCAGCTCTGTATCGCTCAAGCTGAGTCCGCTGCCAGTCCTCCTGACCCTCTCTTGACGTTTTGACTTTCTGTTCTCATACCACCCTTTCATCAGATTTTATTTCTTTCTGGTAGGAAAGGTCACCTCCCAAATAGCCCGACTGGGCTAACTTTGTGCTCCATTGATTTGCATTGATCTACTGTTGACTGAAGAATTCAGTCGTTTTTAAGAATGGCACCACGATTCTGAAAAGAGTAGAATAGGGGCTCTAAGGAAATGTGTTAAAATCAGGTTTGATATTTTTGTGTTAAAAATTCAACTGTTGGACTTAAAGAAAAATCCTTTGTTTCTCTTTGTTCTCAAGTCAGAGTTTGGAGTTTTCATCACAAATCCTAAGCCAGCTGCCTAGGTTTAAATGGAAATTCAGGAGTGTTTTGGAGAAAAGTTGCTTTATTTATCTTTTTTGGGTCAAGGAAGAAAGACTTTTATTCTTATTTTAGGGAAAGTTAGAAATGAAAGTTAAGCCAAGAAATGCCTGTGTTGTTGTTATCAATCTATGTGCCTAAAATGTGCCAATGTACTGTGCTTTGTGCTGAAGATGCAAAGACAAAACATTGAAATAATCTCTGTTCACAAAGAATTTCCCATCTAGGAGAGGAGTAGAAGGTAGGGGGAATGTTTATCTAGAGGAAGATATAAAACAGAAAGTTATTTTTCTGAATTAAATATGAAATCATTTACCTTTTAAAAACTTCCACAACCTGCCCTTACCTTTCCAGGATTCTTATACTCTACTCCCTTTCACATATTTTTTGATCCAAGGACACTGGTCAGTGTGGAATAATGTGCTGTTCATAATAAATGACACTTCATCTCCCCAATTCCTAATCTTTATTTTGGCTCTCTTTTTGGCCTGGAATTCTCTCCCTCCTCAGTTCTGCTTCTTGGCATCTCTATATTCCTTCAAAATACACCAAATCTTCTCTTCTGCAAGAGGGCTTTCCTTTTCTTTCTACCTCCATTCTCACCAATTCTAGCACCCATGTTAATGATAGTGCTTTTTATCTGATATTATTTACCATTATATATATATAAAACAGAATACACACACACACATATATATTTCTTGTCTATAAGCTGTTGTTTGCATGTTGTCTCATTTATTAGTGTATGTACTTCTTGTGAACAAAGACTATGTATCTATATATTTTTTGGTATTTCTAGTGCTTGCACATAGTAGACATTTAATAAATGCTTTATGATTGAGTAACTGATTGGTGAGAAGGCACTAGAAACTAGTAGAGAAGAGAAATCAAGAAAGACTTGCTGTAAAACATAGCATTTGAGCTAATGAAAAAAGTTCCATTAGTACACTGTGGAGAGGTCAATTGATCCTAGGATAATAGGATTACAGATTTAGAAGTGGGAAAGACCTCTTTGACATCATCTAGTCCTACTGCCTCATTTTATAGGTTAGACTGTGGTGGCCCAGACTAATTAAGGAAGAAAGAGGTAGAGGGTTACTCACTTAGTAAGAAGCAAAGCCTTAATATGAACTTAGGTCAATTGGATCCAATTCCAATAACCTTTCCATGATACACTCACCTTGAAAAATCAATGTGTAATAATATGAGAAAAATAACTTTGTCTTCATTTCTAAAGATTGCATTACTAGGAATGTACATGCCAGTGGATAGTGTGCCATATGGCTAGGTGGTTAACAAGAAGGATTGGTTTTAGTAAATGCAGAAAGATACCATGGAAGTAATTGTGTATTTCTGAGTCAAAGAATTCTCCATATCTGATACAGTAGGCAGAGTTTTATTCTCAGAGCAGTTAGCTAGGTCTCCTGGGGACAAAAAACTAGAGCATTTCCCCTTGGGGATAATAGTATAATTTCCTAGGACCCCACCATTTATCTGAACCAGTCTTCCCCTTTAGTCCTTTTCCTTTTTCTCCTCCATCCATTTTTTTTTTTAAATTTTAAACCCTTAACTTCTGTGTATTGACTTATAGGTGGAAGATTGGTAAGGGTAGGCAATGGGGATCAAGTGACTTGCCCAGGGTCACATAGCTGGGAAGTGTCTGAGGCCGGATTTGAACCTAGGACCTCCTGTCTCTAGGCCTGGCTCTCAATCCACTGAGCTACCCAGCTTCTCCCTCCTCCATCCATTTTAACTGACTATTTTTACTTTCTTGGAAAGATAGTTAAGGTTTTCTTTTCTTTTTTTTTTTGTTTATTTATATACCTTCTATTTAATTATTCTCTTTTTAGATCTTGATTTAGCCAGCATATAATTATGAATAAAAGTTTTTGATCATTTTATTTCTTCTTAATTTTTATATTTTATTTTTCTGGAGGTCATTAAAGATTGTTCAATTTTGCAAATCTAAAAAAAGTGTTCCTTTTGCATAATTTCTCTGTTTTACTAATTGTTGATTGTCTAATTTCCTAATTTCAAGTTCAGTTCCTTAATCTTATTTCTGTTTTGTTAATGGATATTTTCAGTGACATATTTTTTTCCCATCGAGAACTACTTTTTATCTGTCTACATGAAAATGGATTCATTGTCTCCTCATTATTTAAAAAAAATAATAGATTGCCCATATTCATCCTGAAATTCTCCCTAAAGGATATACCTCTCTCATTGGAGGCCTTGCAATTTTTCTTTTAATATGTAATGGTTATCAGAGCAGCATTCAGATTGTCCCTCTATTACCCTTTTCCTTTGCTTTGGGATGGAATGAAAACAGGTCAAATTTAGGTAATAAACTGCAGAAATAAGTAGGAGAAGCCCCTCCTTGGTTCAGAAGAACCAGATAGAATGGGAGTGACAGTAGGGTTTATATATGATAGTTGATGGCATGTGAATAGTTTTTAAGAATAGCTATATGGATAATAAATAAGAATTGGAACCAGGAATTCCAAGGAGATTTCATAATCATAATTATGTTTTCCTAGATCTAGGAATTCTCCATGTTTGATACCAGACACAGTTATAAATTCAAGGCAACAAGGTTTCCCTAAGGCCCTTGGTCTTCTCTGTGGTCAAATAACCAGGACATTTCCAATTTGGGATTGTCCTAGATAATCTATAAGGACTCTCCCATCTCTAATACTCTGCAATTATGCCTATGACCAAATATAAATGCTCAGTAAAGTCAAGTCAACGGCTTTATTAAATATCTTCTTTGTGCCACTCATGGTTCTAAATGTTAAGGATAGAAAAAATGGGGGAAAAAGGTTCTTGGTTTCAAGAAGCTCACAGTCTAATGTGTAGAGACAATATAAAAACGACTCTGACAGATAAAATAGAGACAATAAAGTAGAGATAATCTCAGAGAGATGTTATTCAGGTTAATGTTACTGAGGAAGACTTCTTCCAGAAGGTAGGATGTCAACTGAAACTCCAAGGAAGGGAGGGAAGCCATTAATCTCTAAGAGTCAAGAAATCATTTATGGTTGGTAGAAAAAGTGGTTTAAGAGGCAGTAGGGAGTGTCCCTAGCATACTGGGGATTTCCTTCTAGATAGGTTTCTGGTTGTGTGGGAAATGGTAGTAGTGGGCTAATTCAAAGAGGTGTACTAATGGGGTACAATATGTGCCATCAGGTAGCTTCCCATTTTAATTAATTATTTTTCATGATTGAACAGTAACACTGAAAAAATAAATTGAAAAGAAGCAGACAAATTAAAGTTAACTTCATAGGCTGTAACATCATCATAATCAGCTTAGTGACAACAAACAACATATGGATCCAAATAATAATGTAATTATGATGTACTAAATAATGATAAGGACACAGAATAAATCATAAAAAAAACTATGTAAAATTTCCCCTGGATCTTTGAAGAGATACAGATGTTTTAATTAATTGTTGTTGCTGATTTTTCCCCTTTTTTCTGTAATTCTTTTTTGTAAAGGATAGAACCCTTTTGATATGATTGGGTGGAGAGAGATATAGGAAGAAATCTCTTTGTGGCTTTGGAGCCAACAGATTTAAGTTCAAGTCCTGCCTCCAACATATATTGACTATGTGATCCAAACACCGTTATTTAAACTCTCAATGCTCCTAGCAAATCTCTAAGAGTATAAGTTTCAGAAAAGGTGCCAATATGCATTGATAAAGGGGGTTTCCCCACCTGTAAGTTCTCTGTATCAGTGAAATCACAGATCCAGGCTCTGTCTCCCTTCCTGTTCCCTAGCTGTTAAGCTGGATTTTCCCATAGAAGTGTAAGTTCTACTAGCACCCTCTAAAACTGTAGTGCCATGGTATAAAATGCCAGTCACCCAACTGCAGCTAAAACAATGATTTTTGATCTCAAGTGGAGAAATTAACCTTGTTCTTGCCACAATCTACCTGCAGCCACTGCATGAACTTTATGAGTTTAAGTAAGAATGAACATTACCCTTGTTGAAGCCTTCTGTGGGACCATAAATCAACATATGGTGTGAAACATAAATTGATTGCTATAGGAAAAGGGATGTAAAAGATAGCATTCATAAATTTTGTTTCATATATTAGAGGTTATGAGTGTTTACTATTTATTGCCGCTATAACACTACAGCAATAATGTATGTCATGATCGTAATTGGATACCAGCCAAAGTCAAATCCACAAGTTTCTCATGAAAGTCACAATTCTAGACTGTAAGAGTGACTTAGCATGGGACAGGATGAGCTAATAATTTGATCAGAGGTGAATCTTGGGAAGTTTTTGATATCCTATCTTTTTTTAAGCTGATTAAAAAAAAAGAGTCATATTGATGTCTTTCATTTCTGTTTTTGCCACTATTATCCACACCATTACTAGCATTCCTTCCTTCTTTGTTTCTAGAATTCTTCCCTTTTGACTAAGAAAAAAATAACAAAAACTGCCAGCATATTCATCAGACACTGAATATGACAGTTTATAATCATATTCTATTTTTTCTCCAAGAAAAATATATTGCTGAATATTTTCATCTGGTATCTAGGGCCAAGATTCATTTTTAGAATTTCGGAGCTATTGGCTTTTGTATTAGTATTCTGTTCATTTACATGACTGTAGTTTTGTAAATTGTTTTCTTAATTCTGTTTTTCTTCACTCTTCATCAGTTCAATTCATCTTCCATGTTTCTCAGAATTTCCTCATATAGTTCATTTCTGATCATGTAGTAACATTCAGTTTTATGCATATATCATATTTTTTTCAAGCATACGCCAAGCAATGATCATTTACTTCATTTCAAGTTCTTTTTACTAACATAAAAATGTCACTAGAAGTATTTTGGCAAACATGGGAACTTTCTATCTTTTACTTTCATGGAGATACGATTTTATTGATTTTTTTCTTGCATTTCCTGTATTTTCTCCTATGTCCCTCCCCTCACAATCTTGTGATGAAGTCATCCTTTATGAAAAGGGACTTTTTTAGAAGAGGAAGAAAAGAGAAAAAAAATAGCAAAATCCATCAAAGTATCTGCACTTATTAAAAAGATTCAGAGGAGGTTTCATATAGTTTAATGAATTTGTTCTTGGGCTTTCTCTTTATTTAATATATTATACCTAAATTTCCATTTGGATATCCATGTTGTTTGTTTTTTAACTAAATTGACGGTGATTGTCACTATCATGTTATAGCATACAAAGGATTTAATTTTTCTACTTATTTTGAAATTATTCATTTTTTCCCCTTTATTGCTGCATTCTTTGTTGTGACAAAAAATTGGAAAATGAGGGGGTGTCCCTCGATTGGGGAATGGCTGAGCCAAATGTGGTATATGATGGTGATGAAATACTATTGTGCTATAAGGAATGATGAACTGCTTGATTTTTATAAGATCTGGAAAGACCTCCATGAACTGATGTGGGGCAAAATGAGAAAAACCAGGAGAACATTGTACACAGTAACTGAAATATTGTGGGATGATCAAATGTAATTGACTTTGCTTCTAATAGCAATGCAGAGATCCAGAACAATCCTGAGTGACTTATGAGAAAGAATGATATCCATATCAAGAGAAAGAACCATGGGAATAGAAACACAGAAGAAAAACATATGATTTATCATTTGTTTTAAAAGATTACACTATTACAAAAATGAATAACATGAAAATAGGTTTTGAGTGATAATACATGTATAACCCAGTGGAATTGTGAAATACTTTAAAAATAATTAATTAGTTAATTAAAAATTAAAAAAATAAATTCATATTTTTCTGTGTTCTTATACATGATGTGTTTTTGTAATGGTATCATGTGATACAGAAAAATATGTGTTTTATTTAAGATTTCTTTCCAGGAAAGGCCATTTGTTTCAATTATTAATTTTCCAATAATAAATTCAATTATATATTTCCCCTTTAAATTTATTTCTACTAGATTCATCTACCTCTGAAAGAGGAATTATAGAGCTTTCAATAATTATTATAATAAATAATTATAATTATTGTTTTGCTACCTGTGACTTCGAACAATTCAGTTAATTATATTTATTGAGTATTTATCAATCTTGATGCTTATGCAACTTTGTACATATTGGTTTAATATAGATGTTATTTAATTTTCTTTAGTGCTCCTAAAATTATCTGAATGTTTTATACTTATTGTTTCATAAATTACATTGGTATCCCATAACATTCACATAGTGTAGTTTGTTTAGACATTTCTTCATTATTGGACATTTCATTCTGTTTCTAGTTCTTTATTACTACAACGTACTCCTATGAAAATTTTGATTAATACATGCCCTTTCTTTTCTCTTTGATCTTTAGGATAAATATGCCTAGCAGTAAAATGTTTGAGTCAAAGGTATGGCATTTAGTAAAAATTTTTAGAGCATAATTGCAGATTGTTTCCTGGAATGCTTGAATTAGTACAGAAGCCCATCAACTGTATATTATGGCACCTTCCTTTCTGTAACCCCTTAAATATGAATGAATGAAAAAATATTAAAGAATTAAATACTTCTTTAGTGCTTAATATTTTTTCATTCATTCATTTATTTAGTGAATTCATTCATTCATTCATTTGGTGCCAGGCTCTGTGCTTAAGAATGGAGATGTAAAGATTTAAAAAGAGAGTCTCTGCTTTTAAGTAGCTTACATTCTAACAGAGGAAAACAACACATATTGGGAAAAAGCAATGATGAGAGTTTTGTTCTGGAGAAATAGACAACAGAAGGGGGGAAGGCACCAATGCCATGCAGAGGATAAGAAAGGTGGTTGAGATTTGAATGTAAAGCACAATCTTTTGTCTAGGGGCAGCCAGAAAAAAAAAAGGCATTAAATACACACATCCCTAGTCAATCACTGATTAACTGGGTTGGCCCATAGAGGCTAAGCTCCAAAGATCAGTATTTTATTTTCACCAGATACTAGCCATGAACTGAGGAAGGCCTTCCTTCATATTAGACATGTTGTTTTTAAATAGTTTTCAGTGTGTAAGTGTTTTGTCATCACTTCCTTTGCACACTTTACAGATGAAGAAACTGAAGCAAACAAGGTTAAATGATTTCCCCAGTGATTTTTCCCAAGAGTCTCAGGCCACTTGAACTCCAGAAGATGAGGCTTCTTGACTCCAGGCCTGGCAATTTATCCACTGTGCCACCTAACTTAGTTGAGGAATATTCCTATGTTTTGACATCTTTACCAATTTGCTGGGTGTAAAATAAAATCTTAGAATTATTTCAATTTGTATTTCCCTTAACATACATGATTTGGCATAGACTTTCATGTGGTTTTTAATGCAATTTTTCTTTTCAGAACTGTTTGTCCCCTTCCATTTTTACTCAGCAATTTTTTCCCTAGGATTAGTTTTGCTTGTACTAATTTGATACTAGTATATTCCCATAGGTTCCCTAATGCAGTCCTGTTTTCCTACTTTATCCTAAATTGGTTTTGCTGATGCTTTTTTTTTTCCTTCCTTTCTTTTTTTTCCCCCTTGGGGCTGTTTTGTTACTCCAAGAAATATTAGTTACAAAGTATTCAGTCAAATATGGTGGCTGTTACTGCACATCCTAAAACTTAAGTTTCCAAGTATACTCCACATCAACTTACCATGACCATTTATATCTTTTTTAATGGTATCAATGTTATTTCTTTCCTTCCATCTTAAATTTAATGCTGTGTATTGGTTCCAAGGTAGAAGACTGGTAAGGGCAAGGAAATGGAGGTTAAGTGACTTGTCTAGGGTCACACAGCTAGGAAATGTCTCAGGCCAGATTTGGACCCAGAATAGTTCTATTTCTCAATCCACTGAACCACCTAGCTGCCCCCCCACCCATAACTCTTAATGCCAGTGTGCCATTCCTGTGTTTTTGGTTCCTTTCTACAAATTCTGATACTAGTTATCTTTGAATGAAAATATCGTCTCCTGTGGTAATTTCATCAGATCAATAACAAATCTTACTTAGGATTTTCCTCCTAAGGTTCCACTCCCACCATTAAAACCCATTACGAGGCACTTTCCTTTCTTACTTCACCTCACCTGCAGGGATAACATGCTTAAAATGCCACATTTTCATTTCCCTAAGACAAAAAAACATTTTCAACTCTCTCCCTGGCCCCTTCCTTGGTCCCTCTTAGACCCTCTTGCCCCATATCTCTCCAGGGTTATCAGCGAACTGAAGAAAGTACTACCTCTCTTCTGTCCACATCCCTCCATAAAGGAGGGACCATTTTGTAGCTCCCCAATGTCTGACCACTTTTCTCTTTCCTCCTAGATTCAATGTTGATTGAATCCTATCATGTGCCTCCTTTGTACGCTATTGTTGTTGTTATTTTATGATCTGTAGAGAGTAGAGGAATCTAGGTGGTCCAATGATTTCATGGAATCAGGAAAACCTGAGTTTAAATCTGGATTCAGACTCTGAGCAACTTGCTTCATCTATGTGATTCAGTTTCTCATGTATAAAATGGGATAATAATAGCATCCTCTTCCTAGGGCGCTTGTGAGGATGTAATTAGATAATATTTATAAAGCCCTTTGCACATCTTACTTTGCTATATAAAATCTAGTTCTTTTTATTATTTAAAGAATTTATTTTCATGTCCTTTTTCCAGCGAGATTTTCAAAAAATTTGCTTTCCATTAAAGTACAATACTTATTATCTTATGACCTTTTCAAAATTCTTCTTCTTTTCTTCTTTTTACATTGGTCTCACAATTGGAATCTAACCTTCAACTCTATTCTCCGTCAGTCTTTTTCTTGTATTTCAGTAGTTTGCCTGGTTTCCTGCCTACTTGTTTTTTCCTCCTCAGATCCTTGACATTGAGCATGTAGAGCTTTTTCACATTGGACTGTGTATCGACCCTGTATCAACTTTATTGGGAGAGGATCAATTACACTTGGGTCTCATTGTTTTTTCCTTTTTACTAGCTGTGATCTGATGGCTTCCTCTCATCCACACTGCTGCAATTCCCTTCCATTACATGGTTCAAGAGGATCACTGATTTGTACCTCTTATAAGATGTTGGAAGGAGTTGGGGGGAAGGTTCAGTCCCTTGTGTGTGGACCATGAAGCATAGGTCCATCAGGTTTTATGGACTAGCAGATTATGGGGAATGGCATGGCATATGGGCCAGTAAAGTATTGCTGTAGGAACTGCAAATATTTTATTATTTCAGAAGGATTTTACCTTTTATAGATTTTCTGTCTTCTTACCCCATAACAACTTCAATTACCATAGAATTACCACTTATTTTTTTTCAAATTTTTTGAATTGTTCATTTGAAAAAAATTATGCCACAAACATCTACTTTGCCATCTTGCCAATCATGTGACACAAATAATATCTTCCTTTGGTTTTTGATGGACATGGAGAAAATATATTGTTATTAACAAAAAAAACAAAACAAATACCAGCTGTGAATGGTATTTCTAGCTTTGGATGTTCCATGCTATCTCTGCTCTCATTGAACTTTCCACTTTGTTCCATTTAGGTTTTGATACATACTTTACATCACGTACGCTAGAGAACAACAGAAGAAATGTGTGGTTTGCAGAGTACTGGGAGGAAAATTTCAACTGCAAGTTGACAATTAGTGGATCCAAAAAGGAAGACACAGATCGAAAATGTACAGGTAATCTTGTTCTCTTTGCCCTTCTTCCCCTGCTACTCTATGCAGTCTGCGTTGAAATGTCTGCCTGACTGACAGAAGGAGGCTTGGTTGGAGACAAATTGAATGACTAAATTAAATTTTACTAGATTTTGCAGAAAATGGAGGAGGGACACAAGTCTTGCTGAACAAGAGGACTCGAGATAGGGGCAAAAATCTTTTCAGAATGTTTGTATCTTTGTAACTGTTAGTTACCCCTGATTCTGTGAATTCAATGATGAGATCCCCATTCTTTGAATGTTTTCTTTAATAAAACATCATTATAGATAGGACTATTAAATAATTTTCCCACTGATTGCAATCTTTTTCAAGTTCTACATCTGTACCTTTGACCTATATATAAAGCATCATTTATATGTCTGACACAACTAAAAATATCAAGATCCTGAAGTGAATAGAATGCAGGACTTAAGAGTAAAGAAAGTGTGAATTTGTCTTACCTCCTCATCCATGGACAAGCCATTTTGCCTCGCTCAGTTTCCTCAACAATAAATTGTGGGGTTGCTTTGAGGATCAATTGAAATGAATTACGGCAAGTACTTTGGAGATATTGATGAAAAAGTAATAGAATTAATAATCATTATTAATAACGTATGCCTATCTAGGTACTAATCACTTCTGAGTTTTATAGGACTTGCAGATTGTCTGCTCCACTGGCTTTGGTATAAAGAACCTGGGCTTGTCTCCTTGTCACGAAGAGGACGGTGACTAAGCCTTTAGTGGAGGACCCAGGAATGATGATGATGATGAAAAGGAGAATTAGCTTTATCTGTTATTCAGTACCTTATCAATTGGAGGACGTGTGTGTGTGTGTGTGTGTGTGTGTGTGTGTGTGTGTGTGTGTGTGTGTGTTTGTTTTTGAGCTTACTAGCCCTTCTCTACATCTTTGGTTCAATGTAAAATGACATTTATCATGATGACCCTGAATTAGTATAAGGTTCTTAATGCCCTCTGAATCATCAAGGGATATTCGATTCACAGAGCACTGGACCTTAAGTCAAGAAGACTTGAATTCAAATTCAGAATCAGACATTGACTAGGTATTTGACTCTGGGCAAGTTATTGAACTTCTTTCTCCCTCAGTTTTATAATCTGGAAAATGGTGATGATAATATTAGTACCTAACTCCTAAGGATTTTGTGAAGATGAAATGATAGAATACTTGTATGTTGTAAGCTTTAAGGTGCTATATAAATGCTAGCTGCTATTATTATTATTAATAATTTACCTGCTTTATGCAAAGCCCTGTGCTTTGGGGCAAAAAAATGAATAAAACACAATATCTTCTATTAAGCAAATATGAGTCAAAAACATTTTGCAATGGGTATCATGAGAAAGATACAAACAGTGGTTTATGAGGAATTAGGTATTTTCTAGAATATGTGAATAAAACTAAGGATTTTTCCTCAATCATCCTGGATATTGACATTTTTCATAATAACCCATTTTTGCTGTGGAAAAAATGGGAAAATTTCATTTTTTACCCTTTAATAGAAAATACAAAGCATCCAAATAACTAAAAACCTAAATCAATAACCTTGATTTTTTTTTCCTGCATGATACTATAGTCCACATATATTGGAAATATTCAAGTAATTAGTGTTTTTTCCCTTATTTAATTCAAATGTGGAGTACTTAGCTCAGTCACATGTATTTTATACATGCTTAATTAATATTTGTCTGTCATGTAATGTACAAGATCAAGAATATTGAATCTGAAGTAGAGATGGGAAGGAAAATTATTCTGACAAGTTATAGATCTTTGTCTCAGGTGTGTTACAATTTTTTTTGTCATGAATTAATACTAGACTTCTTGTTTTTCACAGTTGCTCTTTTGTGACTAAATGAATAAATGGCCAGATTTAGTCAGAAGTCATGGCTTAAATCTAGGACACACACACACTTAGAGCCTGTGTAATCATGAGTAATCATCTAACCTCCCACAATACTCTAACATTATAAATTATCTGACAGGTGCTGATCTGCTTTGATAGACAGAGAAATCACAAATCCAATATCTGGTCATTCCATCTCATCCCATCCCATTTCACTTTCTGTGGCAATCATTAATTAAAAATGAATAAATTAAAATTTCAAAATATCGTTCTGAAAAAAGGGAAAGCTAGGATTTCTACCCCCAACACACACCTTACATTGCATGTATCCAAAGATACCCATAAGCACAATAACTAAAATAAATATATTTCCAAATGAATTGTCTTTTAGCTTTCACTACTGCCACTAAGCTAAAAGGAAACATATTTCCTGGAACTGTTTTTGCCTTCATTCTATCTGTATGCAGGCAAATAGATACCTTTCTTCCGGACCTTAAAAGCATGAGCTTTTGACCTATAAGCTTGACTAAATCCAGATGCCAATATAATGATTTTTATTAACTGCAAAGGCTCTGAGGTTAAAGAAGGTTTCATGTTTTGAGTGGGGAAATTGGATGAGCTCTTTCTTTTGGATATTTCCTTGTATAAGAAAATTTGGAGAAAGCAAGATATTGATGAACGAATGGGGAAGATTTGGGGATTGAGTAAGGATAAACAATTGTATTTCCTAGTAAGGACCTTGATTTTGAGATGAATATCATAGTCTTAGTAAGTGGTATGAATGAAGAAATGAATTGGAGAAAGATATATGGAGAGGCTTAGCTTTAAAGATAAGATTAACTGAGAAAAACAAGAATCTTTCCATTGAGATACATTGATATCTAGTCTATACTCTTTTATTTTATGGATGAGGAAACTGAAATAGAGAGATGTAAATGGTTTACTTAAGATCACACCATATTTCATACAAACATTGTATATTAGAAAAGATATGGACTGTAAAGGAATCAGCAGATTCATATAATCTTGGTTTTGTTTATACAATAATTTTTAAATTTAATATAATCAAAACTCTTCATTTTACGACTTGTAATGTTCTCTCTCTTTTTTGTTCATCAATTCTTCCCTTCTCCATAGATCTGACAGGTGTACTCTTCTATGTTCCCCTAATTTGCTCATAATAACACTATTTATGTTTAAATCACATACCCATTTTGACCTTGTATTGGTATAGGATGTAAGAAATTTATCTAAACCTAATTTTTGCCATTCTGTTTTCCAATTTTTCCAGCAGTCTTTTTTTTTTTTTTTCTAATCAGATAGTGAGTTCTTTTCATAAAAGCTGGGATATTTGGTTTCATCAAACACTATCTTGCTGAGGTTATTTACCCCTCCTCTATTCCATTGATCCACACTTCTATTCCTAAGCCAATTCCAAATTGTTTTCATGATTTCTACTTTATATTATAGTTTAAAATCTGGTACTCCTAGGCCACCATCCTTCACATTTTTTTCATTAGTTCCCTTGATATTCTTGACCTTTTCTTCTTTCAGATCAACTTTGTTATATTTTTTCTAATTCTGTAAAATAAATTTTTGGTAGTTTGATAGATGTGGCACTGAATAGGTAAATTAATTCAGATAGGATTGTCATTTTTATTACATTAGTTCAACCTATTCATGAACAATTAATGTTTTACTACTGTTTAGATATTTGTGTGAAAATTGTTTTGTAATTGTGTTCATATAATTCCTATGTTTGTTGTGACAAATAGATTCTCAAATATTTTATATTGTCTACAGTAATTTTTTTTAAACCCTTATCTTCCGTCTTGGAGTCAATACTGTGTATTGGCTCCAAGGCAGAACAGTGGTAAGAGTAGGCAATGTGAGTCAAGTGACTTGCCCAGGGTCACACAGCTGATCTACAGTGATTTTAAAAGAAGTTTCCCTTTATAACTCTGGCTAATGAGCTTTGTTGGAAATATATAGAAATGCTGACAATTTATGTGTTTACTTTGTATCCTGCAACTTTGCTAAAGTTATTAATTACTTCCACTAGCTTTTTAGTTGATTTTCTAGGATTCCCTAAGTGTACCATCATCAAAAAACCATCAGCAATATAGATTTTGTTTCCTCATTGCCTATTTTAATTCCTTCAATTTATTTTTCTTTAATTGCTACAGCTATCATTTCTAGTACAATATTAAACAATAGTGGTGCTAATGGGCATCTTTGCTTCACACTGATCTTATTGGGAAGGCTTTGAATATCCCCACTACAGATGATACTTGCTGTAGGTTTTAGGTAAAGGCTACTTATTATTTTCAGGAATAGCCCTTTTATTCCTATGCTTTCTAGTATTTTAAATAGAAATGGGTGTTTTATTTTGTCAAAGACTATTTCTGCATCTATTAAGAATCATGTGATTTCTGTTAGATTCATTATTGATATGATCAATTATTCTGATGCTTTTCCTAATATTAAAACAGCCCTGCATTCCTGTAGTACAGTGATTCCCAAAGTGGGCGCTACTGCCTCTTGGTTGGTGCTGCAGCAATCCAGGGAGGTGGTGATGGCCACACTTTTTTTGTATTACATTCTATTCTGAGTTCAATAAATAGTATCATAATTTCCAGGGGGCTCTAAGCAATATTTTTTTCTGGAAAAGGGGCAGTAGTTTGGGAAAAATTTTATGAATATATCCTGAAAGTTTGGGAACCACTGCAGTAGTCTCTTTGCTAGTATTTTATTTAAGGTTTTTGCATCAATGTTCATTAATGAAATTGGTCTATATTTTTCTTTCTGTTTTTGATCTTCTTGGCTTAGGTATCAGCACCATATTTGTGTCATAAAAAAAATTCGGTAGGACTCCTTCTCTGCTTATTTTTAAAGACTCAATTTCTTCCATGACCTTTTGATCCTCCTTTTCCATTTGGTCCATTTTACTTTACAAAAAACCCTTTTCTTCATTGGATTTTTGTGCTTCTTTTCCCATTTGAGCAATTTTGCTTTTTAAGCTGCTATTTTCTTTTTGCATTACTTTCATTTCTTTTCCTGTCTTTTCTTCCCATTTTTTCAACTGTTTTATTTAATTTTTTAAAATTCTTTTTTGAGTTCTTCCAGAGCTTGAAACCAATTCCATTTTTTTAAACAAGTTTTTCAAGTGGTTCCTTGGATCTTACCATCTCCTGTTGATTATGTGCTTTGCTCTATCCCAATAGACATTTCTGAGTGTTAAGAGTTTCTTTTGCTGTTTGCTCATTTTCCTAGCCTTTTTTTCACCTGTAGAGTAGGAATTCTGAATGCTGCTTTCTGCTTCTGTCTCCTCTGCCACTCACTTGCAAAGTTCAACACTATGAGCTGCTTTGCCTTGGGGCTAGGTCTTTGGTACAAGCAAGCTGGAAAGGACCCAGAGCAATGGACTTTGGCATCTCACTGTGGACTGGTGCCAGGGCTTGGGTTTTAAGTGCTAGTCACAGAACCTGGTGCAGTAGTTGGGGGCGTTGGTCAACCAGCACTACTCTATATGTAGTTTTGTTCTAGTTCCCCCTTACTCCTTGAAAATAAACTCTCTCTGTCTACTTTTCAAGTTGTGTTCAGTGGGAGAGCCCCCAAACTCCATCTTGCTATTTGTTTTTGACTCTTGTCATTTTGAGATGCTTTTTAAAGATTGGTTTGAAAGGACTGTCAGAGAAGTTTCAGCTGTCACTGCTCCTAAGGCAGCATCTTGACTCTGATTTCTGTATATTATTAACAAAGTTCAGAAGTAAGAGATAGAAAGAAAAATTCCATTTAAAGTAACTCTGGATAATATAAAACATCTAGGAATCTACTTGCCAAAACAAACCCACAAATTATATGAACACAATTACCTAACACTTTTCCCAAAAATAAAGACAGATCTAAATAGTAGGAAAAATATTAACTGCTCATCAGCAGGCTGAGCTAATACAAAAAAAAAGAATTCTACATAAATTTATTTACTTATTCAGTGCCATACCAATTAAACAACAAATAATTATTTCATAGAACTAGAAAAAACAACAATAAAATTCATCTAGAAGAACAAAGGATCAAGAATATCCAAAGAATTAATGGATAAAAATTATGAAAGAAGATAGCCTAGCAGGATCTCAAATTTACTACAAAGCTGTAATCATTGAGACAGTCTTGTACAGACTAGGAAATTGAACAGTAGTTCAATGGAATCTGTTAGAAATACAATTTATAGGGATAAATGACTGTAGCAACTTATCATTTGTTAAACCCAAAGGCCCCAGCTTTTAGCATAAGAACTCACTATTAACAAAACCTTTTGGGAAACTTAGAAAACAGCATCACACAAACTAGGTATAAACTGGAAAGTGGATACATGATTTAGATATAAAGATTGACACCATAAGTAAGTTAGGGGAACAGAGAATAGTTTACCTGCCAGATCTATGAAGAAGGGAAGAATATATGACCAAATCAGAGATAGAGTAAATCCTTTCATAATCCTTCTTGCTTGGCTCTGGGCATTTTTCAGGATATATTCATAAAATTTTGTGTTCTGAACTGAACATATTACTTAAGATGTGGTCTGAATGGAGCAAGAGTACAAAAGGATTATTACTTTTTTGTTTGTTTGTTTTTCTGTAACCCTGGAAGGAGGGAGAGAGTACTCTTGAATTCTTTTGCAAACCTGGGTGGTGGCCTGTACAATCTGTCTGCTACAGCATGGCAGATGTTGTGGAATGGGGAGACAGTGATAGCATTAGGAATTAGAGATTATTAACCATCTCTCTTGTTAGTTCATGGTACTTTTACCTTATTGGGTTCTTGATGTCCTAGACTGGACAGTGCTGAAATTGCTCTCTCTCTTGCTCATAATTCTTTCATTGGCCAGGTTTGAGAGATCAAAGGGACTGTAGAGAATGTGGTTCTCTGTCTTGTTGGTCATGTTTCTGAAATCTCATCAAAGGTCCTTTTAATACTTATTCAGACTTTCTTCAAATTATATTTTAGATGCAAAAAAGTAGGGGCAACCAAGTGGCTAAGACAGAAGGCAAATTTTTTTAAAAGATATGAAAAAGTTGACATCTATCTTGGTGGTTACTGATATCTTCCTTGCCTTTTCTTAGTAAAAGTCCTATCATTAATCTTTTCTGATGAAATCTTCCTGTCTTTGACAGTAGTTGTACTACTGGCCTAAGAACAACCTTGAAAGTCCAACATCTTATATTAATTGTTTATTTTCTTTGTGATAGTCCCCTTGAGAATTCTTATTCCTTAAGTTCTGAGTTTTTGCTTAAATATTTGTCATAGGAATCAGCTCAATTCATCTCCTGACTTTCCCACCAAAGAGGGAAGCCATGGGTAGGCAGCCTATAGATCTTGACTCCTTCCCTAATTGCACTTTATAGGATGCCAACTAGAAAGAATAAAGTCCTACTGATAAAACCTCATGCCCTTAATCACAAGTTGATTGTACTATGAAAAACAACAAAAAATTGGTCTGTGTTTTTTTCTTTTTTTAACCCTAACTCTTAAAAAAAAACCTCTAGTGGGGTGTGGAGGGTTGGGGAAGGAGGGCATGGTTTGTGTCACTCAAGGCTTGGTATAGAGAACCCTACTTCTGCTAATTATTTATTAAGAGGACCTGCTGGGAATCCCATTAAGAGGAGTTCAGCAATGCATGGCTGTTCAGCATGGTAGTCAAGGATCTTTGATGAACTGCTTGCAATTAATTTGAAGCTGCTCTTTGACATATATTCATATTTATGTCTGCAATAAAGCTAAATTCACTCAGTGACTATGTAGTTACTCTCTATGCATATTTATTTGAACATAGGTACTGATTGGCTCATCTTTGAGACTAATACACATTCTTAAATTTTATATCAATATCTATGTACTATAATATATAAATATGTTTATCATATAATTAATATTTAAATAATAAATTTAATATGAATATATTTTTTAAAAGATTTAAAAGATCAAGTGTCTTTAAAATACTGTCACCTCCAACCAATATTCCCCCTGTCGTTCCTCGGATCCAGTTTCTGTCCCTGACTTCATCTTTTTAAATACCATTGCCACTTCTGTACATAGTTCATTGAAGCCCAAAGGTTGATTTCATTGAAGTCTGCAAAAAGACTAGATCACCATAGAAACTGAAGTGGGTACATTCCTTTTTACATCTATTAACTGTTCTTCTTTCAGGATAATGTCACAAATGATATCAGCGGAAATGGCTTAGCAAGGTTTCATGCGAAATTCTGACAGTTGGTACTCTTCTCTACTATTTCATGCTGTTTCACACATTGGAATTGCTTGTCATCTTCTCTCATCCTTTCATAATCAATGAATCCACAAGTATTTATTGAGTACCTAATGTGTGCCAGTCTTTATTTGAGACATTGGGAAATGTGCTTTAGAAAATGGAATAGTCTCTAACTTCAAAAGTATAATTCTATTGAGAGAGACAGTATGTCTATATATTAGAATGTAGAATAAATATAAAGTAATTTGGGGAGGTGGGGATTTTATTTTTTATTTTTTTTAACTAAAATATTTATTGTCATGGGAACGCACAGTTCCATATTGGTTGTTGCTATAAGAACAAACTCATACATAACCAAACCCCCAAAATAAAATCATAAACACACTGATGTCAAATCTGACGCCAATAGTTTTCTCTCTGGAGGTGGATAACATTCTCTGTCATAAGTCATTCAGGATCCTCCCAGATCAATGCATTGAGAGTAGCCAAGTTTTACACAGAAAATCATCGTCCAATATTGCTGTTATTGTGTATGATGTTCTCCCAGTTCTGCTTATTTCATTCTGCATCAGTTCTCACAGATCTTTCCATCTTTTTCTGAAATCATCCTGCTAGTCATTTGTTATAGCACGATTGTATTTCATCACCAACGTGTACCACAATTTGTTCAGCCATTCCCCAGTTGATGGTCATCCCCTCAATTTCTAATTCTTTAGCACCACAAATAGAGCAGCTATAAATATTTTTGTACAAGTAGGTTCTTTCCCTTTTTTATTATCTCTTTGGGATACAGACCCAGTAGAAGTATTACCAGATCAGAGGGTATGCAAATTTTATAGACCTTTTTGTATAGTTCTAAATTGTCCTCCAGAATAGTTGAATCAGTTCACAACTTCAGCTACAATGCATTAGTGTCCCAATTTTGCCACATAGAAGTGTGGATTAGCAGATGGAGAAATCAGCAAAATCTTCATGTAGAACAAAGAGATTGAGCTGAGTTTTGTAACATCCCTTGTACTCAGCAGGAGTTGCCCTTGATTATCAGCTCTTTCTTCTTGTCATATTTTTCAATATTGCCCCTCTCTTTTCTTGTCCTATCCTCTGATAGTCCTTTATGTTGAAGTCACTACATATTAAAGTCTATATTGATTTATATTCCAATTATTTTGTCCTACATTTACTTTAATATACCTTGTTCTGTGTAACAAGTTTTCATTCCTCAGATGCAATTCTTCATGAAGGATTTGTTGCTTATGGTGACCATAAGTAATTAAAGATGAAATGATCAAGTATTTAAAATATATATATATATATATATATATAGATATATAGATATATAGATATATGTTTTCTTGGGCAGGTGGGAGTAAGTGGAGTAAAGACAGTAGAGTAAATTCACAGAGTGTCCTGAGCTCTCCCAGACTCCCTTCTTCTAAATAACATTTTTAAAAAGTGCCTCAAAACAAATTCTGAAGTGGCAGAACCAAAAGAAGGATGAAGTGAAACAATTTTCCTTCACAATACAACCCAGCAAGTTGGCAAGAAAGGCTTGTTTTCCTGGAGTAAGAGTGGAATATAGTCCAATGAAGGCTGTGCCAAGGTTAGCCAGCAGCAGGCTGGGGACTGCTGAATCAGAAGCTGCTGCTTCTAGACCTCTCAACCCAGCAGGCAGTAAGGAGGTCAGACAACTGGAACTAATCAGGAGTTAATGGGGGACCCTTTGTTGGCACTGGGCACAGGACTCTGTTGCATTGCCTAGACACAATTCCAGGTTGTAATCCCAAGGTGAGGAAGAATAATGTAGCACACACACAGTTCCAGCATAGAAAAAAAGTTATTATGGTTTCTAACAGACCAGAATGCAGAACAGGAGAGCAGTGACCACATCTCTCCTTAGATAAAATACCATACTGAAAGAACTAAAATCTTATAGACCTCAAGAGTTTTCTTTGAAAAAAGCAGCAGGGAAATCTGAAGGGTGGGACAGTGATCTCTATCCTGGGTACAGAACCCAACTTTTACATAGAGTCCAAGTCAAGAAAGAGACTGGGAAAGTGAGCAAGCAGCATCAACCAAAAGAACCTCACAGGGAAGATCAAAGCAAAAGGTCAGAAGAAGACAATGTCCAAACACTGACATCTAATGCTTCATGTGTTCAGCCTCACATCAACAATATAAAGTAAATGCAAGACTTCTATCTTTCAGGTAAGGAAACTGAGTCTCATAGAAAGAAAGAACTCTCCAAATTCAAATCTTCTTGTCTCCAGGCTCAGTTCTTTATCCAACAGCTTCCATAAGAAAGTATGGAAATCTGCTTTTCACCTCACCATTCAACATCCTGTGATATGATAGCTCAGTGATACCATGATTCCGTAAGAGGAAAGAGTAATCCATTACACCTTCATGTCTCTCATAGTATCAATGCCCTTCCAAATCCAAATGTGTAAAAAAAATTGGGACATCCAAATTTTCTTTAAGTTCTCTGAATAACACTTGTTGCTGACCTGCCTCAAATTTTCAAATTGCTTCCTTACTGACAAGCGGTCCTTACCATTAAGTGGCAGAACAGGATTCCCAAGGTCCTGTCTCTTAAACACATCCTTCAAACTCTGGAGGATGCACCAGGAATCTATTTATGTTTGACTATGGCAGCCCACAAAAATTATTACTCTGTCATGTCTTATTGCTCACACAGAACATTTGTCTAACTAGCATTACTGTTCTGCCAAATGCTATTTTGTGAATACTGATTCATCAGATTTACCTCCTTTGTGAAAAGAAGGAACCAGGCATTTAGAAATCCATCATTCCATGAAGGAACAATTTGACTTCCAGAAATTTGTTTTCTCTCTGAGATGACAGAGAATGAATAAATGGGTGACATCTTTTTTGTTTGTAGTAATGAGGCATTGTGTCCCACTCTCAGTGTTTTCAAGTCTCACAATAAAAGAACTAGACTATGAAGTTGAGGTCCTATCAGCCAATTTCCAATATATAAAGTTATTGCTGCTAAAGGACAGACACTGATTAATGGTCATAGTTAAAGTGCACAATGAAAAAGCCCTTGAGTTTTGTTTCTGTTTGCATAGCTCTTCTCAAAGCTAATAATTTAATTAGAAGAACCTTCCAAGGAGGGTCCATTAAAGTTGATTAATAAATGAGTTTCCTTATATTTTCCAAATAAGTGATAAATTTTTCATTTTTTTTCTCAACCAGATAATTGGGTTCCCAGAATCCATTCAATTCCTAACAACTTAAAGAGAGGTAGAGGCATATACTGAAAAAGATTATTTCGAGAAACAGAGGCAAAATATAAGCTTTTTCTTTCTAATTATATTATCTTGTCATGTACCTTAATTATAAAGATCATTTATTCATTTATTTTAATTTTAAAGGATTTTTAAACCACCTACTATGTCAGTTACTGTGCTAGATGTATGAATATTGAAATATTTTATAAATTATAGCAATACCTAACATCTTACCTAATAAGGAAATGAAGATTTTCACATGAAATGACATTTACAAATAAATGAAGCTTATCCTTTTACATATATATGTAATTATGTATTTATACATTTAACACGTTTTTCTAGCAATGTTTTTATAGGATGTATATTAGTTTTCATAAATAGAAGATAATTGATATTCTTTATGATGGTCTTCATAAAAATCAATAGTTGCATGGAAAAAGTGATCCTATATAAGTCTTTTTGTTGTTGTTCTGATATTTTCAATCATGTCTGGCTCTTTGTAACACCATTTAGGATTTTCTTGGCAAAGATATAGAGTGATTTGCCCTTTCTTCTCTTGCTCATTTTACAAATGAGAAAAACAGGGGCAAATAGGGTTGTGACTTGTACAATCTTACAGCTAGTAAGTATCTGAGAACACATTTGAACTCAGGAGTGTTCTTGACTCCAGGCCCAGTAGTCTCTCCACTCTGCCACCTCAGACCAAAGAGCCCTTTTAGTTAGCACTTTTGACTATATACAATAAGTCTTTTCCATCTCTGGCTGTTTACTATTTTTAAAATTGATGTGGTCCAAAAGTTCAATTAATTTAATTCAGTTAAGATCAATTGAAACAAGAAACATCTTAATAATAATATCACCAACATCTATAATTTCTTTAGTTCAGGAATGCCCTCTAACTCATCTGTGACTTAATAGATGGCATGTATATGTATGTATATAAATATAATTTCACTTGTGGATAGATTACATGCACACACATATGCATACATACATACAAACATATGCATACATATGTTTATGTTTTTATATGTAACTCTATATGAATATTTAAATAGTATTTTAAGGTTTGTTAAGTCCATTCCAAAAATTATCTCATTTTTACCTTCAGATTAATTCTAGGTGATAATCACCTGGGAAAGGATATTATTATCCCTGTTCTACACATTTTTTGAGAAAACCAAGGCATACAGAAATTGACTTGGCCAGCTTATATATAATACATATATATGGAACTTTTAATGTATATGTTGAATGTCACTTAAATTGGTTTTTACTTCTAAAATAATTTAAAGTAATTATGTAACTTTATATTAAGATAATTAAAATTAACATAACTTTAAGAAATAAATTATACTAAAACAGTTAGCGTACTAATTTTCTCAAAGGTTTTTGTTTGTGGGATTATTGCTACTTTTCAGTAATTTGAATTTGGTAAATATTCCCAAGTGCTATATGCCATTTATAAAGGCAGTGGTGTGTGTTGCAGGATCTTGGATAATTTTTTTCTTTTCTTCTGATGTGTTATTTAACTTCTCTGAGTCTTGATTTCTTCGTCTATAAAATGAAGGTGTTGACCTGGATGATTTCTAAGAATCTTACAGTTTTAAAGTTCAGGATTCTATCTATCTATCTATCTATCTATCTATCTATCTATCTATCTATCTATCTATCTATCTTTCTGTCTGTCTGTCTGTCTATCCATCTACCTATGACATATCCATATTCAGGTTCACTTAAGTACTATGTGGCAGAATTGTCATTTTAATCGGTATCGTTTCATTCCAAATCCAGAGTTCTTCCTATTACCATGCTGACACTGTGGTTCAGACACACTGTTTGAGTCTGTAGACCTTTAATGATAACAGACCTCAAGGTAAAGGAATAGTCTTGGAATGATCTGTGGAGTCCTCTTCTATTGTATTTGAGGCAAAGATTTACCACAATCCAGTCCTTCTGAGATTTCCTTGCCCAGAAACTTAGGGTGGCAAGGCTTATTACCTTTACTTTTTACTTATTATTTTTACTAGTTTATTTTTTTCAAACATAAGGGAAATAAACAAATAGACTTAAAAGAAATGATGCCCTTGAACATCAGATTCTCCACTACCACAAAAGCCTCCCCATTTATATCTCTTCTTTCTCCAAGTATTGAAAGGTTCAGTATAGGCAGCATGGTTAGGGCTCCTTTTAAAATCCCATCTCTCTACTTAAATGTGTCCTTTGACAATCCCATCAAGCACAGTAAAAAGGCTGATGAACCCCGTAGTTGAGCAGGCTGTGGCAGCTGTCTTCCTTGCTGTGCTCCTAACAGTAGGTCTTCAGTTTCCCAATACAGCTCCTCTCTCCAGTCATTTTGGGTGTACCATGGTAAAGCATGAAGTTTGAACTCTTTAAACATACCTTTTTATTTTTCTGACAAGTGAGGTAAAGCATAAAATGAAATTACCATATGTCACCGTAAATGCCATTTATCAGACTTTGGACCAAGTTGTTAACAGGAATTGTAATAAACTCTGGGCAAAGTCTAAGAAAGGTCTGGATCATTGATGTCATAGCGATCTAGAAATGTGGGAAAAAACATTTCCCCCCCCAAATGATAGACATTTTTGAAAAAGAACCATAATTATTTGAATTTGCCATTTCTGTCTCATTGCCTCACTATAGAAATGGTTTTACACATAGGAAGCTATCTACTTCATGCATTTGGAAATTCTTTCAAGCTAGGCAGTTAATGACAAGATGATCCTGAATGAGGGGAATTAATGCTTATGAATTCCCTCTGTAACAGTCCTTGTAAGAAATTGACTCATAAGCGATATGTGTATCAGGAAATACATGCTTAAAGTAGTTTTATTAGATGTGGAAAAAAGGTTTCTGAGTTGTTTATCAAGTATCTAAATGCAAGTTAATGTTGAATATATCCTTACTTGGTAGCTAGGATAACTTTGAAGTGGTAGAATTTGTTTTATAAAAGAGAATTTTAGATGCTAAGAGCATTTTATATGTTTTACTGGGAATATAAGCAATGATACATAACCATTTAAAAATAATAATAAATCCGTTTCCATAAGAGACAAATCTCCATTATTTTCTTGCCTAGAGTTCCTTTTCTAAATGTATGTAGCTACACACACACACACACACACACACATATGCACACAAGATTGGCATTGTGCAGTGGAAAGTCTATGGTGTTCATGTCAGTAGACTTGGATTTAAATCCTGACTTGCTCACACACCACCTGCTGTGCCTTTGGGCATTTCTCTATGAATCTGGGACTCAGTTTTTCTCATGTGTAAAATAGGGAAGTTGGACTATATAACCTTTAGAGTCTCTTTTGTCTCTAAATATATATTCTTGTGATTTGAACACATGTATGCATAAATGGATATTTCTTCCAAACTCTAATTTCTGACCTGGAGTCATGCTGTCTTGATTAGTAAGAACCCTCTATGCTATATCTAGCAACCTCCAGAGCCTGATGTGTTTATGCACATCAGTCAGTTTTCATCATGCCACTGTACATATACCCTTGCCCTTCCCCTGTCCCTTTATTCTCTATCCCTGTCCTCAGATTTTTGCCTCTAAGATTCTTGCTTTGGGAGATATAATCAAAATAAGTTACTACCAGAAAGTGCATGTCATTAATATTCCCTAGTATATTCACTAGCCTTGTGACCTCCTAGATCAAAAGACTCCTTTATCCCTGTATAGGCTTTTCTCTCAATTAAAAAGTAAGCTTCTTGAAGGTAGATATTGTTTAGAGTTTTTGTATTTGTATCAGCATAGTTATGTGCCTGGAACATAGTAAGTACTTACTGAATACCTTTTAATTCATTCTTTTGTCCTTGGGGGAATAGATAATGATAATAAATTATACATATCAGGTTTTCAGGTTTGTGAAATTCTACATACATTTTCTCATTAGACACTCATAAAACTCAGTGAAGTAAATGATGCATGTGATGATTATCTCCATTTTATAGTGGAGGAAAAAGGTTGAGAGAGGTTAGGCAAGTTATACAGGCTTCCAAAGGTAGTTAATGTCTCCACTGTGATTTGAAGTCAGATGATCCTCCCTTCTAAGATCTAAAAAAGGTCTTAACATAATGGATAACCAAGATGGTATAGTTACTGATCTGACAACCTGAAAAATGAAGTCAAGTTGGCCTTAGGAAACATTGCTAACAGTAAGACTAGCGGAGGTGATAGAATTCCAATTAAGCTATTTAAAATTCTGAAAGATGATGCTGTTAAAATGCTGTATTCAATATGCCAAAAAATTTGAAAAAACTCAATAGTAGCTAATAGATTGGAAAAGATTAGTTTATGAAGCAATGCTAAATAAAGTCAATGCCAAAGAATGCTCAGATTCCTGAATAATTGCACTCATGTCATATGCTAACAAGTTTATGCTTAAGATTCTACAAGCTAGGATTCAGCAATGTATGAACTGAGAATTATGAGAAAAGAAGAACAGTCTACTTTCTGAAGAGGCAGAGGAATTCAAGACCAAATTGCCAACATTTGATAGATTATGGAGAAAGCAGGAATTTTCCAGTTTAAAAAATCTACTACTGTTTATTAACTACACTAAAACCTTTGTGTGGATCAAAACAAAATATGGCAAGTCCTCAAAGAGATAGGTATACAAAATCATCTTACTTGTCTACTTAGGAACCTGTATTTGGGCCAAGAAGAAATACTTAGAACTGAACACAGAACAACTCATTGGTTTAGAATTGGAAAAGGACTATGGCAAGGTTGTATAGTGTCACATTGTTTATTTAACTTATATACAGAGTACATCCTGTGAAATGTAAGGCTGGATGAATCAAAAGACAGAATTATAGTTGCCAGGAGAACTATCAGTGATTTTAGATATGCAGATGACCACACTCCCATAGCAGAAATTTAAGAAAAATTAAGAAGCCCTTTGATGAAGGTAAAAGAGAAGAATATAAAAGCTGGCTTGAATCTTTATATTTTTATAGCTTGTATAAAACATATACTTTATATAAAATATATACTTTATATAAAACAACTAAGAACCTGACAACTAATCTCATCACTTCCTGGCAAATAAAGGAGAATGAAATGGAAGGAGTGTCAGATTTTATATTGTTGGTTTTTCCACTATAAATGAAATACTATGAGGAAAACTAAGTGCCACAGAATCAATTCTTTAGAATTGTGGTAGTGGAGAACACTTTTGACAGTCCTTTGGACAGCAAAGAGATCAAATTAGTCAATACTTAAAGGAATAAATTTAGACAATTCACAGGAAGGCTAAATACTGAAGCTGAAACTTAAATAATCTTTCCACATAATGAAACGACAATGCTTATTGGAAAAGTCCCAGATGTTGAGAAAGATTCAAAGCAAAAGGAGAAGAGGATGTCAGAATATGAAATAGATATATAGTGTTATGAAAGTAATGGACATCACCTAGGATAGACTTTGAGAGATCATGGTGAATATAAGGACCTGGTCCATGGGTTCACACTGAATTGGATATGACTAAAAGACTGAACAACCCAATGTCCTGAATCCATGTCCAGAACTCCAGTATGCCTTGTTGCCTCTGGATCTAGTCATCACCATTTTTGTCCTCAGGTTATTAATCACTGCCAGTGGCATACATACATCATAATCTTGTATGTGACTCACTAAGGGAGTTATGTAAGCATACTCTTTATTTGGTAGGAGGAGGATTCACAAACCCTACCTCAAGCCTAAATAATCTATTTATTATTATCTTGAATGAGGTGAACATCTCTTCAGCAAAACCTTTGTGTGTTCTCCATTTGGGCCACTTGAAATGCCCTTCCTCCTTTTCTTTGCTTTGTTAAAACTCCCCACTTTTCTTTTCATTTTAGCTTCATCTTTCTCCATGAAACCACCATATCCAAACCCATGATGAGTGCTCCCTTTACAACTTCAGAATCCAGGCCATGCCATGGCAAATCTATATACTGCAGGCCACTTTCCCCTTACAAACAGGGGTTGGTTGCTTCATCCTTACTCCCCCCTGTGTCTAAGAAAAACAGAATATCCATAGCAGAGGAAGTTATCAACACAGGTAATCATTGTTGACTGGTCAAAAATAAAGACAAAGACAAGACCATTGGGTTTAGCAAATAAGAGACTATTAAGAGCCTTTGAAAGGCAATTTCTGCTATTTGGTGGTGCCAAAAAACAGATTGTAAATTAAATAGAAGTGAGTGGAGTATAGAAGCCTAATTACAATGACCTCCCTTTTACTCTTCTTCCTCTTCCTCATCTTCTACCACCACCACCACCACCCCCTGCATGGTGACTGAGACAAGCTTCCTAAAATCATAGCTTTTTTGTATTCCAGTATGGAAAGACACCACAGTGGGTGATGGGAATACACTGGCAGAAATGAAATCATTCCTCCTCTGAAGGAGCCTACATTCTCCTGGAGAGATACATCATATACACTAATAAGAAAACAAAGAAAAATTGAAGAAGGAACAAGCCCTAGCAAGTGAGAGTAAATGTTGGAATACAGATGCAGTAAGGCCTTGTCATGAGTTTGAGCTTGAGTTAAACCTCAAAATCTTAGATGGAGAGATGAAGAGAGACATTTCAGACATGGAGATAGATGGCTTGTGAAAATCACAGATATAGGAGCTAAAGGAGTGAGTTAAGGAAAGAGCTAATGTTCAGACTAGAACAGAGCTGCTTGTGAAAGGGAATAGAATGAAATTAGACTGTAGGATGGAGCCAGATGGTAGTTGGCCTTAAAAAAAGAAGTACCAGGACCTACTTCATAGACATAAATGATAAATAATCTACTGATCTTTTCAGTTTTCTTTTATTTTCTTTCATTTGCAGTCGTCAGAGTGATTTTCTATAGGTGTCTCTCATGTCTTGGAACACTATATTACTTTCATATTTAATACTTAAACTTGAGAATACTACAACATGGGAAAAAAAGTTTATTGGCTCAGTTAAAATAGCTATCCCCTCATAAGAGACTGTGAAGCTAAATATTCTTTTTCACAAAATTAATTAATTTGTCAATGGTGAAATATCAAACTCTATACCATAACCCAACCTACATATTATCATTATTCTTCTGACCCACAAATCATATTCCTTTAAATCAACCAAGCAACCAATAACTATGGATTAAACATTTATAAGAACACCATTTTCCTCTTGGTTTCACTTGTTCTCTGGACAAACTATGTGAACATTTACTCTAGAGTTCTTTCCCTTTGTCCCTACTCAGTGAAAACAGTTCAACCTTAATTAATAGGCTGAGAGAACATTATCATCATTGTTCTTGTCCTATCCTATCTGATACTTCTAGGAATTTTTGTGCTTCTGACTCGATGATCCCTTTGTTTTATAACTCTAGTCTATTAGATGTTTTGATTCCTTATATATGATTAGTGTTTGAACTGGGAATAATTCTTTCCTTACCCATTGGATTTCTCTAAGTGATTATTCAAAAGAATAGAAGAATCTAATGTTATCTAGAAGACAAAATTTTCCTGAGCCTCTAATACATCATCTAAGATAAGTGATTATGTAGTTTTGAAAATGTCTGCATTAGTGCAACAATTAACTCTAATTGTTAGATACTTAACTAAAATCTATCATAAATTTGGCCCCTTTCCACTTTCACCTAGTTTTCCTAGTTCTTCACTCTGGGGTTAAAAAAAACACAAAAAATGTCTAATTCCTCTTCCAACTGACAGATCTTTGAATATTTTAAGACAGGTCTTTATATGATATTCTGTATTAAAATGTAAATTCAATAAACATTATATATCTAAAACCATCAATAAGCATCATATGCAACGGGGATAAATTAGAAGCCTTCCCAATAAGATCAGGTGTGAAACAAGGATGCCCATTATCACCTCTATTATTTAACATTGTACTAGAAACACTAGCAGAAGCAATTAGAGAAGAAAAAGAAATTGAAAATATTCAAATAGGCAATGAGGAGACTAAGCTATCACTCTTTGCAGATGATATGATGGCCTTCTTAAAAAATCCTAGAGAATCAACTAAAAAGCTAGTAGAAATAATCAACAACCTTAGCAAAGTTGCAGGATACAAAATAAATGCACATAACTCATCAGCATTTCTATATATTTCCAACACATCACAACAGTAAGAGTTAGAAAGAGAAACATCATTTAAAATCACTCTAGATAATATAAAATACTTAGGAATCTATCTACCAAAACAAACACAGGAATTATATGAACACAACTACAAAACACTTTCCAAACAATTAAAAATAGATCTAAACAATTGGAAAAACATTGATTGCTCATGGGTAGGATGTGCTAACATAATAAAAATGACCATTCTACCCAAATTAATTTACCTATTTAGTGCCACATCAAACTAACAAAAAACTTTTTTTACTGAATTAGAAAAAACTAAAACAAAGTTCATTTGGAAGTGCAAAAGATCAAGAATATCAAGGGGAATAATGAAAAAAAAAAACGTGAAGGAAAGTGGCCTAGAAGTACCAGATATTAAACTATACTATAAAGCAGCGGTTATCAAAATAATATGGTACTGGCTAAGAGACAGAAGGGGGGATCAGTGGAATAGACTTGGGGTAAGTGATGTCAGCAAAATAGTCTATGATAAACCCAAAGAGCCAGGCTTTTGGGACAAAAATCCATTATTTGACAAAAACTGCTGGGAAATTTGGAAAACAATATGGGAGAGATTAGGTTTAGCTCAACATCTCACACCCTACACCAAGATAAATTCAAAATGGGTGAATGACTTGAATATAAAAAAGGAAACTATAAGAAAATTAGGAGAACACAGAATAGAATACTTGTCATATCTATGGGAAAGGGAAAATTTAAAAACCAAGTAAGTTAGAGAAAATTACAAAATGTAAAATAAATAATTTTGATTATATTAAATTAGAAAGTTTTTGTACAAAAACAATGCAACCAAAATCAGAAGGGAAACAACAAACTGGGAAAAAAATCTTTATAACAAAAAACTCTGACAAAGGTCTAATTACTCAAATATACAAGGAGCTAAATCAATTGTATAAAAAAATCAAAGGTGTGTGAAGAGGAATGTAAAAACATGAATCATGTAACCATGGAAAATTTTTCTAAAAAATTAAAAAAAAACACAAATTCTCAAATATTTTAGCATTTTTCATTTTATTATCTATTAATCTATTTTTCTTCTTTCCTTCCTTTCTCCCTCTCTTCTACTCTCTCTTCCTCCCTCTGTCCTTTCCTTCTTTTTTTCCTTCCTCCTTCATTTGTTGAGTGTCTTCAATAGTTTGTGTATCACACTATCACTCTAAGAGATAATGAAGAGGAAATAAAGGAAAATATGACATAATCTCTATCTTTGACACCCTGGTTGGGGTGATATTCCATGTATCGATATGGAATAAGTTAATTATCAATACAAGACAGTATATAATTAAATACAGAATGACCAGTAGAGATATCACTGTTCTAGGCATTCAGGGAATGGGAAAATCTAACTATGCTTGAATAGGAGCAAGTACGGAGAAGACCTTGTATATGAGGCAGAAATGAGTTGGAACTTAAGGAATGAGAAGGACATGTCTTTCTGAGTTTTCATTGCTTAGAGAAGCAATGTCACTTCATCTTTTGTCTTTACATTTTTTCAGCTCTGTGTCAAACAAGTTAGATTTGGTCCTGTTCTCACATAACCCACTCTTGGCCATTCTTGATATTAGGATGAGTGGCCCTTTCCTTCTATTCCTTTGTTGCCAACATTAGTCTTTAAAATATTCTAGAGGAAAACAAGTCTTGTGGGATGGATTCTCTTCAGCTTTCAAATGAATATATAACTTAAAATGATGGAAATCAGAAGTCAACTGCAGCTGTTATTCTCTATGATCATTGAATATGGCTTCCAACAAGTTGGCCCTGATTGAATGAGGGAGAATCTATCTAATAGTGTGGTAATCTTCCTCACTATATGTTGGCATTTAGAAGATGCTAATAAAGCCCAGTAGTTGTTGTCCTCTGATAATCCTTCCCTCTTGTTTTATAACTATCCCATATTTTTTTTTCATTTTTTTTAAACCCTTGTACTTCGGTGTATTGTCTCATAGGTGGAAGATTGGTAAGGGTGGGCAATGGGGGTCAAGTGACTTGCCCAGGGTCACATAGCTGGGAAGTGACTGAGGCCGGGTTTGAACCTAGGACCTCCTGTCTCTAGGCCTGACTCTCACTCCACTGAGCTACCCAGCTGCCCCAACTATCCCATATTTTAAAATCATACATTTATTTAATGTCATCCTTTACCTGAGTTCCACTTTAAGTTCTTTATTTGTTATGTATCCCAGCCTGCTTAATACCCACCATTCACTTGTGAAGAAAATGGATATAGAAATCAGTAGAAATGTATAGAGATCAGTAATTATTACTTGTCAGTCACTAGTCTCATGGTATTGATAAGGAAGGCCTAAGTCCTTTATTGTTTCTCTCTTCCTTTAGGCCCTTGATGAATTGGTCATAATGCCTCTCCATTTTTTTTCCACACCCAGCCTAGATAATTCCTATTTTGGTTACATTTTCTATCTTCATTCCATCTTGTATTATTATTTCTACCTCATCTACACACATAACCTCAACTGTGATGTAAGAGTTCAATTGTGATGCTTTCACTTTTCTTGATGATCAAAGCAATTTGTTATCATTCTTTTAGGGTCTTTTCTCTTTTCTTAGATTTATTATTTTTCCTTGCATTTTTATCTGTAAGTGCCCTTGGGGTGACTTTGTTTCATGGTGCTTCTTGGCAAGTTTCATTTAAACTGGTTTTACCCTCTATTGCTTCTTTTCATTCAGTGAAGCAAGGCTATTCATAATCTACTATCTTCCTTTTCTTGAAGATTTTACAAATGAGTTTATATTTGAAACAAGTATTTCTCTTGGCTACTTTATCTCCCTTCTTGTCAAATAAGTTAAGTGTTAGCTGAATAAAGTATTTTTGAAACTCCTTTGTTCCTGTTATGGCAATTGATTTATAATAGTTAAACTTTTGTATGAAATTATTATCAGAATCTGTTGAATTGTTTTTTATCCACATTCTATTTTTCATCATTGGTAACATTTAAATAGGTCATGTTGTATTTCATTTGTCTGCACCCAAAATATTTTCTCTCATTATTTTTCTCTCTTGTACTTTTGTAATAACTTTGATCTATGCTCTAATAAGTTGGTGATCTGATAGTATGCATACAAGTGATTCATGGATGATTCCTACCTTAGTCATCATGGTTAAAATTATTATTTTGTTAATTACAATCTAAGTCATATTTTGAAATACCTTATAATTTTTATTTTTATGTTAAAGAAAGTATCCAGTACATATTTTTGTGAAGCTTCTAGTGCTTACATATTTTTGATATCTTATTCTTTATTTCTCCCCCATATTTGCTCTATTTCCCATTATGCTCATCTTTTCTTCCTTTTGGGTTTGTCATTGAATTTTATGTTGAATTAATTTGATGAGTCATTTATATCTTTGTTGAATTTATGTACCTTTTAATCTGCAACATATGTTGATAAATAGTGAATAATTATTTTCATGGTGGTCTTTTCTCATATACTTATTCTGAGTATTTCAATATCAGATGATCAAATGTACCATGATATTATATTTTTGGTTGTTTTTGGGTTTATGAGAAACCATCTTCACCAATTCCTTTTTCTGCTTCTTCAAGAAGAACGTGAGAGGGGCAGCTGGGTAGCTCAGTGGATTGAGAGTCAGGCCTAGAGTCTGAAGGTTAAGGGTTTAAAAAAAGAATAGAAGAACCTGAGCCATCTTCATATTTACCTACAACTTCCCACTTTCTTCTAGATTTCACTTAAACTGAGGTCAGGATTTTTATGATTCAGTTCTTTCAGATGTATGTGCATTTTGGATCAATGAACAAGGATCTCACACTTGGAGATAAATTTTTAGATTGTAGAAAAACTGATTTTAGCACATTTTGTCCCCCTTTTTTCTTACATTCTATCATTGTTACAGCAGAAGCAGAAGGGGGCCATGCAAGAAAAAAGAATTCATTACCAAGTGGCTAGCCTACTGATTAGGAATCTCTCCCAGCTTGATTATGCTTATTCTCAGAAAGTAGTCATTATGTTGCTGGAATAATCCTAAAAGCTTTTTTTTTTAGTGGTAAAGTCCACCAGAACTTGCACAAAATCACTCACAGTCTACATTGAGGTAACTGAGTAAGATTTTATGGACTTAGCACTGCATGCCTAAAATAATGGTATCTATTCAGTTACAGATTTTATAATTGACTATATCCAATCACCAGGTATTTAACTGAGAGGTAGTTCTTTTGAGGAATTGATAAACATCTTTAGATATTTGAATTGCTTTTACATGGAAGGAAGATTAGACTTGTTCCATTTGGACCCAAAAAGCAGATAAAAAAGCAATGAAAAAAAGATGAAAAGAGGCTAATTTAGACTTAATATTATGAAAAAAAATATTTTATAAGAATTTGACCTACCAATGTCACATCAATGATTCAAAGGATATTAATTTTTTCCTTGTTGGAAGTTTCAAAACAAATATTGGATGATTCCTTTTTTGAATGTTATAGAGAGAAGAATAAATTTCCATTATGGATTAAATGTGATGGACAAAGAGATCTCTTAACAAATCTGAATTTCTCTGATTTTATATATATATATGTATATATACATATATGTGTATATATACATATATATTATATATTTAAAAAGTAGCCAATGGACTTGCCTCACAAGCTCAAACCATTTCTTCAAGGTGAAAAAAATTATACCAGGCATAAGATGATTAAGAAATCAAATGTCATGTTTCTATTGCCTAACACATAATAGGTGCTCAAAAATGATTTTTGAGAAATTACAATAGTAGACTTTAAAATTAACAAAAATAAAGGAATTCCAGGGAAATAGAAAAGAAGAATTATTAAGATTTTGTTGATGATTATGCATGAAAAACAAAGTAGGAGACAAAAATTATACTAAGTTTGGGAGTCTTCAAAACTAGAAAACTAGTGGTGCCATTTGGGCTTATCAGTGTCCAGTTATGACTTAGAGATTTTGAGACTGCTAGTTGCAGTGATGAAGTCATACCTGAATGTTTATATAGATGTTCTCCGAAGTAGCAAAAGTTCAAGGAGCAGGTCAGGAGATATAAATTAAAGAATAACTGTATGAAAATGGTAGTTGAAACCAAGAAAATGGGTGGGCACTTTTCAGGAACAAGAACAGAGAATAAAATAGAGGCTTTAGAAATACCTATTTTAGAAGCCATGGGAAGATTAAATCTCCAAAACCAAACCTAAAGCAGAATCAGGAAAATTAACTGTCACAGAAATCAAGTGAGAAATTTTCAAAAAGGTGTGGGTAAATCAGTGATATTTAGTCTAGCACAAAGGTGAAGGAAAAGGTGATTACTAAATTTGTGGAAACTGACAAGATCGTCAAGTGAAATAGCAAAAATGGAGAAGAGAGGAAGACTCATAATCTAGTTCTGTGAAAATGCATGGTTAGCAGGCATGACCTGGTGGAAGATCCAGCAAAGGGGAGTGAAAAGAAGCAGTTAAATGAGAAAATTGGATCTGAAAAATTTTTGAGACAGTTGAAAAAATTGAATCCGGAAAATAAGAAATGCTAATAATTTTGTAAAGAATTTTCAGTTGAATGATGAAGTGGATAGAACTCATATCTAGCCTCAGACATTTACTGTCTTTTTGACCTTGTGCAAATCACCTCATTTGCCTCAATTTCCTTATCTGCAAAATGAAGCAGAGGAGGAAAGGCAAATCACTCCAGTATCTTTGCCAAGAAAACCCTAAGTGGGATCATGAAGAGTTGGATATGACTGAAGTAAATGAACAAAAACAACCAAAAAAGGAAATGGTAACACCTAATTTATAGGTCCTTCTAAAGGAGTTTGCTACAAAAGAGAGGAGATGTACTCGATGACAGCTAGTGGAGATAGAAGGATGAAGTGAAGAACTTTTCTTTTTCTTTTTCTTTTTTTTTTTTTTTTTGTGGATGAGGCATACATGGACATGTTTGTAGGCTGCAAGGAAGCAGCCAGTAGATAGAGAGAAATATAGGTGAATATAGATGAAACAGTAGGAATTCTAGAGGGAGCATTCCATTGAACGAAATGGGATAGAATGGGATCGTTTGTGCATGGGGAGGGGTTTGAACAAGAAGAAAGGCTACCTTTTCATGTGAGAAGGGCTGAAAGAGGAGATAGTGACAGAAAACATCTAGGCTCCGTGAGGTGGGTGGGAAGAAGAAGCTTACACCAAACAGTCTCTTTTTTCAGTGATATATGAGAGAAGGTTCTCAGCTAAGAAGGTTAGGTGAGGGCACTCATGGGAAGTTTGAGTAAAGATGAAAAAATTTAGAAAAGAGGCTGTGATGTTTAGAAAAGAGGTCAATGAGTTAATTAGAGAAATGTAAAAAGGATTGCCTTGTAGTGAGGACTCAGTTGGGATTATAGAACATCAATTTGTAGAAGACAGCAAAGTTTTGTGATTTTTTTTCACCTTTTTTTCCTTTACAATACTTGAGAATGAGAGAAGGCTGCTGAGAGTTGGAGTAATTCAGATTTGAGGCTTTTCAGAAGACAGTGAGATAAAGGTAAATAAATAAAAAGAGGACAGTATAGATTTAAATTTACTCAACAAGGAATCAAGAAGGAAAGGGTGGAGAATGTAGCCAGAGTAGGGTTATTGTATGGAATAAAACTAACGGAGACTGAAGGATTGGAGCTCACGAAGATTAAGAAGAAGTTTTGAGCTCAAAAGGCCGAGTAAGAATTTGCATAATAATGGATTATGATCAGATAAATTAATTTCAAAATTCATGGAGACAGAAGTGATGAATTTGTAGATGATGCAAATGACAATTTATGTGTGTAGCTGAGGTGGACTGGAGGAATAGTTCATGAGAAATTAGTAAATTGAGGAACTGGGAGGTAAAAAGTGTATGAGAGAATATTAATAAGCCTGTTGTCTTCCCCTATCATAAGTAGAGGTGTTGGGGAAGAGAGAAAATCAGGAAATGAACTATTGAAGATAGAAAAGGAGTATCTTGGGGGTCAGTAGACAACTACTAGAATTTTGATTGGCCAGTAGATAGGAATTAAGTGATTCTCAAAAGAAAAATTTTAGAGATGGAAGTAGAGGAGAACCCAGAAATGGCAATTGGGAGTAAGGAGTACATTCATTCTTATATAATCATCTTTTCTGTTCTGCTTTATATGTTAAAATTATCAAAAACAAAACAAATGATATTAATTTTACCATTATTATTCCTATTAACATAAAAAAGTCATTCCAGCTGGATAAAGACAAGTGGTAATAAAATGATGATAGAAATGAATAGTCCTAAGTTTCAAAGCATGTATCTGTGAAATGAAAATGAGAAATAGAATATTAATTACAAAGGTATGGAGTATAAATGAAGGAGAGAATTCTACTCCTCCTCAGTTGTATGATGAGGGACAAATCCCTTCCCTTGTCTGGACCTCAGTTTCCTCAGTTGTTCAGCAAAAGAACTCAATTAGATGACTTCTAAATCCACTTCAGGGTATAGTATTCCAGGCTGACTCCTTGTTGTATATTGTGTAAAGGGTATCCTTTTCTCAGATATGAATTGGATTAGATGGCCTCTGAGGTTTTTTTTTTTGCATGAATCGCTGAAGAGAATGGCTGATGATTTTTAAAAGGGAGAGAACTTGGGAATGTGGAAGATTTTCTGTAATTAACATTACGACATAAGTCACCTTTCAATTCTGCTCAAGGGACCACTTCAGCTTGAAACCTGTTCTGTTTATCTGCAAAATGCATTGGGGAAAGAGATGAAGACAGCAAGGCAAGATGAGGGGTATTAAAAACAGTCAGATATATAACTGTTATTTAAAGCTAAGAGCTTCATAAGCCCTGCAGGTATTAGTAGGAAACACTGCTCAGTATAATGTAAAGAATGTTGGAATTAGAATAAGGAAAAACTTGGTTTCAGATCTCTGATAGTTACTAATTATGTTATCAAGGAATTAAATTTTCTCAGCCTCAATTTCTTTCACAAATAATAAGAGAATGAGGATAATAATAAGGTCTGTAGTAGCTACACCGGAGGGTTGCTGTGAACATCAAATAATATATGTAAAGTCTTTTGCAGCCCTTAAAATGCTATGTAAATATCATTTTTTCTTCTTAAATTATATTTATTTTAGTGCTCCATATCATTTGATGTAACCAGAGTTTAAGTTTAATAAACTTTGGTATATAAAAGGAACTTAATAAATGCTTATTGAATGACTGACTAAATAGTTGTTTGGCCCTAAAATAAAATTGATTTTTCCTATTACATTATGCTATATTGCACCTCTGATTAGTGTCTCTGAATTCCTTTCTCTTTCTTTCAGTGTTCTCTGTCCTTACCAGGCCTTTCACCATGATCCCTGCTCCTTTACCCATTACAGTTTGCTCCCCAACTTTTTCCTCTTTCAGCTCATTCCTTGACCTCTTCTTTTTCTAGAATTCATTCACACTCAAAGTATCCACACAGATTATGAAGGTTCCTCAAGAACAGGGGTAATCTTACTTCTATATCCTCCTATACCATCTAGTATAGTTATTTACAGAATATTTTCCCCTTTCTTTTCCATTTGTTTTTTGGCTGTTGCTCTTGACTTGTGATTTCAACAGAGGTGTCAAGCGCTTAGCCTGCAAACCTTTGACATATTGCCTGTATCAAGCTAAAATATAAATGAGAAATACTTAGCAAAATAAATAAAAAAGATAATACAAACTAGATAAAGTTAATTTGTGGATTTCTAAATCATTCTGCTGCCTGGTGGGTTCAGTTCCTATTTAAGTTTGACACCACCGGATGGGTGAGTGACTTCCAGGGAGGAAATGCTCTTGACCAAGGCAGACCCCAGTTCTGGAACAATGACTTACCTGGGATGATTTGTATTACAATACATGTCAGAGGCAGGATATGAATGTATTTCTTACTGATTCTGAGGCAGGATATCGATCCACTCTGTCATGCTGCTTTTCATATTTAGTAGGTTTTTAAAGTAGTTTTTTTTAAAAAAAATTCATTGTATGCACTATGTTGAACACATAGTAAATACTCAGTCTTTTGTTGTTAAATTGAATATATTTTCACCAGGAAAATGCATAGCACTTTCCCAAACAAATTATTTTGTGAAATTGGTAAGATGACAAATATGCCTTGGAAGGACTTTAATAAATTATTGCCCTGATACTGTTGCCTCTTCCCAGTCAAGAAGTCTGTTGTCCACATGGTCTGCAAACTATTGTAAAGGATTGTTCTTTACCCTCTGAGCAGCTTTGATATATTAAATGACAATTGTTCCTTACTTCTCTTCCTCAATCTCTCACTGGAATTAGAAAACTTAGTGGTAAAAGGAACCTCATCAAGTCAAAGGACTCACTTTTCCAATGGAGAGACTAAGGCTCAGAAATGTGATGGGAAGGAAAAAAAAACAGAGCCAGCCTTTGAACCCCTGTTCTCTGACTTGAAATCTATTTTTCTTTGGGGCAACTGGGTGGCTTAGTGGATTAAGAGGTAGGGCCAGGGTTCTGGGTTCAAACCTGGCCTGAGATACTTCCTAGCTGTGTGACCCTGGGCAAGTCACTTAACCTCCATTTCCTAGCCCTTACCACTCTTCTGCTTGGAAGCCAATACATATTATTGATACTGGGATAAAAGGAAAGGGTTTAAAAAAACAGAAATCTACTGTTCTTTATACTATATCACACTATCTCGCCATGATGCTAGCCTTGCCTCATTGAAAGTGGCCCAACTATACCTATTTATATCTCCACCAATGGCCTACCTTCTCCCTTTATTGATTACATTGAAAGGCCAGATTGTCACTGTTAGAAATGAACAGAGACATAGTGGCTTGGGTTCTGAACTAAATCCTGAGAATTTCTCTTGCAATAAATCATTAAAAAAACAAACAAAAAAAACTGACATTCACATCTCTCCTTTCTGCTTCATCTCTACTATTCTTTCCCTCATTGATCCTTTGTTCATGACTCTTATTCTCTATCCTCATAGCATGGCTCTCTGAGCACATACTTTTTTTCTCTATTAATTTGTAGTTTCACCAAGAACAATGCTTATTCTAGATATAACCTTGTCTCTCCAGAATGTAGCATAGTATTTTGCATATTGTAAGTGCTTAAAAAATTAGAATTTGTGGTTGAATGAATAAATAAAATAAAGAACTTCCCATATGTTGCTTTTTTAAAAAAATTAAAATACATATGGAAAAGAACTCCTTCTTTTGGGGACAACCTCCTCATGATATTTGTGTTGCATATGTTCTCATCTCCTAGCCATGTGTGCCCACAAGGGCATTTAATAGATATTCTCTGACGAGGATCCCGGAGTTATCCCATTTGCGCTGTGCTCACAAATTGCCGCAGTGTGGAAGAAAGTTGACCTCATTTTTTTTTTTTTATCTTCTTTCCTGAACTCAAAATAGGGCAGAATTTTCCAGTTTATGTACTGACTTGATTATATCTGTGAAAATCTAGTGACTGGTATGAATCGGGGAAAAAGAAGCCAGAATTCAAACACTTGGCTTATAGGTAGCATAATTAGGTAGCTGGGGAGGTGCAGCTGTGGTTATTAGACTTTCTCGGTATGTAACTCGTCCCCTGAGGTTCTCTGGCCTTTGAGGGCAGGATAAGCAACATGCTGTACTATTTGGAAATAGGCAGAAAGGACCGGAATAATGAGAAATCTAAAATGTGCAAAATAACACCTTAAAGGAGAAGCCTAAAGATATTGGAGGATCAGTTATAAATTGAGCTACCAAAGCAGGCGGATTCTCTACCAGAAGTGTGCAATTTAGTACAGAAGGAAAAAGTTAGATTGGCAAGAGAGAGTCTTGGTATATCATTTTAGAAAAATACAACTGCGATTCCCTGACAAGTTTCAGGCGAGTTTGTAACAAATGGCCAAGTTTTAGAACTTTAAAGCAACCAACCAAACGAGCTACAGCAGCGGAATCACAAAGAATCCCAATTCTGTGGATACGAGTGTATGAAAACCATCAGCACTGATATTTATCTGACTTCTAACGTCTGACAGCTTGGCTGTTAACATTTCCCCATAAATCATGTCTTCGGCAAGAACTAAATTTAGATGGATTCACTCCACCCATGGGCAGGTTCTATAAATGCAGGAGGTATTATTGAATTTTAAGAATTCCTCCAGGTTTGAGATGACTTCTCATCAGGAGTACATTTCAGAGACTGGAATACCCAGGCAGGTTTCAGCAGAACAATGAATGTTCTCTTTCTTATTTAAATACACATACATAAACCTGGAAATCCTCTAAAAGTAACATGGAAAAACTGTTGTTGATCTTCTACAAACCTCTCTGACTCTTGAAAATATAAAATTTAGAACAACTATTGATATGCCATTGAAATCAAAGTTCTCATCCTTGTCAATAATTGTTAGTGCTGGACATCATTTGCAAAAATAGTTTGAAAATACAATCTGTGTTATATTTTTTGCAGATTTGTATTCTGCTGTAGCTGGATGTCCTTATTTTTTTTTTTTCTGTAAGAATGTTCCAGTATAACCTTGATCTCACTGATTTAGGCTTTCCCCCCACAGTGTTGCAGATTACATGCATTTGCTCTTTCTATGTAATTCTTATCTATTCCATCCTCTAAAATTGGAGGCACATCCAATGCGTTATGAGTCCTCTTTCCTATTCTCTTGACATCATGAGACTACCATTGGTCAGCTAAGCATTAGTCATCTTTCTCTTTTACTTTATCACAGGTCCATTTTCTTTTTTAAATATACTTTCAGGAATAGCATTTTTATATAACTTCTCAATACTTACTTGTTTGTGAAGCTTGTTTATTCACACTGTGCACCTCCCCATTACCCATTTGGCTTATCTTCAACCTGAATTCTTCAGAGATTGCAGTGTTCCATGCTTCATAACCATACATCATCACCGAGAAAATGCTGTCATTGAAAATATAGATTCTTGTCTCATGAAAAAATTTGCTCTTATTGAAAGAAGTTTACTAGTTATAAAAGAATTATGAGATCATAGATTTAGAACTGAAAGGCATCTTAGAGGTCATCTAGTTCAGCATCCTCATTTTATAAAAAATCTAGCTCAATTCATTCTGTTCAGTTTTGGACCCAAATGATTTGCCATTTGGCAGTGTCTATCAAAAACCTAGTATATATTTATTCCTTTATGTGAGTATTTGTGTGTGTGTGTGTATGTGTGTGTGTCTTAGCTGATGGACAAACTCTATGAGTATCCACTCATTTATATATATCTGGGCAACCAGCATTCACCATCCACTTGGTTTTTCCCAAGTGGATTTTTAGGTCAACTTCTTTTGAATGATTATGGATCTCAGAAAAATTGAGATGTCTGTATGCTAGAGGAAATCAGGAAAATGTCTCATCTGCAAAGAGCAGTGTCTGTGGGATCTTACCAAGCATAGGGAATTTGTTTTAGACTTGCACATTGTATTACATTTTCTTTAAAATATCATTGTAAACATCTGAATTGCTATATATGCTTCTTGCATTAACCCTAAACATCATTCATTTGCATTGAATGAATTATTTCTTCCTTTAAAAAGCCATTGGTTAATATACTTACAGATACATTAATTTTGATAAAATTATTTCCTGTATTTCTCTTTAACTTTGGACAAGTTATAGTATTATGGACAATTAAAATTGTCCTGCAAGTTGATTTGGAGCAATCCAATTCAACTTTCTTAATATATATATATAAACTCAGATCCAGAGAAATTAAATAATTTGTCCAAACTCATACACTAGTAAATGACGAATCTGCAATTTAATTCTGCCTGGGGCCCAGTTTCCTTAACATGAAAGCAAAGGGATATCTTTAAGGTCCAGTACAGCTTTAATGCCATAGAATTTTGAGGTTACTTTTATTTTTCTGTAGCTGAAAGAATATTGTTTGCTTGTTTTTATTCTGGGAGAAGCTAAACTTTTTTATTTTATTTGTTTTTATTCTGGGAGAAGCCAAACTTTTTTATTCTGGGAGAAGCTAAACTTTTGAATGACAAAGCTTCAGACTAAAAATCAATATTTTAAATATATGGATAAAGTGTGAATGCAACTTAAATGAATAATAAACTTTTAGAGAATTAGAACTTAGAACTGATTTAGTCCATTTTTTTCACTTTATAGATACAGAGAATAAAGATCAGAGTTGCCAAGTGATTTATATAAGATCATGTAGTAAGGGCTAATAGAACCAGGAAATCTAAGATTTAATCCCCAATTGAGTATTTTTCTTCTGTACTATGTTTATTTTTGTAAAAGAAATATTTAATTCCATAGGAATTATATATTGCTTGAAGAAAAAAATGGATTATTTAAACCTCATTTTCTCTATCTCTATATTGCAACTTTATTTTTTAGGAAGCTTGCAAGTTCATTTGAACATAAGTTTTATCTCTTTATATGTGATGGAAGAGTCAAAGGCAACTGAGATTTTGTCTTGAGTATCTAGGTGATTAAGAAATCAGGAACAGAAATAAAAACATTGTTGGAGGGGACAGATTTTTGGCTGTTGAAACTAAATTCAGTTGTGAAGAAGTGAAGATATCCACCAGTGAGTCCAAAATATAGTTTTGGAGCTAAGGAAATTAAGGCTGCCCTTGGAATTACTGGCATTGCTCATACTGTGTGGTTGTGGATGGTTGATAGGAAGATGAATCAGCAAAGGAGACTAAAAATGAGCAGTCAGATAGGCAAGGAGATATTGGCTTAATGGTGTGCATCCTTTGTTGTGCCCTGATGTCCCCCAAGGTCTATGACTCAACAGGGAGAAAAAGTTTCTTAAGAATGAAACAAGTAACAACAGAATAAATAGATGATACTTAAATATAATTTTTGTAAAGCCAATTATATATAGGCAACTAGATTAATGAGGAGAGAAGAAATGATGATCAAAAGTAAAATCTGAGGGAGAATAGTTAGAGCAAGTAGAAAATAAAATCTAGTCTTTCTTTTGTCCATAATGCAGAAGAAAAGGGATGGAGACATCATTTTTTTATTCCAAATAAGAATTGGCAGTAAAACACTAAGTTTTTCAAGACTTTTTGGTGTTTACCTCATTTCCAAATATTTTTATACTACCATCAACAATAATAGAATCATGTCTCTGAGTTTTTTTTTGTTTGTTTCTTTTAGTTTACCTTTTTTTCTCTCATACCTGTTCCTGATACAGACTATGCATACTGAGTAAATGGAAATCAATATAGAAGTCTTTACTTCCTTTCCATCCCCACAAAAGTGATAATGAATAATTTGGAAAATGTCTGGGTCTGCACAATGACAAACCTAGTTGATCCAGAGAAAACAACCATTTGACAGTGTTTTAGACATTGTATTATAGACGAAATGATTATCCAATGAGCTAAGCATTTTCATTTTCAACTGATTGTCATATCGTGTAGATACAACATACCCTTCTTTTTAAAAAATCATCTTTGACCTCTGTATAGTTCTTGATACTATTAGTCACACTCTCGTGTTATTCTCTCTTCCCTTGGCTTCACTCCCTTTGGTTGCTCTCTCAGTTTCCTAATCTTTTCTGTGCTGGCAAATCTTTCTTATTTATAATATTTTTATATGAATGTTCCTCAAGGTTATGTTCTTGACCCTCTGGGCTCAAAAGAAGATTCAGTTTACCAGTGCTTACCTCGGTGTTTGGTACAGAATAGGCACTTAATAAATTTTCATTGATTGATAAATGAATGGATTTTACTGAAAAGAGAGTGAGTTTCCTTTTAAATATGAGTTTGAGATATGATTTGCTTCATTGTGTCCAATAAAAAATTTGTCTTGCTGAATTGTAATGATTAGGAGTGGATATATGAATCTGAGAGTCATCTGGGAGTTGATAATTTACTCCTGTTAGATTATGAGATAGACAAGTAAAGGACTATGAAAAGAAAACAGAAGATGGTCCAGGAGCCTTGGAGTACACTCATACTTAGTGGGTCTGACATGGAAAAAGATCCCGAAAATGGAGCCTGAAAATTGATGGAAAGGGATGATGAAAAACATAGGAGGAAAATTAGGTAAAGAAAGTCAGAAAAACTCAAAAAGGAGAGTAGCCAAGAAGAGAAGGTGATTACCAGAGTCAAGTATTTAGGAGTGGTTGAAAATAGTGAATGGTCATAAAAAGTCATGAGAAGATTATTAGAGTTAGCATTCAAGAGATCATTGGTTACTTTGGAGAAAAAAAAAGTGTCTGTTGAAGGATTAGGTCAGAAGATAGTTGGTAGAGTGTTTAGAAGAGAGTGAGAGGAAAAGAAATTAGAGGAAAATAACTTCCCCCAACCCCACCAGGGTTTAAACTGAGAAGAGGGAAGGGGAAGACTTATTGCAGTAGTAGGAACTCATTATGGGGCTTTTGTTTGTTTTTAGATGAGAAGAGACATGATTTTAGAGGTAGTAGGTAAGGAACTAGTAGAAAGGGAAAAACTGAAGATTAGAAAACATGTAATGATGGAGACAATGTGTAAAACACACACACACACACACACACACACACAGGAGAACATGGCATCAAAAAGAACTCAGATTTGAAAGAATTATTATATGATCCAGGACAATTCTAAAGGACTTAGGAAAAATAATATTTCTACCTCCAGAGAAAGAACTGTTGGAGGAGGAATGCAGATTAAAGCATAAAATTTTTCACTTGTTTATTTGGGTATATGTTTTGGGGTTTTAAGATTATTCACTTACAAAAATGAACAATATGGAAATATGTTTTGTGTGATAATACATATATAACCCAGATTGAATTTCTTGTTGGCTCTGGAGAGGGGGAGAGAAGGAGAAAGGGAAACAATTTGGATCATATAACTTCAGAAAACTTAGGTGGAAATTTATTACCTACAATTGGTAAAAATAAAATAGTTAAGAAAAATATTTTTCTCATCAAAAGAAAGGATCATTATGGATCTACATAGATGATCTTTTAGGGGCCAACTAGTCCTCCTTTTTCAAAGATGAGAAAACCAAGGCCCAGAGAATTTAAATGACTTATCAAATATTGCATGGGTAACAGCTATCAAAAACAGACTGAACCCAGGTCATAAGTAAAGAACCATTCTGTCACAAATTTGAACATATGTCAATTTCAGTACTAAAACTCTCTGGAAATTTAGCCATGGTAAAACCCACATTTCCCACCCAATACTCTATTGGGGTGTAATTAACTAAGACTTGCTTTATGCAATGCCTACCTTGTCCACCACAGAACATTGTTCAGGGAGAGACATAGACTTTGTCACCTCTGAAGCTCTCTATACCTGGACAATATTATAATTCTAAAAGATGTATCTCTTTTTTGCTTCTGAGGTACCCAAAGTCTCCATCGTCCTCATAGGAAACTCACTGGCAATGTAAGAGGCTATTTGTTTGATTATTTTCAGCCTCAAACTGCTTTTGATACTCTAGAAAAAAAATACAAAATTTAAATGTCTTAAGCATTGTCCTGAAAATGCAGATATAAAAGCTGCTCCAGTCAATCACTGATGTATATCTACTGACATGGGATCTTAAATGAGATTTTTTTCCCCTTTTCATTTCCTCTTAACACTCAGAATAAGTCTGGTTTCTTGTTTCTAGCTATCTAACGGCTCTATAAATTGTAGATAAAAGGATTTTTTTTTAATTGGCAAGGTGCACCTTACCATCAAGTCATTAGCTCTTAGATGAAAGTGATCTTTCCATATTCCACTTCCTCCCAGAACTTCATTTGAGCCTCTCTTCTGTAGGTACCTTTTTTTTTTGCATTAGGTCATAGTTATTTGAGTAGATGCCTTTGCTTCCCTATTAGATTTTAAGTTTCTTAGGGGATAGATCTCTACCTAACTTCATAATTTCCTACAAAGCTTCCTTAGTCATGGTAGGTGCTCAATAGGTATTGCCATTGGCTTCATTTTGCTGGTATTTCTTCCCCCTTCAAAAAATCACATTCATCAAAAATTGGGAGACTGAGTTATATAACCTGAGTCTCAAGAGCAGGTCTACCCTTGTCCTATATGATAGATACTATTTAAACAACTGTTTAATCAAAAGTATTTACCAAGGTCATTTATAGAGCCTGGACATGAGCTCATCACCCAGGATGTAATCATTTTGTAGATTCTTTATGAGCTCTGTTTTAACAATTATGAGGCTTCTAATTCTTTGGCTAGCTGGTCCAATACCTTCTCATTTTAGTTCACATAAATCAGTTCCATTCTCTTCTCTTAAGAGACTGCTGGTGTTTTCTGGATTTTTAATATTATGAATCATATAAGCTGAGAAGCGAGGTGGTGCAGCAGATAAAGTAGATGAATTAGAGCCAAGAAAACATGAGTTCAAGCTTGACTTTTGACAATGCCTAAATGTGTGATTAGAAACAAGGCAGTTTTATTAATCATAGCTTTCTCCACTGTAAAATGGGAATAACAATACTATCTGTCCAACATACTTTATAGTTTAGTGAGATTTCTAGATATAATTTATGTAAAAAGTTGCATATAAAGTTCAGTTATTCTTACTAATCTATTGTTCATTATCTCATCCCTTTTACTCATAAACTCCTAGGGAGAAAAACATTTTTTCATGCTTGTTGTCTCCACTTGCTTATCCCCCACCTACTTCTCAACTCCTTCGTCATCTGTATTCCAATCCTGCTACTCAATTGAAATAGCTTTCTTCAATAAAGGATCTGTTAACTGAAAAGTCAAAAGGCCTTCATGCTCTTGATTACTCTTCATTATAAGGCAATCTTGATCTACACCTATATGTGGATATAGCTGCCTCCATGGGTATTTTTGTGACACTACTTTTCCTTGATTCGAATTCTTTCTAGATCTATTGTTTTTTTTTAAATTTTCTTGGCCTATTTTTAGACTCATGACCTGTATTCTGTCTCCTGTATGTAGGTGTACCTCACAGTTCCCAATTCTCTATGCCATTTTCTTTGGTGATCTTATGAGCTCTTGTGAGTTCATCATTTTCTGTAAATAATTCCCAAATCCACTTTCTCATCATTTTCCTCTCCATTTTGAGTTCTAGTCCTATATTATCAACAGTCTGTTGGACTTTTCCACCTTTTTCTTTCAAAGGCATCTAAAGCTCAGTGTTTCAAAATGGAACCCTCTATCTTTTACCCTAAGCCAATCTTTAACCGAATTTTTCAGCTTCTGTCAAAGGTGCCATCATTCTTCTAATCACTCACTTCCATAGTATCTGTCATACTTCACTCCTCAGTCTCCCTCACTCTTCCTATCTAATCATTGCCAAGTCCTTTTAAGACTATCCCACATCTCTCTCTCATTCAACCCTTTCTCTCTACCTACATGACCTTCTACCTATTTCAGAGGACCATTAAATCTTGCCTGGGATGTTCCAATAATTCTTTTATAGTTTTTTAATCACTCTCATTGTGCCCAATTCCTCTCCAAACTATCTATCTACCCAACTGATATTCCTAAAATGTACATCTCACTATGCCATTCTCTGTCTCAAAAAGCATCAGTGGCTCCCTATTTTCTTTCAAATAAAATGCAAACTCCTCTTTTGGGCATTTAAAACCAATTGCAGTCTAGCACTATCCTCCTTCTAGACTCACATTTTTTCCCTTCACTACTCCATCATCCTATACTTCCATCCCTAAACAGGATATGCCATTTACTCCTTCCTATCTCTGACAGACTAATAATTTCCTTCATCCCAGTTGGAATACCCAGCTATCTTTTCATGACTCAGCTCTATTACCTTTTTGTAAAGAGGTCTTTCTTGATTTTTCTGTGTTATCAGTGCTTTCCATACAATTTTTCAAAAAGCATTTACAAGTACCTACTATGTGTCAGGCTTTGTAAAATGTGCCACATTTTACAAACAATATTTCATTCAATCATTTGATTATTAGGTATTTACTTTAGGTTTCATATTTAATTCAATATATGCTTTATATTTAATTATATATATATATGGAATACAAACTGTAGAATGTAAGTTTCCCAAAGGAAGGGATTGCTTTATTTTCATTTTTTTATCCTTACAACCCAGCATAGTGCCTCACCTATAGTAGGTACTTAATTAATGCTTCCCAAATTAAACCGAATTGAAGGCTACTTTCACTTAATTTATTTCTGGCATATGATTTTACTGGGTCCATCTTGGAGCAGGAATTTTGTTTGACTTACAAATACAGGTCTTTCCCCACCCTTCTTGTTAATCCTGTGCCTAACACAGTTTATTGTGTGCCCAGGCTGACCTGATAATTTAAAAGAGATGTCTCACAGTGGCACTTGCCAGCTCCAACTCAGGAGATTGACTGGAAATAGCTGAGCCAATTACATCATGCTAGGCTCACGGGACAACAGCCAAGAAGGCAGAAAAACTCGAGGAAAGTAAAGTTGAATGAGAGTCAAGGTTAAACCAGGTGAAGAACTCTCAGCCAATTGAGGAAGGTCAACCACTCCAGGAGACAGTTCAGAGGAGATCCTTGTGCAGAAGTTGCTCCAGGAAATTTCTACAGAGAAACAAGTCTAAAGAAGAGCTTTGGCCTCTGGAAGAAGGTGTTGCAGTTTGTACCATTAGAAGCTGGCTGTTTGGACAATCCAGAGGAAGCTCACTGCAGATGTTCTATGGAAGAATGGCTCTTATCTAGATGATCTGTTTAAAGGTTAAGTTGAATTTCCAAATTATAAAGTAACTTGAACTTGAACAAATTCCCAATGTAAATAACCTGTGTGGAAGATACTAAAGGAAAGGCAGTGTTTCATGATTTCTGAAGGGCTGTCCTCAAATTAAAGAAGTTGTGAATTCCAATTCCATTTTTTATAAATACTGGCTGTAGGATTCTGGGCAAGTCATTTAACTTCTTAGCATCTCCAAACGACTCTCTAAAGACAGTAAATTGTGGAACAATGCTCATTTCCCTTGGTAAGAGAGAGTTTCTTTATGGGAGCTCCAGGTCCTAGTCAAACTGGATTTTTTTTAAATGTAACTGGCTGAGATGAGATTATGTCTAAGACAAAAATATCCTAAGATAATGTCTGTTCCTTGAGGTTGAGGTTATTTGATTTTTTCCCTTGTAACTCCAGAGTCTTTTATATTACTTTGCATAAAGCATGTGCCTAACATTTAAAAAATAATAATTTAATTAAATTGCTATTTGTGCTATGAGCAAAATCTTTGATAGTAAAGATTACAAGTTTCCTGCCACATAGGCTGACCTTCAGACATAAGTGGCTAAGAGGACTAAGGCTAAAACTATTTTTTAATTTAATTTTTTATTTTTAGAACATTTTTCCATGGTTATATCATTCATGTTCTTGCTCTCTCTCTTCCCATACCCCTATCCCCCAATATAAGGCTAAAACTATTGACATAATCATACAATAGAACTTTTGGACATCCGGTATATTTCCCTATGAAGTCTGATGGATCTGAGTCAATCTGGCAAATTGCAATGACCAGAACTACATTTACCTGGTCCAATGTTGTATCTTTACTATCTATCTTTTTAGTGCTATTTTTATGTAAATTTTTGTCAAAGGCAAGAGTCCTTGACTGTAATTCTTTTTGTTACTATCCTGAGTCTAAATTACCCAACCAGTCTCAGTCAGACCCGATCCAGAATAACATTATACTTAACATCAGATTTTAAAGACCAGAGATGTTTCCCAAACTTCCTTCCTCTTAAAACTTCATATGGATATGTAAAATCCATTTAAATTACTCATTTGGACCTCTTTGGGTCACAGGTTTCATGGTAGATGTCTATTTGTTGCCATTTTTTATTCCCTTCTCTTTTTTCCCAGATTCATTCTGTCTTTTTAACATATATATAAAAGCCAGAGCTACATATAACATTCTAGAATGTAAAGTCTTATTGATCTCTACAAGAGTCAATCTTCATAGAGGAATGATCTAAAATTCAGAAGAGTCAAATTTGTAGCCATGCCACAAGCAGTCTGAAGGCCTCCTGAGTTATAGCCAGAAGCATATTAAAATGTAAATGGGAAGTATTTCTAACAAAAGAAATAAAATTGCAGCACAGCACGAATAATACTAATTTGTGGTTTTCTAAGTCAATATGAAGCCCAGAGACACCTCTGTTCTAAATAACATAGTAATTCCTTCTGATCCTATTATTAGATGACTATGCTGTTACCTATGAGCCTATCTTTTCAAAACTCAATATGGAGAGAATAGGTAGAAAAGTTCTCTTTTTAAAATATCCATAATTCATAAGAAAATATATCAATGATATTAAAAAACTCACTTTCAAGCCTCTGTGACATGTAATTATCCTGCCATCAATCTATTGCAAAAGGGTGAATTTTAGGGTACTGTTGAGATGCATTCCATGAGACCATAGGCAGAAAAAAGGGCAAAATGAAAGAAACTGGCCCTAGAAAGGAGAGATCCTGGTCACTCTAACTTGAAATCTCTGGTTTAAGCCTCCATCACTTCTCTCCTAGACAATAGTCTTAAATGAAGGACTTAATTCTAGTCTCTCCCTTTTCCAGTCCAACTTATAAACAACTGGGGAATAATTTAAAATGCTGATGTGCTTCAACCATCTTTTCTCAAGAATATTTATTCATTCTGTATTTCCTCTAGAAGGACATTCATACTTCTTAGCTTGGTGTTTAAAGGCTTTCACAGAATGACTGATGGGCTTTTCCATGTTTAGCTCCCATTTCTCCCTTTAAAAGTCTCTTTTCCAACTGAATGGACTCACTTGTTGACCTTCCTTGAATTCAATATTCCATTTCCTGCTTTAAGACTTTTTCAAAGACTGTCAAAGACTGTCTTGAGTGCCTGGAATGCATTCCTTCTTTAACTTTGGCTCTAGGAATCCTTAATTTTCTTTAAAATTCTCTTCTTGAAGGAAGCTTTTCCTCTTCCACTTGTTAGTGTTTTTTGTTGTTTTTTTTTCCCCCATCCAATTTTGTCTTGATTTATCTGTTTACATGTTGCTTACTCCTAAAATGAGTTAATTTCCTGAGGGCAAGATCTGTTTTTTTCTTCCTGTCTCTAATATAATACTTGGCACATAATTGGTATTTATTGTTTGTTGAATGAATGAATGAATGAATGAATGAATGAATGATGAATGAAATGAAGATACTGAAGGGAGTAAATGGGTAGGAAGGTAGCAATTGTACAAGGTTGTAAATGGATATTGCCTTCAATCCAACACCAGTCAATAGCACGTGATCAACATATAATTTCGCATTTAAGTAGCACTTAGTATTTCATAAAATACAAGGCAAGTTACAGAAATCAGCAAAAAAGAAAAATAAATGGTAGAAGGGTAACAAACTATTTTCTTTTTCTAAGAATCTATTTTTTTCCTTTGCTTTTAATATTTTTTCTTTTTAAAGATTTCCTCATATTTTTGAAAAACTCAAAATTTTCTGGCCTTTCACTAAAAAAAATGGGAAGATTATGCCACCGTTAGCCACTCAGTCTGGTTTACTGTGCGAATTCTGGGAACCTCACAAATGTTCAATACTTGTTTCTGAGAATTCATGTCATATGAGCTGATGTTTCACATATATATGTGAAGTCTCTAAGCAGAGCCAGTTTCCCTCTGAGCTGTCTTGCCCTGTGTGAAGCATGCATGAGACTATTGCCTACACAGAGTTTGCCTAACTCCATATATTTTAACGTGCAATTACTTTGAAATTGGAAGTGAAATTGCAGTCAAAAAACAGTGAAAATTAAATAGCCCTCCAGGAGCCTTCCCCAAAAGGAAAATAGTTGAAAATGAGGATTTGTGGCAAGTTGCTGTTTTTGTTCCTTGCTTGTATTCTTCTTGACACAGTAGCACAGTATTAAGTCCTAAGCTACTGAAAAGTGTTATAATATTAATGATCCTATTACAATCAAATTTCAGTTATTGAAGGTGGGATTCTCAGTGGGAGAGGTGAATTCACTACCACAGAAAACCTGGAGTTGGTCCCAGTCTTTTGCTTGCAGCTCTCTCTCCTGCTGCCTGACTGTTGGCAAGGGCTTTAGGCATTGGCCCATACACCAAAGAGTGGGTAGGTTGGGTAGGATTCTTCACTCTGCATTTTACCATGTATGTATAGTAAAAAATAAGGAAGTGATGAACACGTCAGTACATTTAGATTTTTTTTTATAGCCACATTGATGAAAGTTTCAACGGAAAATAGAGTTATAGATTATGCGTAATGACACTAGGAATACTTCTATGTCAACCAAGAGTGCTTGGAATAAAATGGTTTGGAAAGGATTGGAGCTACTGCCTTTTGTAGTCCCATTGTGAAAGGAAAACAGGATAGAGCAGATGGCCTTTGTAGTTCCTTCCCTATCTGACCTTTGCAATTCTGTGATTTATTTCAATTGCCATCTATGATTTTCATAATTTTAAGAGGATTATAGAATCACAGATTTAGAGTTGGAAAGGAACTTAGAGAAGGATCATCTCCAATTCCCCTTCCTTTAAACAAATAAGGAACTTGAGCCTCAGAAAGGTAAAAAGAATGAGCCAGAGTCACACAGGCTGTAAATAAAAGAGTCATCATTTAAATTCAGGTGCCCACCTGCATGTAGTCCTGGGCAACAAGAGTGCTCAGAAGCATGATCATGGCACTCCTACAGAAGGGGGAAACCAGCTTACATATCCATCAGCATAAATTGGTGCAAAACCAAAAAAAAAATTCATGCCCTACTTTATCAATCTTGTGATAGCTATCTGTTCTCACTGGACTATCTACTTCCAGAAGGCAACTAATTGGCATTGGTCCTTTGTTCAACAACAACAAAAATCTTCACTTTTCAGAAAGTACCATCCTGTAGTATATTTAAGCTTCATTGAATGGAATCCAGGCAAATTAATTCTAATTTGTAATATTTTCATACTGTAAGTGCAAATAAGAAATTGCCCTTTTCCAGTCCTGGAAATCATCCTATTCAGCAAATATTTGGTCAATTTTTAAAGCCTATATTATCTAAATGAAGATGTGCCTTTCTGGTGACTACAGAAAGGTCTGCTTTCTATAAAGATCTTTGTTACTTTTCCTTACATATCTCTCTCTCTCTCTCTCTCTCTCTCTCTCTCTCTCTCTCTCTCTCTCTCTTTCCTTTGGTATGAGTTTTAAATAGTCAATATTGCCTGTGTTCAGATTTTGCAGGCCAAGGCTCCCTTTTGGTATGAATTTCAATCATTCAGTCAATAAACCTTTATTAAGCATCTGTTATGTGCCAGGTACTGTGTTAAGCACTGTAGATACAAAAGGAAGCAAATGACATAGTTTGTCTTTTGTCTCTTAAGGGGAATCAACATATGAACATATTTATAAAAAGTACTCAATATAGAGGATGAATAGAAGTTAATTAACAGAGGGAAGGAATGAGAATTAAGAGAGGTTGGGGAAGGATTTTACTCACTCTGCTCATTTGTCTATACCAGTGGTTCCCAAACTTTTTTGACCTACCGCCCCCTTTCCAGAAAAAATAATACTTAGCTCCCTGGAAATTAATTTTAAAAAATTTTAATAGCAAGTAATAGGAAAGACAAATGCAACTGTGGCCATCACCGCTATCCTGGATCGCTGCAGTACCCACCAAGGGGAGGTAGAGCCCACTTTGGGAATCACTGCTCTATACATTTGGATTCAGTGAGGTGTTCTAGTTTTGAACTAGGAAACAGGAAGGCTTGAATTCAAAATTCTCTTTCAGAACTTAATTTTCATTGACTCAATTTTCTTTATTAGGAAAATGGGGATAATAATAAGTTACCTCAGAGAGTAGTGAGGATCAAGTGTGAGACAACATATAAAAAATTACCCTTAAATTTTCTAAAAAATCAAATTATTTTTTCTATTTTCTATTTTTATTTATTTCATTTATTTGTTATAATTTATTCTATTTTTTCAAGGTCTAATATGACCTTGGGTAAGTCACTTAATCCCTGAGTGCCCCAACATGATTCTTTAAAATGTTAAATCACAGAAAAGGCAATTAACTCTATTATAATCAATATAACCAATACCAGGAAAGTGAGAGAACTCTTTGACACTTAGGCAATTCTTTCAAGGAAATTTCTTTTTTCTGTAGAATGAGTAGGTAAGAATTTTGATACTGAAATATTGTGAATTATATTTGAATTTTATATCCAAGAGTTCAGCATTATGATGATGAAAAAGACATCAAACTTTTTGGTAAACTTTAGATCAGTCTGGGTAAAAATGGCATCATTAGCCTCTAACCAAGAGATCATCAAAAACAATTTCAGATATGTTAAAGTTCATGCTTCATGATTTGTCTATTGAGGACCCTCTTAAATTTTTAAACTTAGAATATGTAAAGTTCTTCCTGAAAATAAGGATGCACAGAATAAATATTCCTCATAAAAACAATATAATGAAATCTCACTCAGTATTTTTGTAGTCATGAAGGATTCCAGTAAAATGTAAGATTCCAGGTGGTAGGGAGTGGTTCCCTTTTTTTTTCTTTTTGATCCCTTGGATTAAATATCTAGTTTTTGATAATACTTCTTGAGATGAAATAAAAAATAAACCAAGAGATAACAAAGCTTCACTATATAGTTATGTCAATTATAGATCTGGTTTGAAAAACAAGGATCCTTCACTCTGCATTTTTACCATGTATGTCTAGTAAAATTCACATCATCACAGCTTTTTGGTAATATCCACAACCTTCTTTCTCAATTGAATCCCTCTTGGCATATAAGAATAGATTTAGAGAGAGAAGGTAGAAGAAAACAGGACTCATAAATGAATTTGCTAATAGCAAATAGCATTTCTAAAATGCTTTAAGATTTCAAAACCCTGTGATGCATCTCATGCCTTGTGACCCTGACAAAAACAAACATTTAAGGAAGGTGCTATTATTTTCACCTTTTTCGAGGTGAAGTAACAGAGGCTGAAGAATAAGGAAATTAAAAACTATTCTAGTATCTTTGCCAGGAAAACTTCAAATAGTGTGATATAGAGTTGGGCGTGACTGAAACAAGTGAACAAGAATAAGTGAGGCTGAGAGATGAGGAAAACATGCACAGGGTCAGATAGCTAGAAAATGCCTGAGGTAGTGTTTGAACTCAGGGCTCTTTTTTACTTCCAAGTATACCATTTTTGTCAACTAGACCATTTTATTTAAACCTGGAAAACATTGTACGTGGTCTAGTACAACGTTGTTTGATTACACATAAGGAAACTGCAACACGGACAAAGAATTTTAATCGGATTCTAAGACTCTGAAATCCAGGACTCACCTCCCTTCCTTAAGCTTTCTCAGAGCTGAATTTAAGACTTAATCCACCTCTACCTCAGTTTTGTTATTTCTAAAAAGGGTTGATAATAATATTACTCTCCGCACACAGTTGTTCTGAAAATCTAACTAGGTAATATATGGGAAATGTAAAGCTTAAAATTCCTCATCAGTATCAGCTATTTTGATGTTCTTTAGAGTTAGAATTTGATCAAAAAAAGAAAAAAGAATATGAATGAAGAATTCTATTACTAAACTGCTAATGTGCTTAGCAAATATTTTTCATGTGCCCTTGATTTTTGCACACACCCACAAAAAGAACAAAACAAAATATTCTTGCTTTTTTTTTTTTTCTCAGTCTACCAATGCCTTGCATTCAGAGAGACAGTTTCAAAAATCCAAAGTATCATCCAGCCCAGCTGGGCTTTGTTTTCTCAGAATGTATTCTCTTTTCTGAGGAATTGCTGAATTCTGTGTCCTGCATTCCTTTATTGTAGAGACAGTGGAGATTCTATTGGGTGCTATTCATAGCATTTGTCTCACACAACTGAAAGGTGAAAGAGAATTAAAATTTTACAAGATGGCCCATTTGTTGGGAGATAGGGGTGGTGGTTTGTAGAGAACAAGCTATCAAACAGGCAGACATGTTGGTACCAAAATATTGGAGTTGTGGTTCATCATCTTCTGGTCCTTGGGGCTTATCCTTTCCCCTTTCTTTAAAGTAATTGGAAAATAAAAAATTCAGCAGAGGAAACAAGAAAACCCATACTTACCAGCTTTCCTTTTCTTTGTGTGTTTGTTGTTTTAATGTGCAGGGCAGGAGAGAATTGGAAAGGATTCCTATTATGAGCAGGAGGGCAAAGTTCAGTTTGTGATTGATGCGGTGTATGCCATGGCCCATGCCCTCCACCATATGAACAAGGATCTCTGTGCTGATTACCCCGGTGTCTGTCCAGAGATGGAGCAGGCAGGGGGCAAGAAGTTACTGAAGTATATTCGCAGTGTTAATTTTAACGGTGAGTCCAACCATGCCAAACCAGCCTCTGGCTAGGAGGTGGAGTCATTTAGTATCTCATTGATTGTGCCACTCTCTTCCGATTCAATATCGCTCTTATTGACTTTCATGTTGGTCATGCCTTGTTGGTTTGGGTTTGCTGTTGTCCTGATGTGCTTTTGGAAGAGGGGTTGTTAAGGGAGTGTGGGAGGAGGAGAACTAAATTTTGTAAACATGGAGGTCATTTCTTTGAGCCAGATTCTCCTCGGGTGCCAATTATGACTGGAGGAGGTAAGACAGGCATTTTTCCACTTTCAGAGACCGTAATAATGTTCTCATCAGGCTAGAATATGGTTTGCCAAATATTTGAAGGTTGAAATAAAATTTAAGTATCAGAAGTATGAAGTCATGTAACTAACTGCCCAAGTATTAGGAATAAGTATGTATAAATATTGTTCCATCCAAATCACATGCCTTTACTCATCCACTGACTAACTGCACACACACACACATGCATGTACACACATGCACACATTAAGCTGGTAAAGGTCTGTCTTTTGAGGAATAGTTTATATATAAGTTGGTATATAATATATTATAATATGATATGATATGATATGATACAATAATAAAAAGTTTCTATATAAGCTGGTAAAGGTCTGTCTTTTGAGGAATAGTTTATATATAATTTAGTATATAATATAATATATGATATGATATGATATGATGCAATATGATACAA
>NC_058130.1:50862761-51005203 GCF_016433145.1 Gracilinanus agilis
ATATAATATAACATAACATAACATAATATAACATAATAATAAACAAGTTTATATATATAAGCTGGTAAAGGTCTGTCTTTTGAGGAATAGTTTATATATAAGTTGGTATATAATATAACATAACATAACATAACGATAAGTAAGTTTATATATAAACTGGTAAAGGTCTGTCTTTTGAGGAATAGTTTATATAAGTTCATTAGGAAGTTGGAGACAAGGTAATAAATTTCACTGACCACATGAAATCAATTTATGAAACCATATACCAAATTATATGAAGGATCTTTATATTTCAATACAATGATAAAATTATAGATCTTTGGGAAGATATGTATATACATAGGTGTATATATATATCATTTATTTCAAATATATACCATCATATATGTGCATTTATTCTTTCTATACCTACATGCAATCATGCTTACATGAATTCACATATATGTATGTATATATATGCATATATATATATACACATTTAAATCTTTTAGAAATTATGTGTGTCTTCATGTTGAGAGATAGTGCACCATAGTGGATGGAACATTGGCCTCTATTTCAGGAAAACTTGTGTTTAACTAAATCCACTCACATACTTTAGGTCTGTGACCCTGGACAAGTCACTTATAACCTCAAGGGACTCTCTCAAACTATACATTTCTGAACAGTTACAAACTCATGTCAGGATAAAGAGATCCTTGTACCAGTGAAATCACAGGTCCAGACCAAACAGATAAATGAAACTGTGTATTTTTATAATTTAAATCATCAGAGTTGGCTTCAGGTCACTGTCTACTTTAACACATGGTTTCTAGAATTAATGAATCAGTCTCCTGATGAAGATTTTGAGGCTGTTTGTCAAATAGCAATGGAAGCCTTCACCATTTCCATACGTAATACTTTTCCAGAGAAAAATCTGGAATTTTCTTTCCAGAATTCCCCAGTCATTGCAATACCTAGGTGAATTAGCTAAGTAGGATTGGAAGGAATACCTATGGGTAAAGATGCATGTGCACAAATAGCGAGCTAAGTATATGCCTAAAGTATAGGCATTGAATGACAGTAGGAGATGATGGAGAGAGATCTCTGCTACGGTGCTGCAGGGTCAAGTTCCACTTCTGACTCCTATTCCCTATATGACCATAAGCAAGTCAGTTCAGTACTTAGTGCCCCCTCCACAAAACTCTTAAGATTATCAGTGGAAGTAGAGTTATTGTACTATGTGCGAATAAGCATCATTTACTAGTATATGTCACAATTTCATATTTATATAAATTTACATGCATGATCTATATGTGTATATAATCACCTATGTAATATGTGTATTTTGGACATTATATAAAAATAAGAATATAGAAACAGTATTGCACCTATATATAATTGATCTACCAAAATAAGTTCTCTCTCACTTATAGATGCATAGCTATTAAAAATAAAGTTGTGATATCTTTAATTTTACATCATGAGGATTTCTAGAAAACCTGCTCCCCATCCCCTGGAGGTGAAACTACCTTTATAACAGTGATTCCCAAAGTGGGCACCACTGCCCCCTGGTGGGTGCTGCAGTGATCCAGGAGGGCAGTGATGGCCACAGGTGCATTTATCTTTCCTATTAATTGCTATTAAAATTTTTAAAAATTAATTTCCAGGGAGCTAAGTAATATTTTTTTGGAAAGGGGGCGGTACGCCAAAATAGTTTGGTAACCACTGCTTTATAATAAGGAAATCACAGTTAAGCACATTGAATGAATGATAGGACAAAATCTGAGAATGGGCACTGCATTCTGTTCTATTTGTTCTCTCCCTTCCTGCCAAAAGGTGAGAGAGATGTTTCATGATTTCTTCTCCTGGGCAGTCAGTGCTCATTTGCTTTTTGCTCGCTTGTTTGTTTGTCTGTTTTGTTTTCAGTAGCTCAGGACAGATTCATCATTTTTCCATTGACATAGATGTCATCTTTGGTTTTGTTTTCTTTTTTTTTAAATCCTTAACTTCTATGTATTGGCTCCTTGGTGGAAGAGTTGTGGGCAATGGGGGTCAAGTGACTTGGCCAGGGTCACACAGCTGGGAAGTGTTTGAGGCCAGATCTGAACCTAAGACCTGCTGTCTCTAGGCCTGACTCTCAATCCACTGAGCTACCCAGCTGCCTTTGATGTCATCTTTGGGAAGTCTTCTAATTCTGATTTCTCTTTGAAATTATTCATGCAAATTTTCTCATGTTCTTTGATATCCTCCTCTTAATCGATGACTGTCCTCCCTAGTTTCCTTGAAGTCCTAACTAAAATCCCATCTCTTACGGGAAGTTTGCCCTAACCTTTGTTAATTCTACTGCCTTCTCTCTCTCTTTTAATAATTTCCTATTAAGGCTGTATGTAGCTTGTGTGTATATGTGTGTAGAATATGTCTGTGAGAATATATAACTGTATACATGTATATGAATATATGCACGTGTGTATATATCTGTTTACATGTTGTCTCCCCCAATTAGATTCTAAGCTTCTTGAAGGCAGAGACTTTCTTTTGGCTTTTAATTAATTAATTTATTTATTTTTGCATCCCCAGCACTTAGCATACTTCTTGGCATATATCACGTCTTTAACAAATATTGATTAATGGATTAAGTCCTCATTTCTTACAGAATAATCAATAATGTTCCATTGAATTTATATACAGCTTTTGGCTTGCACACACACTCAGTGGATGTGCACTTGGGTTCTAGTTCTTTAATATTGTAAAAAGGTACGAGGCTATTTGCAGAAGAAAAAGCCAATTCCTGTGGAACTCCTTTTGAGTAAAGACTTCTTGCCCTCATCATGTTCAGTTCTGTTTATTGATGATGGGGACAGATGAGGCTCAATAGAGAGAACACTGGGCTTGGAATCAGGAAGCTCTGAGTTCATGTCTGGCCTCAGACTTACCAGCTGTGTGACCCTAGGCAAATCTTTTAACTTCCTTTTGCCTTAATTTCTCCAATTATAAAAATATGATTAATGATAGCCCCTAAGTCAAAGGTTTATAGTGAGGGTCAAATGAGATAATCTTTATAAAGTGCTTAGAAGTGACAAAAGGTAGGGTCCATATAAATTCTTATTTCCTCCCCTTTCCCCTAAATACAAGAATGTAGCTTACTTTTCCTCTATGTGAATAGGGGACTCGAATTCAGTTTTTTGTAGACAGTTAAAGGGGGAAGATATAACACATTCTCCCAAGCACTGCAGAGACCATCGAGGATAGGGCTAAGGATTCAGGTCTCTGCTTTTTCAGACCAAATAATAAATATTATACAAAGTACTTTGTAGATCTTGCCGTGCTTTATAATGTTCGCCATCATTATTCTACTCACTACCTCTGAAGTTGCATTAGTACTTGCATCTGTTTTTGCTTAGTTCCCTTATTTATACAATGAAAATTTAAACAACTTCTAAATGATTTCCAGTTCTATTCTGGCAATCTATCTGATTAACCAGTATCTATTCACCAATCAATCAATCAATATATATATGTATATATATATATATATACACATATATATATATATTTATTTATTTATTAAGCATTTATCTCATGCCAGATGTTGTGCCAAGCTTTGAGGCATAAAGGGGGTTGATGGGTTACCCTTAGCCTGGTCTAATAGGAATAAACTGAATTTGGAGTCATGAAATGTGAGTTCAAATCCAGCTCTGCCAGTTACTGGTTTTGTGATTTTATGCAAGTCATTTCTCTTCCAAGGGCCTTAGTTTCCTTATCTGTTACGTGAAGGGGTTAGAAGAGACAGTGAGAAACGATGGGAAAAGTATTGACTGCACTATCAGCAGACCTGTGTTCAAGCCTGCTTCTTCCACTTCATGCTTGGACAAGTCACTTAGCTGCCTTTGCTCTGAATTTCTGCCTCTGTAAAATGAGGTCTGATTAGCTGACCTCTGAAGTCACTTCCAAATCTAGATCTAGGATCCAAGTCAGTGGTCAGTAGAACCTTTACCCTCTGAGGGCACTTTAAGAATTGATAGACCTTTGGGTCAATAATCTATATTGAGTATATTTATTACCTCCCAGGAGCTCTGTTAAAAAACATTAGAATCATCTTCATCTTCCAATGAATTAAGTCAATGAGTTGCTGAATGATTATCTAGTGACCTTAAAGAATTTGTGCAGCACAGATATTTGTTGTTCATTCATTTCAGTTGTGTCCCACTCTTTGTGACCCCATTGGGGATTTTCTTCTCAAAGATACTGGAGTGCTTTGCCATTTCCTTCTCACAATCAATTTTACAGATTAGGAAACTGAGGCAAACAGGTGACTGTTTGTAAGTGACTGTCCAGAACCACAGCTAGGAAGCATCTGAGGTGAGATCTGAACTTAGGTCGTCCTGACTCCAGAATCTGATTGTTATGTTTTAAGGCAAAATCAAATGGGGTGCGGTGACCATGTCTTTGCCCCAACATAACACAATTTAGAGGGCACTGACCACATTTATACTCTTTTTGTACTTATAACCAACTGGGCTTTGCACCTTTTTAGCCAGATTATCCCATGTAAAATACATTTTGGACTGTCCCTAATGGTGGACTCCCCAAGAGTGAATTCTTTGTGTTCTCCATTTCTGTTCAATAGCCAAGGAGTGGTGGGTGGTCTGCACTCTTTTCTGGCATGGAGTCTTGAGTCTAGTGGTCCAAGGTAGAGCTTTCCTGCTCTCCTAGGTAGAATTTGTCTTGAAAAGTCATGATGATAGCCCTTCATTCTTTGTTGCCCCAGATTTTGTTGTCTGATTAGCTAGTATCTTTATCTTTGTTTTAGTCATCAACAACCCTTTCTATGCCATTGGTGTATTTCTTTTGCATTCCATAATATGCAACCATTCTTCCTTGTTTCACCATTATAGATGCTCAGAATCACAGGAGCTTGTGATGGGTTTCCTCTGGTTAAGAATCTGGGTGGTAAAGGAGAAAGAGTGCCTGGTTTAGAATTAGGAAGACTTCAGTTCTAAGCTTGCCTCAGGACTACTTATGTGACCCTGGGCAAGCCTCTTAACCATCGAGACTCTGTTTCTCTGTAAAATAAAGGTATTCACTGTACCTATCTCACATGGTTATTGGGAGAATAAAACAAGATGATATATGAAAGGGTTTTGAAAACTAGAAGTTATATAAATGTTAGTTGTTATAACTGTTACTATTATTTATCTTATACAACAGCAAGGTTAGAGTAATGTTGACAGTTTCTAAATAGTAAACAATTTCAGCTGTATAATTAAACTCAGCTTTGCTAGGTTTTTTTCCTTTAAGTTCAGCAATTTCAGGAAAAGATACTGGAGTATTTTGCCATTTCCTTCTTCAGATCATTTTACAGAGTAGGAAACTGAGGCAAACAGGGTTAAGCGATTTAACAGATATTTGGAAATGGTACGAAAGGCAATGTAGTATAGGGTTCAAGTTGACTTTAGAAGTGTAGTGTTGCATTGTGCATCGAAAAGTCCCAAATTCAAATTCTATTTTTGACACATACTTGCTTTGTGAACCTACATAAGATACCCAACTTCATAGAGCCCCATATAACTCTTTCAAACATGGAAGTATAAAGGACATGCTGATATGCATTATTTAAGGAAATTTCCTTGGTTGAAATTGATTATGCCAAAGAAATTAGAGATTCCCTTCAAAAAAAACATACAGATATTTTAAATAGCTCTGCTAATTCTGGCAGATAGAGAGTTGGGGAGAAGGTACAGGCAAAGTATCTAGACTTAAAGCAGTTTGGATTGCCAAATTTTATCTGTGAGGAAGAGTCTCATTTGAATTTTCCTCATGCTATTTCACACTGTCCCCTGTCTCCCCATGTCCCTTTACTTCAACAATATTTCCCCCTTCCACCCATAACTGAGTCCCTACCTCTACCCTGGATCTGGTTAGCTTTACTTCCATAAGTACACACTCATATTCATAAACACCTCCTTTATTCTCAATATGTCATTTCTTCCTCCTTAGTATCTTTTTTTTTTTGTTCTAGTTTCTTTGCCCTGAAAGTTTTCTTGTCCCATTTTCCCCCTAATGAGAAGCACATTTTTTAAAAGTACAATTCCTTTTTTCAATTTTGAGAAATTCAGTGAGTTGTGAAAAAAAGAGAGAGAAAAATGGAAGAGCCAAAATGACAGGAGAACCATATTATGGAATCCATCAAAAAGGTCAGAGCCTGTACAATGCATGGTTAGCAGTCATCATTTAGATAAAGTATTCAGCTATTCTACCTTAATTTTTTTTAACAAGACCTTTAATGAGAATGGAAAAGGGCAGGACAAGAATAATTTCCTCTAACAAAGAGTGTGTGAAGAGAGAGACACAATGCCCTGTGTTGCCTCTTGATGGACGAGTAGTCCTGTGAGCTGATGATGCTCTCTGCAAATGGCTCTAACAGGCCTCCTTGTAACTGCTCAGATGAAATCATCCTGTCTGCACATGCTTCTGACATCCTCTTTTCTTCAAAGTCTGTGAAAAGCTCAAGTCCTATTACTTAATGAATAGAGGTTATAGATGTTTAGCAAGACATAGTATGCATTTCAGTATCCAGCTAGAGCAAAAGGAAGACAAGAGTCTGAATATTAATGTGTCAATTCAAAGTGACAGCCTTACATTTTTTTTAAGAAAAAAAAATTCTTGCTAATGACCTGGAGAATCCAAGATTTATCTTTCCAGGCTACAAACTTGGCAGGTTCTTGTCAGGATCACAGAGAACAGAAATCTAACCTTAACTAGTTGTTCTTTTAAAAGTCTTCAAGTCACTTTTCCTAATAGTGGATGCGAATTGTTGTTCATCCAGTTCCTACTATTTTATTGAGAGGATTTAATAATTTTTTATATTGACAAACTTTTCCATTCCAACCATTAGAAAATAATAAAAATGGAAATCAGATAGTAAAGTATTGGCCTGTGTTGGTCATGTCCAAAAAGGTATGGAGATACATAAAGAAAAAGATAATGGTGAGACTTAAACTTTAAAAGGATCATTAGAGATCATCTACATTATAGAGAAGTAACAGAGCCCCATGATATTAACTGAATTTTCCAAGTTCACACAGGTAATGAAAGTATATAATTATTGGATTATTTGGATAAATAAATGCAGAGAGACTATATACAATCTCTGAATTAAATGAAATTTTAATTCTAGTTGATATTCATGTAATACCTTAAGGTTTACAAAGTACTTTAATTACATTATCTCAATTCTTGCTATAATTTAACAGGATAAGTTCTATATGTCTTCTTATCTCCACTTTAAGGATAGGGAAATTGAGGGGTTATATGATTTTACCATGGCCAATATCAGTGATTTCTGCAAATTGCATGCCCAATGTGGTTACCATTATGTGATATTGCCTTATAACTACCTTGTTTGGCTGTTAAATCATCTCCTGTCTGAAGTATATAATGGTATCTTTCTTATAAATCCTCCCTAAAGATGAAGAGAATCTTTTATTAAAATAAACCTTTTTTTAAGACCCATAAACCAACTCAGGTTTATATTTGTGTTTTCAAAGAAATCAAGGCAAGGTTCTTTGATATCAGGCTGTGAAACTATAGCAAGAAGAAAGCTAAAGAAAGCTTAATAATATTTACTTCCATTTTTGCCTCATATATGGTTCTTATAGGAGAAGGTGTGGTGTTTATGTTCCATTTATTTCGTCTTTTGACTCCATTCTCTTCTGTGGGAGAAACCTCAATGACAGAAGAGAGAAAGTGACCTTAAAGAACTCTAGAAGAGCCTATTTAAATCAAATTTGTATCTCTTATCACTGACAAATCTTTCAAAAGTACGAACTGAAAGACATTGATCTAATCTCTTAATTGCCTTTTCCCCTCTTCCAAATTAAATTATGCAAACTCTTTCCTACTTTCCTTAAAAGGAAAATGTAACTATCCTCTATTTGTTTGGTTTGCTTTACATCTATTTTATATTTTATTGTTTATTCCAAGTTGTAGTAAAATACACATAAGGAATGCCTATATCTCTCTGTGTATATATATATATATGTATATATGTGTACATATATATGCACACATATATGTATATCTGTATGTTTATGTATATGTTAATGTATAGATATAGCTGTTTCTCATTTCTCATTTTTCAATCTCATAAGATTGTAAGATCACTGAATCATTAAGTATGATAGGAAAGCCTGGAGAGGGTAACAAGAACTTGGGCTGCAAGAAGTTATGGTCTTTTCCTATTCTCTGTTGATTAGACAATTTTTGGAATATTGTGTTGAGCTCTAGGTGCCATATTTTGGCCAAAACATTGATGAATTGTAAAAATATCCAGGAGGAGTGAGTATTGATTAGAGGAAGCAGTGATATTTTGTCTGAAGAAAAGAAGACTAAAAGGAGAATATAATAATGATCTTCAAAGATTTTGAAAGATATTTGTGTGGAAGAGGGATTGGACTTGATCTCATTTATCCTGGAGCAGGGGTCAGTTACCTTTTTGGCAATGAGAACCATAAATGCCACATTTTTTAAAATTTAATTTTGTGAGAGCCGTACAGTGCTCACAGTGCGGCTCATGTAACAGCGCCTGAAAAAAAATGGACTTTATGGCTCCTGCAGAGCCATATCTGGCCCTCAAAAGAGCCAGATATGGCTCAAGTTGCCAACCCCTGCTCTGGAGGATACAACTAGGAACTCTATGCAGAAGTTAACAAAGAGACGAAATTAGACTTAATATAAGGTGTTTTTTTTTTTTAACAAGGATTTCCAAAAAGAGCAATGTGCTATTTTGGGAGATAATTCTCCCCCTTCCATAACTCTCTCACTGATGGACTTCTGCCAGAGGCTAGATGACCACTTATAGGTATATTGTTCCCTTTTTTTAAAAAATAAGTTGGTCCTCATCACACCTGAGTTCTCTTCCAAATCTGAGTTTCTGTGATTTTATGACCTTGTGAAAGTTACTTTACCTCTGGACGTCCATGCCTGTGTGTGTGTGTGTGTGTGTGTGTGTGTGTGTGTGTGTGTGTGTGTGTGTGTGTGTGTGTGTGTTGGGGAGGATTCAGAGGGGGAAGTGAAATTTATCATAAAAAGTCCAAGTCTCCTTCTAACTTTGAGTCTATGATACTAATGGGGCCGTTAAGGGAAAGCATTAGGCTTCTTCAGTTTGGTCCCAGATAATAGAACTAGGGAGAGTGATTAGAAATAAAAAAGATGCAAATTTTTACTTAATGCAAGGGAAAACTTCTCAATAATTAGAGCTCTCTAGAAAAGGAATGGTTGCATTATTAATTAGTGGTTTTCCCCTCATTCTATAGATGCTTAACTTTACTTGTAACTTACTGTCATCATTTTCTTGTTCTTTCTGTGGTCATTTACTCTCCAAATCACATGTTTTTTTTTTCCCTTCCTTTATCCTTTTTGAACACATAAAAACTCATATATATACATATATATGTATGTATATATATACATAGGTATAACTAATATAGACACATACATATATGTGCATATGTATGTAAAATACTGTATGTTTGTGGCCTATACATTAAGACTATATTAATTGTGACTCAGAATCTCAGGATCACAAACTATTAGGATTGGACAAGAACTCAAAAACCATCCCAGTCGAGCATGTACTGTTAACTCCTTCTCCAGTATATCTGATATATTTTTATCCAACTTTTGAAAGAAAACCTCCAGAGAAAGAGAACATATGCCCTCCAATGGTAGCCATTCCACTTCAGAATTGCTCTAATTTTTAGGAAATTTTCTTTATATTCAGTCCAAATCTACCTCTTCGAAACTTGTCCACATTGATTTTAATTTTGTCCTCTGAAACTATGTAGAAGAGATGGGATGAATAGAATAAACTTGCTTGTGTTTGAAGGATCCTTAGTTCCCCACTAATCCCAATTCCTTTTTTCAGCTGAATATTTCCAATTCCTTCAAATGTTTCTCATGTGATGCATTCTCCTGGTATTTCTCTCATCTTGCTTTCCTCTTCTGGATGCTCTCCAGATGACCAGTGTCTTTTCTTTTCCTTTTTTTTTATTCTATGCTTTCAGGTAGTCCAATAATTCTCAAATTGTTTCTCCTGGATTTGCTTTCCAGTTAAGTTATCGTTGCAATGAAATATTTCTTGTTTCCTTCTATTTTTTTCATTCTTTTGATTTTGCTTTATTAATTCTTGCTGTCTTGTGAGATCGATAGCTTCTACTTGCCCAGTTTTAGTCTTTAAAGACTGATTTCCAGCTATAATCATTTGGTTTTCCTTTTCTTTTGGGTCTATCTTGCTTTTCCTGGCTTCCAGCGGTTCAATTATAGGCTCCAATTTGCTTATTATTTCATTTGATTTCTGTGCCTCTTTTTTCACATGGGCAATTTTGTCTTTTAAGTTGTTATTTTCTTTTTCTGTTATTTTCATTTCTTTTTCTCATTTTTCTTCCATTTTTTATTCTATCTTTCTTACTTGGTTCTTTAAATCCTTTTTGAATTCCTGCAGAACTTATGACCAATTTCCTTTTTTTTTTTTTTTGAAAGTTTGGTTGTGTTTGCTTATTTCTTACTCTCTGCTATTGCTTCTGCCTTTTGCTCTTTTTCTTCATAGAAATTCTCCAGGGTCAAGAGTTTTTTTTTTTTCTGTTGCTTATTCCTTTTGCTTCTAGACTATTGAGATTCCTGCATGTTGGTGGTCATTGCTTTCTTAGCTTATGTCTCACAGGACTTTTGTTTTGGTACTCTCTCCCCTTCCCTGTCACAAGCCCAAGTGAGGGCAGGTAAATATATGCTGTTCTTTGTGTGATCTTCCTTCACTGCTGCTGCTGTGTGGGGAGCAATCTCCCTGATATTCCCTGAATCTCACTCCCCAATTCTGGCACAGCCCTCAGTGGTGAGTTTGTGGTGCATTCAGCTACTTCCAAGAATATGGAGACTTCTCTGACCCTGGTTCTTACTGACTCCATGAGTTGGGGGGAAGAATAGTCCCTTGTGCAGTTTTGCCCCCTTATAGCATGAGAATCTCCTCTCACTGCCTACCTTTCACTCTGTATCCAGTGGAAGAGCCCTTTTACTCATCCTGTTTTGATCTCTGTCCTTTTGAGACACTTCATAATGATTGGTTTGGAAGAAATTTTTGAGTGGCTCCAAGTTTTTCCTGATACTAAGCTGCCATCTTGGCTCCTCCCTGATCAATGTCTTTTCAAAAGATGAAGTTCCCAGAAGTGAATCCGGTTCAAATCCATAGATCACCTGACTTTAAGAGAGCATATAGCAATCATCACTTTATTATGCAAGGATATCATGCTTCTGAAAGTTGGCCAGAATTACAACGGCCTCCTGAAGGCCTGGAGGACATATGGCAGTGGCAATGTACAGAGAGCCTGCAGCTCATAGAAACCTCTAGAGCTTTGTTTTCAGAACTCCTTTTAGCCATATCATTTCTTTTCTTTTTAAACCTGTACCTTCCATAATTGGAATCAATAATGTGTATTGGATCCAAGGCAGAAGAGTGCTAAAGACTAGGAATAGAGGTTCAGTGACTTGCTCAGAGTCACACAATTAGGAAGTGTCTGAGGCCAGATTTAAACCCAGGAATTCCCATCTCCAGTCCTGGCTCTCAATCCACTGAGCCACTGAGCTACCCTCTAGCCATATCTTCTCCATCTTTTACTTGTGAAGTAATTTTTAAAAATCATATATAAAACTTTGCAAAAAGAAATATGATTTCAGGATAAGTAGGTCAGCTTTTTCATTCACCATAATATTTGCTAGCCTCTTTAAAGCCTGCACAAGTATAGGCATGTTTTGTGTGCATGTGCATATTTAAATATATGAATTTGTGTACAACCGTTTGTATTTATGCATATATGTGCACACAATTACATATACATTATATGCACAAGTATGAACATGTTTGTATACAACACACGTGTATATAGAAATATATCTATTTGTCTGTGTATCTCTATCCATCTGTCAGTCTATCATCTACCTATATATCTATCTGACTGTTTATCTCTCTCTGTCTGTCTGTCTGTCTATCTGTATGTCTGTTCATACCTATTATATATATCTGGGTGTTTTCTGGTTTCATTCATCTGTGATAACAGTTTAAAAATTCAGGCTTATCAGACTCAAAGATTTGGAATTTCAAAATGAATAGTGGCTTGTATTCTAGCCCTATATTTCAATGCAAAAACATTTTCTTGCAAATAATGAAAAAAAAACATGAAGGAAGGTGGCTTAGCAGTACCAGATATTAAACTATACTATAAAGCAGTGGCCATCAAAACAATATGGTACTGGCTAAGAGACAGAAAGGAGGATCAGTGGAATAGACGGGGTAAGTGACATCAGCAAGACAGTCTATGATAAACCCAAAGAGCTCAACTTTTGGGACAAAAATCCACTATTTGACAAAAACTGCTGGAAAGTTGGAAAACAATATGGGAAAGGTTAGATTTAGATCAACATCTCACATCCTACACCAAGATAAATTCAGAATGGGTGAATGACTTGAATATAAAGAAGGAAACTATAAGAAAATTAGGCGAACACAGAATAGTATACTTTTCAGATCTCTGGGAAAGGAAAGATTTAAAAACCAAGCAAGAGTTAAACAAATTACAAAATGTAAAATAAATATTACATTAAATTAAAAAGGTTTTGTACAAACAAAAACAATGCAAACAAAATCAGAAAGGAAACAACAAACTGGGAAAAAAAATCTTTATAACAAAAAACTCAGACAAAGGTCTAATTACTCAAATATACAAGGAACTAAATCAACTGTACAAAAAAATCAATTCTCCAGTCGATAAGTGGGCAAGGGACATGAATAGGCAATTTTCAGATAAAGAAATCAAAACTATCAATAAGCACATGAGAAAGTGTTCTAAATCTCTAATAATTAGAGAAATGCAAATCAAAATAACTCTGAGGTATCACCACACACCTAGCAGATTGGCTAAAATGATAGAAGGGGAGAGTAATGAATGTTGAGGGGATGTGGCATTGCTGGTGGAGTTGTGAACTGATCCAACCATTCTTGATGGCAATTTGGAACTATGCCCAAAGAGCAATAAAAGAATTCCTGCTCTTTCATCCAGACATACCATTGTTGGTTTTGTACCCCCAAAGAGATCATAGATAAACAGACTTGTACAAAAATATTTATAGCTGCACTTTTTGTGGTAGCAAAAAACTGAAAAACGGGGGCATACCCTTCAATTGGGGAATGGCTGAACAAATTGTGGTATATGTTGGTCATGGAATACTATTGTGCTCAAAGGAATAATAAACTGGAGGAATTCCATGTGAACTGCAAAGACCTCCAGGAGTTGATGCAGAGTGAAAGGAGCAGAGCCAGAAGAACATTGTACACAGAGACTGATATACTGTGGTAAAATCAAATGTAATGGAGTCCTGTACTAACAGCAGTGCAATGACCCAGGACAATTCTGAGGGGTCTATGGAAAAGAACACTACCCACATTGAGAGGAAGAACTACAGGCGAGGAAACACAGAAGAAAAACAACCACTTGAATACATGGGTTGATGCAGACACAATTTGGATTAAGACTCTTAATGACCACCCTAGAGCAATTATCAACAATATGGAAATAGGTCTTGATCGATGACACAGGAAGAAACCAGTGGAAATGTGCATCAGCTACTGGGGGGGGGGGAGGAGTGGGGAGAGAGAGCAAGAACATGAATCATGTAACCTTGGGAAAAATTTTCTAAATAATAAAATAAAAAAATATTTCCTTGCAATTTAATCACTATCCAGGTTCCCATTTACATTAAACCTAAGAACCTTGCTTAAGTCTTTCTTGTGACACTTTTTTTTTCTGACTACCTCCATTGAGTAAGAGATGAGGATACCAAAGGAAGTAATAATCTTAAGCATTGATGTGGAAACGAACTTCTTTAAAAAGTCTTTAGGAAGAAGGAAGTTGAAAATAATAAAAGACAGAGAGAAATGGAGTAACGATTAACCAAGGATTTTGTTCTAATCCTTAGCTGTGATTTGGTCTTTTCTTTCTGATTTTAAATTCTTTAAATACATTATTAAATAAGGGGACTTCAGGGAGAGTCATACAGAACTTACTCAAAAGCTTCTTGAAACAGGTATTAAAGAATTTAAGTCACATAGGAAAGTATTTCAGGTAGCTTTTTGTAAGATTTTCTTTTCATGCTAGCAGATCATGTCTGCTTTGATAGAGAGCAACATCTATATATAAAGAGCTTGTATTACGTGTAATTGTAAACAGTGTGATGTTTGACACATATCTATATACAAGTATATGTACATGCGTAACAAATATGTATATATATATTACATGAATATGTACATTTGGTATAGTATACACATTTGTCAATAAGCAATTAGTGAAATTTCTGCAGCAGGAAAACAGAAAATTAATTAATGAAGGTTTCTGTTTATAAGTTGTTTTTTTTTTTGAGAAGGATGATCATTAGTTAATTTAAGAAACTCTTTGCCTTGATTACAGGTATTAGCTCAAGAAAATATTGGCTAAACCTAGACTCTTGTCATTGAAGATAGCATGTAAACATCAAATGTGCAAAAACCCAAATGTGTAATCACTTATTCATGACCACTAATGGCTTCATCAAGAACATGTTAGTTATAACCAACAAAATTGCCACCTATGATAACAGAAGTGTAAACAGAAGGTTATTTTACAAATTTTTTCATAGTCTCCCCTGCTGTAGTCATTAGCTACTACAATCACCTATTGAAAGGATGAAAAATATGTAAAAAATATAAAAGACTTATAAATATCTGAGTGTATCCAATCATTATTGGTCCTATTATAAAGGTAGCCTTAAAATGATCATTAGTATTTTTATTGTAGATTAGGAGTGTAAAAAAAAGGGGATGGGAGGGAATATCTATCCATCTCCCTATTGTTTTTTCTGTTCTTTTCATCCCAATTGCATGCAGATTACTGGAATAAAAACGTATTGTGGAGGAGGAAGCTATTTCTGGATCCCAGTCAACACTCACAAACCTGGGCCGTCTTCTGACGGCAGTATCTTTCAGAAGCAGATGGAACATTTTCTGGGAAAAAATCATTTAGAGGCTCCATTCACAGGACTGATTTCCACTAAAGAAATCCCTCAGGAGCTGGGGGTAGGGTGGGAAAAGCTTACAATATCTCATGCTGTGTGTACAAGGCAAGACTAGTGCAAGGTTTGAGGTTTCCCTCCTGTCTTCTCCATTCTCTTTCCTAGGCTTTTAAGTAAGCAGGCAAGAGAGAACAACTAAACCAGTATTCTATAAGCCATCCATGGTGATGGAGGGCTTCTGCAGTATCAGAAATTTTATTTTCATATCTTTCAAAGAAGACAAAAGTAACCAAATAGATTTTGATTAATGGGGACTTGGCCTTTTCTTTTTCTTAACTCCTTTAGGCAGTGCTGGCACTCCAGTGACCTTTAACAAAAATGGGGATGCTCCTGGACGTTATGATATCTTTCAGTACCAGATAACGAACACCACCAATCCAGGATACCGCCTAATTGGCCAATGGACTGATGAGTTGCAGCTCAATGTGAGTTAAATTTATTTTTTCATTTGCATCAGTATGCAATCAAGTAATTGATCTTTAAAAGTGAATGCATGTATAACTTTCTCTTGTTTTCTAAGTCCAAATATACATATACCTGGACATAGGTTATTGTTTTTGTCTTTTCTTTTTAGTGTGCTTGTACTCTGTGATGTAAATACAAATTTTATTGATTAGTTGCCTGCTAGTGGTATCAGCCTCCAAACAACTGCAAAGAGCATCCAACTATACTTTGTTAAAATGTTTTCTTTGATTTGTTTTGTAACTTAGGCATTTGAGTTTGGACTGGGCTTGACTATCCTGGGTGATCCAGTTTCTCTCTCTTCCCCTTCTCTTCTTTTCCTCTTCTTTCTCCTCTATATAATCCTGATTCTATCTTTATTCCAGCTCTTCTTCCTCTGTGGCCCAGGGACTATGTTAAAGACAGCATCATTTCATCTATTTACCTGGTATTTCAGAATACCGATAAAGGCCTTATGTTCCTTAATGCCATCATCGTCACTTCACCATCACCATCACCATATCACTAGGATGGTTACTGATATTTTGTCCGAGTACTGGAGAAACAACAATAAACAAATAAAACATAATTAACAAATCTCAGTCTATTAAAATATTTAAAGTGCTTTATTGAGAGTGAGAAAGACTTAGCTACTTGACATGTGATCCTGAACAAATCTATTAACCTTTCTATTCATTGGTTTCCTTATCTGTAAAAGTATTGGTGACGGGTTGCTGTCCTTCAACATCCCTTTCTGCTCTGAGAATCATTACATTAAAAGATCTTACATTCAATACCACCTCTGCCATGGAATGGCAAGTATTGAAATTTTTCTAACATTATTCAAATTTCATTTTTTATGCCAAATATCTCTGAGGACCATAATTCAATTAAATTCAACAGACATCTATTAAGTACATACAACAAGCAGGCCATTATACCAGCCATTAGAAATATTAAGATTAAAATTTTTAATCATTACCCTCAAAAAACTTAAATTCTACTCAAGAGATGATAGCACCCAGATAGTCCTATCTTTATATTTGGATTGTAGTTCTTTCATTTCACCTGTTCTTTGAATTCTGTTAAAATTCTGAAAATATCATCAAAGGGCATTATTTTTGTTCTTGGGAATCATGCTAGTGTGTTCTCTTGGGGATTTGAAATCCTCTAAGTGGAATGATAAGACTTTATAGTCCTAGGCAGTAGATAACAACTGACATAAAACTGAGTGAATAAAGTAGTGCAACTTCTTTTTATTAAAAAAAAATTTACTTGTTAAGATCATTTATTATATCTCCACACTACTCACTTTCAACAATGAAAAATTAAAAAAAAATAAAATAAAACTCATAACAATTAAGCATAATTTGATCAAACAAATCCTTACATGTCTAAAAATGATTTTCTCCTCCATTTTAGTATCATCTCTTCTCAGGAGGGCGGTGGTGGGCTTGTTTTCTTTTAATAGTCTTTTTGGATTTGTGGTTTATCATTGTAATAATCAGAGTTCTAAAGAACTAAAGAATCAGAGTGGCTAGACAATGGGGATTAAGTGACTTGCCCAGGGTCACACAACTAGGAAGTGTCTGAGGCCAGATTTTGAACCTGACTCTCAATCCCCTGAGCCACCCAGCAATCTCCTGGGCTAATTCTTAACCGCACTGTGCTAGTATGTCTATTTTTCCACAATCCTACCATCCTTTGTCATTTTCATCTTTTGTTATATTTGTCAATTTGATGAGATGGAACCTCAAACTTGCTTTAATCCTCATTTCTCTGATTATTGATTTAGAGTATTTTATATGGCTGTTGATTATTTCTTTTGAAAACTTCATATTCTTTGAATTGCTTAAGTCTCAGTGAAATAATTTTACATGATTTCTATATTATAGTTGCATATTTTTCCTAGCTAAAATATTTTCATTTTAATTCTACTTGGATGTTTTTTGTTCTCTCCTGGTTTGTGTATAATACTTTTGGAATCTTTTCTGTGTGAGTTCATGCACTTTCATTAATATTGGTTTCATTATATGTTTAATGATGAAATTCTGCATTTATTTTAAAAATATTTTGCTAATGTCATATTATTAAATTATGTGTGTTAAAAGTTAATTAGATATATATGTGGACAAACATGACATTTGTTTGGAATTGGGTCAAGGAAAGGAATAAAGGTCATTCACCCTATCAAAACCATACTTAGGATGGTGTGTGTATAAACACACACATATCTTTATTGAAGGAATGAAAAACATGTTAGACAAGGGCAGGAAAATTAGAAACATAAACTCTTTTGCTATTATTGGGTATGTAAGTTTCAAAACCATTTCCTTTGTATTATTTGACAAACTAGGAGGCAAATTTAGTCTAAGATAAATCATAATTTGATATAGTAAAAAGAACCCTGACTTAGGTACTACTGTCCGTGGTTTTGTTATTCACTGTGTAATCTTTGTTAAATGGATTTTTCTGTCTATGCTGATAATTTCTTAATTTATAAAGTGAGGGAGTTCAACTAGATGGTTTGGGGAGTCCAGAAGCAGCATCAGCATCAAAGTGACCAAGAGTATTGCCTTTAGACATGAGGGGACACGTCTACCTCTCTCTAATCTTGGCACTTGTTAGCCAATGTACTCTACACTCCCTCTACTCAATAGTAACACTTTGGCCATTTTTCCTATTGCCCCTTGTCCCTGATCCAACCTCAGCCCTGAATTGCTCCCATCATCTGCCTCCTCTCCTCCCATTAGTGATACTGTCCAGAATTGAAGGAAGTCAAAACTCTTCTGACTGGATACATTATGAATTCATGTTAGTCAACTTTTGTTAAGCCCTTACTGCCACAAGGAAGTTCTTTTATTCCACCCTGACTAATTCCTTATCTTACTCTCTAAAAATGCTTTTTTTCAGTCATCTTCTCTCTTAATCTTCCCTTCTGCCTAACCACCCCTATCCAGGTTGTGACTGTATCTTATTTTACTGAGAAAATGTAACCCAGTGGTGAGCTCCTTTCTCTCCTATTTTTTAAATTTCACAACCCCTCTCCTAATCTCCCTTCCTTTCCTTCAGACCCTGACAGTGACATAGTCTTTCCCCTTGCTAAGGCCAATTTGTATACAAATATCTTTGATCCTATCTTCTTCCATCTTCTTCAACATAGTGCAACCTCAATAATTCTCTTCCCCTCATAATTTTTGTTTCCCTGTCTCCTGTTTTTTTTTTTTTTTTGGTTTCTGAAGTACTGCCTCTAAAAATGCTCATCTTCCCAATAATTAAAAAATCAGTAAACTCTACTCTCCCTTTAGGCTATCTTTCTGTATATCTCACAGTCAAAGGTGGGATGGAGGAGTGGGAAGAAACTTTCTATACTCTCTAGCTTTACTTCCTCTCTTCTCACTCACTCACTGACTTTCATCCTTATAATTAGGTTAAAACTCTTCTCTCCCAAGTTACCAATGATGTTTGGTATCTTAATTTCCAAAGCCAGTTGTTGTTTTTTTTTTTATTTTTTTATTAGACATTTATTAATATTCCTTTTTAACCTGTTTACATACTTTATGCCCCTACTTTCCCCTTCACCCCCTGCTCTCCCCCCACCCATGGCCAACGCACATTTCCACTGGTTGTAACATATGTCCTTGTTCAGGATCTATTTCCCATTCATGTCTGCCTCAGCCCATGAATTCAAGCAATTGTTTATCTTCTATGTTTCCTCTCCTGCAGTCCTTCCTCTGAATGTGGGTAGCATCTTTACCATAAATCCCTCAGAGCAGTTGTTGTTTTTTAATCAGTCCCTAATCTTGCAAAATTCTCTGCTCTTTTAAAACTCTGTTTATCACCTACACCATTTGGATACTTGAAGTATCCAAATCTAGCCAAACCTATCCAAGTATGAAAGCCTAGACAGTTAGACTTTCACGTCACTATCTCCTGGTTCCCCCTTTTCTTGTCTAGCCTCTCCTCAGTCCTCTTTGCTGGTACATCATCCATGACATAATCTCCTAATATTTCCTTTGGTACTGTCCTAGGCTTCCTACTCTTCTCTAGATGCTCTGTCTTAATGACCTACTTGGTTCCCAGGGGTTTAATTATTATCTTTATCGTGATGATGACCCCCAGATATCTACCTCGCTTCAGTTTCTGCCCTGAACATCAATCCTACATCACCAAATGCCTCTTAGATATTTAGAACTAAATGTTCCTGATGCATCTCAAATTTAACATGTTCAAAGCATGTCATTATCTTTTTTCCTCCATACATAAGCTTCAGTCATACATTTCTATTTCTGTTCATGAAAAACAACAAAAATGCCAAATATTTTTTTCAATTTGCTAAGCTAGTGACCTCAGCATTCCTTATTCCTCATTATACATGATACCAAATCTTGCTATTTCTATCTCTGAAAGATTTCACCAATTCAAACCCTTTTCTTCCATAACATAGCTAATACTTTTGTCGAGTCCCTTATCACCTCGGTCCCTACAATAGCCTCCTAATGGGTCTCCCTGCCTCACATCTGCCCTCATGTTCGTCCCTTCTCCATGATGTTGCCAAACCAATATCCCATAAGTATGCTTTTTTTCCATTTCATCTTCTACTCAGTAAACTCTAGTGGTTCCCTATAGCCTCTCTGATCAAATCTGAACTCTTAGGTTAAGCTTTTCAAGCCCTTTATGGCCTTATCCCAACCTATAATTTCAGCCTCATTGTACATTACATTCCTCCTATACTCTGGTCCACCCAACCTGAACTTTTCTATGTTCTTCATACAAAACATGACAACCTTCATCTCCAAAACTTTGCAATGGCCTGTACTTTTGCCTCCTACAATCCATCTCTTCCTTCATGACATAATTGAAGCACCTCTTTCTATGACCATCTGGATACCCCCATTTGCTGATTAATGTCTTCCCTCCCAAATTACCTTGCATTTAAACACTAATTTTATTTTTTATTTATTCTGTGTTATTCCACATGCACTTATTTCTGTAATTGTCATCACCCTCATTAGAGCATAAGTTTTTTCAGAGAGAAATTGTTTCACTTTTGTCGTAGTCTCAGTGACTGGCACATAAATATTTAACAAATAGTACTTGCTTGCTTATTTACTTGATTACTTGAAATGTATTATCTATGATCGTGTAAGTAGATAGTTTTCAAGGCCCTTCTGTCTCAAGCATCCTAAAATTGTATGATAATCCTCAAGACAAATAAGTACTGGCCTTAAAAATAATCCAACATTTATTAAAGTACCCTTATACTCATAAAACTGGCTAAGTATGGGGAAGGAGAAGTCCAAAATAAAATTTATATTAAGTATAAACATATGGCATTGAAAATAAAGTCATGTGGGCATTTTCCAAGATGCATTTATATTTAGGAATTGTTACTAAAATATGGACAATCACATGTATGAACCAAGGCAGTAAAAATTCCAAACCAGCATGAATATCAAAAACAGAAGTTTTTAGCAATTGCAGAATTTTTTTTTATCCAAAGGGCTATAGCTAGCTGCACAAATTATATGTAAGGCAAAGCTGAAAAATTCAAGGCTACCATATGGTATTCAAATGTCTTAGCCTAGAATTAAAATCCAGCCTTGAAAGAACTCCAATCTATCTTCACATGGCAATATAATAGAACTCTGGGTTTGGATTTCAGGTTCTTACCTTTTAATCTAGCCTCATATTTATAACTTATGTGTAACTAGATGATAGATGTTGGACCTGGAAGGAACCTGAGAGGTCATCTAGCCTTATTCCATCCTCCTCAGAAACACCTGAAGTTTGGGGAAATTCAGTAAATTTCCTGGTTACTCTCTTGGAGCCTCAGTATATTTTGTCTATAAGATGGGGGTAATGATGCTTGAAGAACCTTCCATAGGGCTGCTGTGAGAAAGGCACCATACTAACATGAATTATTGTAATTATTCGCACATGTCAGTATAATCTTATTCCACAGAATTTGATCAAGTGCTTCTTCTAGGTAGCACACTATGCTTGATACTAGAGAATCATGGAATACTAAAATGTTTGGATTCAAAGTTTAGAAAAATTTTAGCTGTGTCATGGAGCTTACAATCTTGGAATAGATAAGGAATACATATATATGTATTATGCAATATTCTACTAAAATAATACTGTGTCTACATTTGTGTCCCTAAAAACCTATTTTCTTACCATATCAATAATTCTCTTCAAGGATAGGCCTCCCCCACATCCCCTCCAAAAGAGGAAAAACTTTCAGTGGAAAAATTCAGAACATTCTGAAGAACATTCAGAAGAAGAGTTCATTAAAAGAATCTGCTTCATATTATATATTTATTTATTTACTGAGAAAAATTAGCTTTGTAAATATATTTATTTTTCTACTATCATTACTTAGCTAATAAGAGAAGAAAGATGATTAGGATATTTCTGAGGACCTAACTCATACCTCCAAGCAGGGATTGCATTAGAACTCATAGCCCCTTAAGGTGAACTATTATGCAAACAATGACACGGAAATAATCTTGTTGCCATGACATTCTTTTTAAAAAAATCCTAATTGAAGGATTGGGGAGGCACGTTAGGGACAGAGAGTAAAAGCTAAACTAACAATATTTGGATAAAACTTTTAAAAAATGTAATTTCTCAGTCTTTAAACATATCAAAAAATATGCCCTTTTTGGAAAGCAGTTGCCATTTTTTCCTTATCAAATGTGCAGTTTCAGATTTCACTAAAATACATGCATTGGAATGCTGAAATTCAGAATCTATTGGTGATATCAAGAAAAAACAGTTGTGCTAGAGATTTCTCAAAATAATTTTTCTTGCGTTAAATTCATCTACATTAAATAGTCGTATGAGACAGTGAGTTAATTGCCAGGATCATTTGATTTATCAAGGTACATTTGTCAGACTTAATACTTACTCAAAGCTGTCTATTCAACTTCTAATCACTTGATTATGTTTCATAATTGGAATGATAAAAATAGGTCTTAATCTAAGAACACTAATAATTTACAATGGACTCTGTGGCTTGTAGTTATAGTTAAGTAATGAAGAACTAACTAAAAAAAAAGAGAGAATAATATGTTTTCAAAAGAGAGTACTTTTCTCAAGAAGTCAAATTGGGGGACTATTTAGAATATGTTTTCCTTGATTTGATTCTTCTACTTTCTAAGATTCTCCCTTGCCCCAACTTTACCAGTGTCTTCAGCTTCTCTAATGTGTGTTGACAGTTCAGTAGGAATTTCAGAAAAACACATCATTCAGACAGTAAGTACACTAGTGATCTTGATTCTTCTGGCCTTCTCAAAACTGAAGTTACCTTGCAAATGGAGTGAGTGATTAGCTCCATGAGACTCAGTGTTTTCCTGGGGCCATATTGGTTCTGGGTTTCAGTAGGAAGAATGGTGGCATTTGGTGTTCTGGTCTCAGCAATATGGGCTCTTTCATTTTTGGGGGATTCCAGACATTGGGTTTTAGGTTTTTAGTCTGAGTTCACATGCCCTTTAGTGGTTCTAGGCCCTAGAAAGTGCAGAGCCTTTTTTGGTTTTGATTCTTAACAGTACCAGTTCTTATGGCCCTTCTACTTGGAAGACTCTATCACTCTGAAATTTAATAGCAACAAATGAAAAGTTGTTAGATATAGAATGGAGTGAAAAAAACTGGTAGAAAGAATGATGTATATATTAACCAGAACATTTTAGAGAAACAACTTTTTGAATATCACATTGACCAACCATGTTACCAGAGGACTCGGGATAAAATATGCTACTCATGCGAGTAAAAAAAATATAAAATGAGAATAGTCAGTTTTGGAAATGAAAGGAAGATAGGATCACTGGTGTACTTATTGGCTGAGTGGTAGATCCCAAAGTAACCAATGAATCAACCAAATCTTACATTATATACAGTATTTTTGGGATCCATATTTCTGAGAGGGGTTCAAGCTGCATCACAGAATTCCATAGTGCCCCCCAGAACTCTAAGAGAGGGGGCAGTTAAAGGCAGTTGGAGTCCTGGTATAAAAGCCAGGACACCCCTCTTTGCTCTTGGCTCTGAGCAGAGGGACAATCTGTGTAGCTCTTGGCTGGAACATTCAGACACTGACAGTCAGGGCTGCTTTACCTTGGTAGCTAACCACAAAGACAGACCTTCAAGCAAAAATACAGTCTACCTTCAGTTTAGCAGTTCAGGTTTTAGAAGGAAGAATATTTAGGGCTTAGATTAGAGTTCAGCCATTCAAGTTACATACCCACCCCCAACCCCCAACTCCCTACCCCCGCCCCAGGGAGAATGTGCTATTAGCCTACAGTTAACAGTTTAGCCAAATTACCTTCCCTCCTCTTTCCTTAAACTGATTCCTTTCTCCTGTTCTTTGAAATCATTAAATACATTTAGTTTGTGAAAAGATAGAGTTCGTGTACAGTTAGCTGGGGATTATACTTGCTACCTTCCTTTCATCAAGCCAAGTATTTCATTTAAGCAGGGGCTGTAACTGCCTTTGCCCTGGGGACCTATGGTCAGATTTACTGAAGACTTTAACCTCATACATTTCCATCCTGTGAGAGAATAATTCAAACAAAAAAAGTTATCATCACAAGGGATTTAGTCTCTGTATATTTACCATCTTGGCCCAGAAGTTTCCAAAGTAGAATATCCTCTATTACCAGACAGTTAACTAATTTCCAACTGCTTACAGGGTGGGGGGAGGTGAAGAAGTACTCCACAGGCTCCTGTCCCTCCCATCTAGTCAAGTCTGAATGCTTCTCCAAAGACCAGGGATTGGAAAGACTCCAATGTCATCTGACCCCTAATCTCACAGTTTCCCTAATCTTACATATTTCATATACATAGTATCCTTCCTCTATAAAGAAAGGCTTCCTTGAGGCTAAGTGTGATCATTATAATTTCATAACATTAAATCTCAATTATTGCTGTGGATATTATTCTCAGTCAGTTAGCCACTTAGATTCCTTGAACTCTGAAATCTCATGATGTTGACTTGCTATGATAATTTTGGAAGTCAGTATGGGATTATATTAAGAAAATGCTTAAAATGACTTACCATCTGAACCAGATGTCCATCTGCTAGGTGTGTAGTCCCAAGTGGTAAAAAATGAAAGTCCTTTAGAGACCAAGTGATTTATAGCAGTCTTTGTAAGGATGAGTGATAGGACAAAAAGAGCCAGAAGAAGGCCATTGGTGACAATTTGTGACAGTTGAGACAAGAGGGAACTGGGGAGGGTCTGGAGGAAGGAGAAGGAAAAGGAGGACTTCCAGTGGAGGACTGAGAGAAGGAGGAGGAGAACATCTCAGCTGGAATCCAGTCCTGAGGGCTTCCTGAGGATCTTTCTTTGGACATTGAAACCGGATTCCCTGGTCAAAGGCATCTCATCACATCTTACCCAGTAAGACTTCAATAATCAAGTCAGCTACATTTGGGACTCCATTTTGGGAGCAATCTCTTGGGCTCCTTCTCCCATTACCCAACCTTGCTGAGAGACCCTTTCCAGTTTGACTTGCAATTACAGAAAAGGATAGAAAGAGAAAGAGAAGGAGAAGGGACAATGGGGAGATGATGGTCCTCATAGAAATAGAGAAGAGGGCACCCCAAATTCCTTTGCCCTTCACCCCTTTCCCCAGTCCCTATATTGATATTAATAAAAGACATTCATTAGTCAGATAGCATTCCAGAGTGCCTGAGAGATGATGGGGAGGGGAATCACAGCTTGGTCTGGCTGCCTCCAACTTGAAGCCAGACCACCTGCTGTGAAGTTGACTGACCCTGGGGGAAGCTTGCGTGAACCTCACCCTCATTCAAAATTGGATTGGAGTGCTCAATACCTCATCTTATAGGAAAACCTTGCCCCCAACTTCTGTGGGGTGGCATGACCATCCAGGTCACCCAGTTTCAGGGTGACACCCCCTCGAAGTCTTGGCAGTGTATATTTGGCGGAAGGGGAGAGCTTAAGGAAAGAATCTCTTCATAGACTCTCTCTCTCCCCTCTATCATAACATTACTTGCTGGGTGTCTTAATTATTATAGAAGTCAGTATGGGATTATATTAAGAAAGTGCTTAAAATGACTTACCATCTGAACCAATGTCCATCTGCTAGGTGTGTAGCCCCAAGTGGTCAAAAATAAAGTTCCTTTAGAGACCAAGTGATTTATAGCAGTCTTTTTAAAATTCCCTTGGCAAAGAACTAGAAAAAAAAAAGTAGATGAACATTTATTGAAAAGGTTCATGAACAAAATGAAAAGTTAGTACAGTGCAAGAAATGATGAATATGAAGAATTCAGAGGGGCTTAGGAATATTTATATGATGTAATATAAGATGATGAAAGCAGAACTATGAAAAAATACATAATGACTAAAATATACACAGAAAGAGCAATGATAACAGCAACAAAAGTGACAAGAGAATGTTTTGAAATTCTCATGATCATGGTTGGTGCCCAAATAAGCTTTTCTTTTCAGAGTCAAAGTAATAGAGAGATAGAACACTGCACGTAATGTTGTATGTTATGTATGTATAATGTAATGTATATGTATAATGTAATAATTTATAATGCAATTAATTAATGTGTTGGTTAGTTTTGCCTAACTTTTCTTTCCCTTTCCCATTTTTTTTTGTATTCTTTTTCAAACAGGCTAGCTGGTGAGGTGGAGGAAGAATCAAGGTGATGGTAAAACAAAAGATATTTAGGAAGAGGATAGTGAGCAGAATAGTGGAGGAAATTATCTCCATAATCTGTCCTGGTCAGACTATACATGGAATATTGTGTTTATTTAGGGGTTATTGCATTTCAGGAATGATGTTAATAACCTGAGACATATCTAGAGACAAGTCTCAAATCAGGCTGTATTTGGATCAATTGAAGGAATTAGTGATGTTTACTCCAGAGAAGAGGAGTCACTGTTGACATGAAAGCTATCTTCAAGTAGTGGTTTCAAGGGATGTTTTCTGGAATACAAGTTAGACCTGGAGGACAGAATTAAGGAAAATGAATGGAAGTTGAAAAGAGGCAAATTTAGGATTAATAACAGAAAAAGTTTTCTTAGCAATTAGAGATATACCCAAAGTATATTATCCTCCATGAATTTTTCTCTGGGGAAAATGATATATGTCTTCTTTTGCAACATGATGAACATGAAGATATGTATGGTATAATGACATATGTACGATCCATATAATAATACCTGCTCTTTTGGGAAGAGGGGAACAAAGAGAGGGAAAGAGAGAACATCACTCACAAAATGTCAGAAAATGGTAATTAAAAATTATATCAACATATAATCTGGAAAAAAATTAAAAAGTGGAATCAAATGTGTTGGGAGAAAATAGGTTCTTTCACGAGTATTTAAAGCAATGATTGGATGGCCACTTAACAATCATATTTTTACAAGAGATTATTTTTTTGTGTATAGGTTATCTGAGATGGCTACTCAAGTCCTTGGAATTCAGAAATATGGAATGATCATGAAATGCTCCAAAAAGATTATACTAGAAAAAAAAAAAGATTTTCTCCTCTTTTTCCATAAAATGTATCAATATGCATCTTTGTAAGGAGTCCCAGTGATTTGGTTTTTGAATGACTTTTTGATCATATCCTTGACTTTAAATACTTTCCACTTCCATAAATGTAATTTTTAAAATTATTTTGTTTGGTTTGTCTCCACACTAAATGCAAACAAGCCTGATGTGCACAATGACAGAAATGTAAATAAACCTAGCCTTCTGCCCAATGATACAGTATACAAGCAACATTTCTATTTTAAATACATTGAATTTATATCTATTAATCATATTGGTCATTAAGGGGGATGTGGATATTCCAAACTTCAGCTGGATGCTTAGATTTCACTATTTTTATTTTTTCTTTTAGAACATCTTCCAGTAATCAATGATATATTACTGCAGTCTTCCTACAGGAATGTCTGAATGATTAATAGTATTTATAATTATCAATATGGTTCCACAAACATGTACATTAGATAGGCCCAGAATCCCATAAATTCTAGTTTGCAGTATAGACAGTCAAGCATATCACTTCATGTTTATTAATCTGCTCTGCTTTCTTCAGGGAAATAGCTGAATTTCATTATTTTCTTTACTTCAGACTCTAGACAGATTTTAGGGGGGAAATAACAATGAAAAGAAGAAAGGCTAGTGAGTTTTCATTGTTGTATTAGAGAATTTCACAATTTCTCCTGCACCAAGATAGAAGTCTACCATGTTCCTGCTCTAAGTGGATAATTTTAATGTATTTTCCCTTAAATTGTAACAAAGCCTATAACAGCCTAGGTTCTAAGGATTTAGAATTGGAAATCCATCAAGGCAACTGTTATATAGTAGATAAAATGCTGATCTTAGAGTTAAAAAAATGGTTGTAGTTCCATTCCTGGATTTGGGTTCAGGAAGACTTCAGATGCATATGAACTATCTGACTCTGAGAAAATTTTTGAACCTTTTTATACCATAGTTCTCTCATCTGTAACATGGACATAGTAGGGCAATGTTGGACTTGGTAATCTCTAAAGTTCTTTGCAGCTCTAATTAAAAAACAACAACACTATAGCAGGAAAAGGATTAAAATGAAATTAGAAAATGTTTAATAAAATAAATATAAAGCAACAGAGCTAATGTTATTTTTTGTTTGTTTTCTAAGTCAATATATGGCCACAGAGATCCATTTCAACTTAAGTTTAATACAACACTCTGGAGTACTATTTTTGCTCTGATCTAAAGTGAAAATTTGTCCTTACACTTATAATATCTACAACTTCTGGAAATTTTAGCACAATATTCACTTGCATTGGAAATCTGGGCCCCTAAAGCACAACTGATACACGGTTCCAGTGGTAGCCCTGAGTTGTTTTTTGCTCAGGAGTCTTGACTAGTGTATTTCCCCCTGATTGTCATTTGGTATCCATCAATCAGAATTGATCCATTTTTAGGAAGGTGTATTTATAATGGTCATATGATATATTAAGAATAACTGGCATAATACATTCCCCCCAAAATCTGTGATATACTTACCCAGAAGTGTATATTGAGTCCAGGGATAAGTAAGTTCAAGCCTAGGGAGCATAGAGGTTACTCACAGGTCCTTGGAGCCCCTTGTACTGATATCTTCTAGATGCTACTTTTTGGTATGGTATAGTTTTTCTGATGAAATTCTTAGAGTCTTGGATCTATCTTTACCTTACTCCATCTAATGTATATTTAGCTGCTAAATTCAGACACTGCTGTCAGTCACTGCTACCCTAGTTTGTTCAGAAAAGTCTAGATCCAGGGATCATCCTAAATTCATATAGTCCTCCTCTGATTGGGGGTCAAGGTTAGCAGGGAGAAAACGGTGCCCAGAACTGAGTCACTCTTCCCTCTTTCCCACCCAAGACATTCCTTAGAGAAATTTGAAACCCTTTATTTCTAAAACTGGTATGCTGGGTGTGATCAAGCCCTTCAGGCAATCCAAACATAAGTTGTGTCATAAATAACTGAAATTTCTTTCTACTGATTAGCCAACGTCCAGATATTGTTCAGATGAAGCTCACACATCTACTTTGGACGTGTGTTCTTACTTTCAGAGTTTTGATTCCAGTCTATTCCTTTGAGTGGGGTATCTGGACTAGTCACCAGACTTTTGGAATCATGAATTTAGAACTGGAAGGAACTTTTGAGCCCATCATGTCTTACTGATGAGGCAAATGAGGTCCTCAGAGTTTGTCAGCATTGCTCAACTGTTAAATATCTGAGATAGTTCTTTCATATACCAGGTGTCTGTTTGTCCAGTGTCATAATAGAGTCATTTGGTACAAAAAACTCCCCTCTCTGCCTAATCCACTTCACAATTTCCTACCTAGGAACATTGGACTAAGTTAATGATCCTATGAACTTGGATTATGAACTATGAATTTGGACTAACGATAATGATCTTATGAACCGCAATTCCCAGATATTATTTCAGTTTTATCCTGAGGGGTAAGTTATAAAGAAAGGATGATTTGTTAGGAGAATGATAAATTAAAATGTGATTTGTATTTTCTTTTAATAACAGATGCTGAATTACCATGCCCCTAGAGAGACATTAATATGGCATTGTAATGAGCTTCCCTACTTAAGCAAATCTTGTATACTTTTAACTACAGAGAGCACTGAATGGCATGAAAACCAGATAAAACCTCTTAAGTCAGGCCCTACTTTCAGTTAATATATTCTACAGGTGGAGACAACAAGCATACTCACAAAAACATATATGTAAAAAATATATGTGGAAAGTAAGAGCAAGATAATTTCATGAGGGTGCCAGGCAGTAACTGGGGTGATTAGGGGAAAAAAAAAAACTTTATGTAGAAAGTCAAATGAGCTTTTTTTCCCCCTTTTTCTTATACCTTTTCTTTCTGTTTTTGAAAGAAGTGTGATAAGGGGTAGGCATTTGGGGTTAAATGATTTGCCCAGGATCATATCAGTAGGAAGTATCTGAGACTAAATTTGAACTGAGCCTTAAAAAACAAACAAAAACTAAGAATTCTAAGAGGCAGAATTAAGGAAGGAATGGATTTGAGGTTCTTCTACCAATTGGATAGGTGGCTTTGGACAAATTACTTCATATCTCTTAGCTTTATTTTTATTGTTGTTTTGTTTTTTTATTCTCTATAACAAAGAGATTGTACCTGATGATTCATCATATCCTTCTTATCGCTGAGACAACATATAGGATCTTCTGGAGTTTGAAGGAATCTTCAAGGACATAGAGTCCAACCTTGCCATTTTGTAAATGATGGAACTGAGACAGAGAGACAAAGGGCTCAAAATCACACTAGTAGTTGGCCTGGGAGACAGGATTTGAACCCATGTCCTCTGACTCCAGAAGCAATGCTTTTTCTACAATACAATGGTGTTTCTGTATGAGATCTGTCTAAATTGGCCAGCCTTGTCCATTACCTGTTTGGAGCCGATGAGAATTTACAATGAGATTCTATTTAATGGAACAAATTGGCTTCAATGCTCTGGCATGTAATGATGTATTCTTATTCCTCCTCCTGCTTCAGGTCCTAATTACATTTCTGCTCTTTTGTACCTAGCTGTATGCCAGCCTGATATTCCCAGAGCTCAAACAAGGTTGGTGTATCTGGGATCACTTTTCATTCTCTTAGGCCCCTGGGATGCCAATTATAGTTCTAAGTTTTAGTGTCAATTCAACAAATATTCAACAATTGCCCATTTTTAAAGGGCCATTGTGGACTGGAGGTACACAATTTAGAATGGAATACGAACCTCGTCCTCATGAAATTATGATCTTCTAGGGAGATGAGACATGAATTGGAGCATAAATACCCATAATACAGACTATGATAATTGAATACAGAGAGCCACAAAGGGCTTTGGGAATTCATGGCTGTCAGAAGACCTGGAACCCCCTCCCCCCAGTGAATAGGGTTTATGTGCTGTATAGATTGGGTCTGTGCTTGCTTTATTCCTTGGATTTATTGGGTAGAGCTTTTCTACAAACAGCTCTTGAAAAGCCTTAGTCCTGGAAGAAAAAAAGCAAACAGTTGCACATATTTATAAATGTGGTCTGTATCCTTTGAAGTAGGCTCCAGCTGATCTTATCACAATTGCACAGCTAATTTCCCCATTGTTAAAAATAAAAATGGCTTATATTAGTTTGTAGTGCCACTGATTTAGCAGCTCCATTTGACTGATCGTGGAGCCCAGCTAGCAATCTTTTGGCTATTTAGAAAATGGTGTGAAGAAAAGTAGGAAGCAATGAATCCTCTAGCCTGGTTCTTTTGTAGGGTGTCTGTGGAGTTCTCCCTCCATTCACCCCGAAGCCCTCTTCTCTACATTTGTATGCCTTCAAGAATATTCCACAATTATTGGATTGAACAAATGTAAGGGGACTCTTTTAATGGCTTTGCTAGGAATTCCACCAAAATTTGACAGAGGGAAAGCTATAGCAAGGGTAAAGAAATGAAGGACAGGGTTTAACATGACAGAAGATGTAATCTAGAAATGGAAAGGAATCCACATTTCTCATAAGTAGCAAATGTACTCGTGATTTAGTGTGTGGTAGCATTATAATGGAGGCTTCAAGATGACTCATTGGGAAGAAGAGGGTCTTTATCATAGCAGGAACTAGGATGCCTGACACTTGAAAACAGGCATTCAAAGCCAGTGGTAACCCCCTGATGGATACATATTGCTCAGGTAAGTGGCCCCTTGAAACTGCTTTGGAGTAGTTTATGTTTCTCATTCGATAGATAGCTGGAGAGAGCGGCGAATATTAAGCTGCCTGATTTGTAGATATGTTCTGGCTTTGATGTTCAGTGTAAATGGATATACATTATGTGGGTTCCAAATGTCAGCTTACAGAAATAAATCGAGTCTGTGGAACACTTGCCTACTGATTGGCACATAGTAGGAGCACAATGAATATTTGATGAATGAATGAATAAATGGCAGGATTCAGTTCCCGTGCTCCAGCAAGAACAAGCCTATCTAGAATCCCAGCATATACTCCTCATCTCATTACCATTATGAATGCCACTGGCATTTTACTTTATTCTCTATAAGTAGAGGAAGTCAAGGTTGAAAAGTAACTAATTTGTGTTCTGGTCATTAGATTGCAATGCCGCGGTGGAACTCAGGTACTTGTATTCATGATGTCATTCAAATTCTGGCTGTCATTGCATTAGGTAGAAACACCTGCCAAAGTTCAATTTCTTTTGTTTTCTAGTCAAGCATTCAAAGATTAGAAACTCCCCTGTAAACTCTCTTTTTCTCCCCCCTGTTCTTTGGCATTCCTTTTCCACACATCTTCAGGACCGTGCTGTACATAGGTAGAGGAAAAGGAAAGCAGCTGATGATAGCTCCTTCATTTGAAAAGGTAAATGTTTTCTTAAAGAAAAAAGATTTCAGGGTCCCTTGGTTAAGTAGCCAAGGTGCCATTCAAAATCAGGTCTTATTGAAATGACGTCCAACATTCTAGTTGTCATTATAAGGTACATACCACTAGAATATAATTTATTAATAAAAGCCAATTCCTTTTAGTGAAAAATCTCAAAATGATTCCACTAATTTATATGCACACATTTGTTAGGTCCTGTGACTGACTCTTCGTGACTCCATTTATGGTTTTCTTGGCAGTGATACCAGAGTGATTTACCATATCTTTCTCTAGCTTATTTTACAGATGAGAAACTGAGGCAAACAGGGTTAAATGACTTGCTCAGGGTCCTACTGATAATAAGTGTCTGGGTTGAGTTTGAACTCATGAATACAAGCCTTCCTGATGCCAAGTCCAATGTTCTTTCCACTGTGCAACCTAGCTGCATATGAATAAATGCACACATGCTTATCTATCTATCTATCTATCTATCTATCTATCTATCTATCTATCTATCTATCTATATCTATCTATCTATCTATCTATCTATCTAAAGATATATATGGATAGATGTATATACAGATGTCACATGTCATATATGTATATCTGTGTTTATATATATATATGTATGAGATATATCTCATTTTACATTTTGAATACAGAGAGATACAGAGTACCATGGGATTTGGGATGTATATGAACTCATACATATATACCAATATGTATATGTGTATGTAATACATATATATACATGCACATTAATTTATATTCAATATCATTTTTTAAACTTAATCAAAACTCATACCAAGTAGAAATAGATTTTTACAAATTGCTCTGCCTTCCACTCTTTGTGCCTGCATTAAGCTGTAGGTATATCACTTACCCTCTGAACCAGAATTTCTTTATTCATCAAATGATATGGTTAAACTCCCTAATTACTAATAGATTCCTTTAAAATGTGAAATTCTAATGGGAACCTGCTCTAGGAAAAAAAAAATTCCTAAATGGTTGTCCAGCCACCTACTCCCTTTTAGTCTCCCTTCAAGTACTCGAATGTGCCTGTGAGCTTTCTAACTGACCAAGACCACTCAGAGAAGCCTCTTTGGGGGGCCTCTTCCTGCTGGGGTACTGAGGACTGCTTGGGCATTTTGTATTTTTTAGTGAATCACGGGTGCTATTTGCTGTGCAAATAAACAGAGCACCAGACATCACACCTACTCACAAAGTGCCTGGAGTTTAGTTAAAGAAAATTCAGTAAATTTGAGATGTGTCATAATTTTGCTGGAATAATAATACTAATAATGACAGCATTTATATAGTTTTAAGTTTCCAAAATACTTTACATTGATTATGTAATTTGATTCTTACAACAGCTTTTTGAGACAGACAGTGAAGATATTATCATTCTTCTTTTACTAATGTATAAACCTAGGGATTTAGAGATTAAGTGATTTGCCAGTGCTTATACAAATTTGTGTCCATGGCAAAAACCTTGAGTCTTCCTGACTTTAAGGCAGTATAGTATTGATGCTCAAGTAATGGTACAAAGACTATAGGAAATTCAAGGAGGAAGAGTTCATTATTCATCTGGTATTATCAGGGGAGGCTTCATTTGGAAGGTGAGATCTAGAAGGATGATTAGAATTTTAATAGTCAAATAAGAATAGAAATGACATCCAAAGCAGGGAGACTTGCATGAACAAGAGTCTCAGATCAGGATAACAACTTTGTTAAAAAATAATTATATGTCTTCAATGCTACTGGAATAATCCTTGTCATTTCATTCAGGTGAATATTGATTCTACCTAGAACTGATCCTGTAATTGTAGATCCATAATTATAGGCATGGAAAATCAGAATTGGAAGAGTCCACAAAGACCATCTAGTTAACGCTATTCTGGAGACTGTAGTGGTGCAATGGAGAGAGGTCTAGGTTTGGATGGAGTCTGGAAGACCTGAGTTCAAATTTGGTCTCAGAAATATCCTAGCTATGTCATCTAGGGGAAGTCACTTAACTTTTATGTGCTTCAGTTTCCAGAATTAAAAAATAGGGTTAATTATAGCAACTACCTTTCAAGGTCATTGTGAAGATTAAATAGATAATGTTTATGAAGCATTTAGCATAGTACCTTATTTAATAAAATTTGTTCCCTTCCCTCTCTCCTTAGATTCTATTGCCTATATGAGAAAGTTCTCTTTTGGGAAAATGTTACTATCATTACTATCTAAACCAAGCCGGAAAAGTGCTTTGTAAATCCTGCAGTGCTTATATAAATGTGAACTAGTTTATTTATTTTTATAAAAACTGTTGTCTCACATACAAAGAGTAACTACTTCTTCAAATAAATATGTATTGATCATTTATAATATTAAGTGTAAGCTATGAGTCTTACCAGCAATGGAGCATGTGCTTTGTATTGAAAGTAAATATTTTTATTACTAACTTGAATGAAGAAGGCTTGCTTATCAAATTTATGAATGATGCCAAGCTGGGAGCAATAATATATTTTGGATGACAAAATCATGATTGCAAAGGTTCTCAACAGAACAGAATAATTAGCTGGGAGCACTCTGGAGAGGGATAAACAAAATGGCAAAAATGATCTGGAACTTCTGCCCTGTGAGGAATAAAAGAAATTTGAAAATATTTTGCCTAGAAAAGAGAGATGAGGGCATGCATGATTGGTTGCCAGTACTTTCAAGGGAGATGGTATGAATAGAGAAATAGACTTTTCTCTTGTCAAAATGACAAGATTAGGACCAGTGAGTGGGAGTCACATTATATATAGCAAAGCACATCCCAATAACTAGAGCTATCCAAGAATCAAAAAGATTCCTTTTTCCCTATAAGAAGATATCAATAAAAGAATATATGACCATCAGTTAGGCATCCTACAGAAGAAGAGATTATTACATTATGGTTTAACTTTGTTCACTTGTTTTAGGCATATATAACTCTTTGTGATTCCATTTAGGGTTTCTTGGCAAAGATTTTCCATTTCCTTCTCCAGCTCATTTTAAAGATGAGGGAACTAAGGCAAACAGGGCTAAGTCATTTGCTCAGGGTCACACAGTTAATAAATGTCTGAGGCTGAGTTTGAACTTAAATCTTCTAGACTCCAGACAAAGTCCTGAATCCACAGCCATTAGTTGCCTCTTTGAAATGATCAACATCCTATTCCCAACCTTAAATGCTAAATATTATGTTGCTAAAAGCAATAGATGAAAGCCGCGATCATGAAATTTCTGTAGTCAATAAACGAGTTAAAAAAAAGGATCATGAATCCAATAGTGGGAAATGAGAAAGTCACACAACACTACCCTCATTCTTTTCCTCCAAGTTTCTGAAACCATATATTTGGCATTATTTGCTTGGGAAAGAAGAGTGCTTTGAGAATCTGATGAAAAGTAATTTGAATTTTGAGACTGGGAAGGACACAAATCATAAGGACACAAATCATTAAGTTGTCATTTAACTTAGTCGTCTACTCTTTCCTGAATTTGGTGTAAATAACACAGATTAGGTGCTATAGGCAAGGAGCTGACTTGAGTGACTTATAGGACAGAATTTTTTATTATATAAATCCATTGCAACTCACTGCATAAAGCATTATTCCAATGGGTCATTCTTAAATACTGGGAAATAGTTTTGTTTTACTCAGGTCTCTGTATTGCATGTTTGCCTGTGATATTAAAAAAAATAATAATATGATCTTAGGCACATGATAGCTATATCAAAATAGCTCAGCTACTACATTAAGGAAGAAATATGAAAAAAAAAAACAACAGTATAGTACCTGTTCTTTAGATATATGGATAGTTAGATAGATTGATCCAATCTAATCTAATAAACTTTAAAAAAAAAAACCTACCCTTTTAAAGGCACTGTGCTAAACACTGGGGATACAATGAATAAAAACAAAACCAGGTCTTGTTCTCAAGGGATTTACCATATAAAAGGGGACACACCATGCATAAGAAGTAGAAAAGGGGTTAAATTAGAGGGAGATAGAATACCAAGGGGTATATGTGTGCAGAGACCTCTTGTTCCACAGAGATGAGACCACATAGAACAGCAGATGCAAAGTAGAGTGAGCTGAGAAATCCAATTTCTACCCTTTATAAAGGAAGGCAATGGGAGGAGTTCAGTACTCCACCTTCCAGCCCTCTGGTAAAAGGGGAAAGGAGGCTGAGAGGAGTGGTGTCAGTAGCATAGTGGTGAGGCTAGAAGTAATAAGCTTATCCTGAGGGGAAGCAGGTGGGTCTTGTTCTGTAGAGATGAAACCAGGGCAGCAGATGCAAAATGGAGTGATCTAGTGAGATGCATAGGTAGACAACAGAGAACAGATCAATAGCTATCTGTATATTTTCAAAGGAAATTGGGAATAACTCTGTGAAGTGATCTAGAGGAAAGTGAGCAGAAATGGGAGAACAATTTATACAAGGACGATAACATTATAGAGGAAAACAATTTTGAAAGAATTTGTAATTCTAATCAACAAAATGAAAAACCATAAGCCCAGGAGAATGAAGATGAACTATACTCTTTCCTTCTTTCCAGAAAGGCAAAGGACTTAAAATGATGTGACTAATGAGGGAATTTGTTTGACTATGCATATTCACTATAAGGGTTTTATTTTTATATTATTTTTGTGGTTAAATTGGAGAGGAGCAGTGAGGCAGAAGGATAACAAAAACCTGTAAGATTAAAAAACACAAATACTTTTAAAGATATTTATATGTTTATATACATACAGCTACATGTGTGCGTAAATATATGCCCCTGGCCTTTGATGGAAACAAAAGAAAATAATCTATAATGTTGGCATATTTTAAATTGTATTCCAAATAGTCTATTTATATTCCTTAAATTCTCTTATTGCTGATCTTTCTCATGAGATGCTAATTTTCTTCTATTTTTTAGTCCACACATGTATCAGCCAATTAAAAAGTAAAATTACATACAAATATATTCAGTGTGCTTCAATACATATCAATTACTAATTTAGAGAGAAAGTTGCTCCGATGCCATTTCAATATAGTCTCTTCATTTATACAGTCTCTTTTGTCCTCATCATTGATCTCTACCCTTCTCCTCTTACTGAGCAATTAAGGGCATCAAAACAAATGACTTCATAATTATGAAGAGGAGGATTCCTTAAGTTGAAACGTGAACTTGCTACCCTTGTTTATTTCATTTCAGCCTTTAAATGTAGTCATCTTCCTTTATTCATGTGAACAAGCCCTCACATAGGCAGTTCCTTTCAGTAACTATTAATCTGCAGACAATGCTTCTCAAGCCCAAGGGAGGACCATTTGTCAAATCATTGACCTGCTGAAAGACCATATGCTGCTGCTTACCCTTTGATAGAACACTCAACTTCTAAGCAGTAGTCAAAAAAGTAGATTAAAGTGTTGCTCTCTTGCTGAGGTTATATTGAGATTTAATAATTGTTCAAGTTATTAAAATAGTGATGACTAGATCATAATGAAGAGTTCCTCCAGCTCTGAACTATTTGAAATATTTTGGAATAGAAGGACAAACCAATGGCAATATTAATCATTTAAATGAACAGACAACTTATTGTCTAGCCAACTTCTTAATATTTTGAGAGTGCTGTCTTTTTAAAATTAGTTTAAAAGATTGGATTGTGAAAACCGAACCCTGAGTTCCACAAAATTTTATGACTAATTTTTATTTTCTTATTATTTCTATTATTTTTCCATTTCTGCAGGAACTTGACCTGTCAACCATTTTTTCTCCTGAATTTTTAATTTTTCTTCCTTCACTAGTTTCTTCCCAGCAATCTACTTTGTCCATTCTGAAAAATAATTTACTTAGGTTTGGTATCTCTTGGAGTTATAAAAGAAAACAGACTAAACTTGTCTTCACCTCTCAAATTCCCATATCCTGACGAAAGCCTACATTTATTGGTCTTTTCTCAGTTTTCATCTTTCTTAATTTCTCTTTACACCTTTGACACTGTTGATCAGACTCTCTTCCTGCATGTTCTCTTCTTCATAGACTTTCTGATTATTCTTCTCTTCTGATTCTACTCCCACTTGTCTGACTGATTAAGATTGATCTTCTTAGTCTCTAATGCTGGATAATCATCTTATTCCTTATACCCACTCATGAATATGTCCCATGGTTCTTTCTTAGGGCTTCTATTCTCTATACTCTCTTGGGGATCCATCAAGTTCAACCATTGTCTATGTCTGAATGACTCCTAAATCTCCAGATAGTCTTCTAATTGCAATCGTGAGCTTTTGACTCAATATCTCCAACTGCCTACTGGAACATCTTTACTCAGATAGCTCATTAGGATCTCAAATTCAATATGTCCGAAACTAAACATTTTCTTTCCTATAAATTTACCTCTTCTTATAGTTCTACCCTTAAATATACAGTTTTCAACTTAGGTTTGAATGTTAATCTGTCAGGCTCAGTTGGATCTTTTATCTATTCAGTTGACAAATCTTGTGATTCTTGTTCCTCAGCATCTGTTGCACCAGTCTTCTCTCTACTCATACCACAATAATCCTAGTTTAGGCCATCACAATTTCTCATTTGGATTTCTGCAATAGACTCCTTGTTAGTCCCTTACTCTAGATTATCTTCACTTCAATTTATTCTCACGTCTACAAAAGGAATACTTTTCAAGCATAAGATCTTATCATGTCATTTACTCAAGCAGCTCCTATAGCTTCTTATTGCTCCTCCAATAAAATGAAAAAGCTTTTGTATTTAAAACTTTCATTTCTAATCTGCTTCCCATCACTTCCCCTTATAAAATACCTGAGCTAGACAAACGTTCCTACTTATTTTTCATACACGATATTCCATCTCTTTTCTTTATGCCTTCACAACGTGCCTCCCCATCCTCATTTATGCAATATTTTCTCTCTCTCTTTTTTTAAACACTTACCTTCTGTCTTAGAATCAAGGCAGAAAAGTGGGAAGGGCTAGGCAATGGGGGTTAGGTGACTTGCCCATGGTCACACAGCTAAAAAGTGCCTGAGGCCAGATTTGAACCTAGGACCTCCTGTTTCTAAGTTTGATTCTCTATCCACTGAGATACCCAGCTGCCTGCCCCCTGTGATGTTCTCTCTCTACCCTTCCTATTCACCTTGGTACACTTGGTTCCTTTTAAGGCTTCCAATGACTTTATTCATCACTGAAAATGTATAGTTCAAAATTTTATTAAAATAAACAAAAAATAAGAGTCCCACACTCTCTCTTTGGCCTACGATATGGTTCTCTCTTTGCCTTTCAATAAGCTTTGATATTTTTTGATCCAACAAGGACAAATCCCTGTTTCAAGGATTTGCCTTTCCATTCACTATGGAGTGATACAATTCAATAGTTTTCCCTGTATATCAAGAAACAGGTGTTTCTTACTCCACCAATCATCACAATATAGTTCCTAATTAGTGATCCCCCCATCACCAAGGTTATTTCCATTTTACCTTCTTGTACATCTCTTATAGTCTAAGGGACTTTTCTGCTTTTGAACTTCAGTAGGGTTCTCTAGCAGCAACACCAAGTTTAGATATACAGGTAAAGCCTATAAATCCTGCTATGCTGTCTTTTTTTTTAACGTTTATTAATATTCATTTTTAACATGGTTACATGATTCATGCTCCTACTTTCCCCTTCACCTCCCACTCTCCCCCACCCCATCCATGGCCGATGCACATTTCCACTGGTTTTAACCTGTGTCCTTGATCAAGACCTATTTCCAAATTGCTGATAGTTGCATTGGTGTGATAGTTTCAAGTCTACATCCCCAATCATGTCCACCCAGACCCATGTGTTCAAGCAGTTGTTTTTCTTATGTTTCCTCTCCTGCAGTCCTTCTTTTGAATGTGGGTAGCGTTTTTTACCATAAATCCCACAGAATTGTCCTGGGTCATTGCATTGCTGCTGGTACAGAAGTCCATTGCATTTGATTTTACCATTATGCTTTCTTTTTGTTATATCTGGGAATGTGTTCCATTGAGAACATACTACTCACATGTCTGGAGGTTGAGAAAGTCCTTGCTTTTTCTCCCTACTTCTTCCCTCAAGTATTCAAGAATCATTTTGTTAGAAAACTGGGTGGTGGGATTATTCCAGTTCTCCAAGGCTTTTGATTAGCAACTGCCTACATTGTATATTTGCTTATAGAAATAGGATTAAAGGCTCGATAAAGGGAAGGTATCTATCAGTGGAGGAGACTCAGGATAAGATGGCTCTGTAGTTGAAATATCCATTTCCCAAACTTTTATTGGTAGGAGGTGGCTATTAGATATATTTGAAGGTTTGATGATGTGTTATTGGGAAAACTAATTTGTAATGTGACACCAACAATATATAGTTACTGGGAGCTGTAGCAAGATTTTAAGGTATGAATACATGCCAACTACTACAGAATTTATCACTTTATTGCATCTAGTCAGAGTAACATGGACCTAAGAGAATGAGATTTATTATTTAATAAGTAACATAAATCAGAATTTATGGGCAAATGACCAGTGTTTGTGACCTTCAGATGGCTTCTGAGCATGTTGCAAAAGAAGAAAAAAACATAGAAGGTTGATAATCATTCAGCAACAAACTTTTATGAAGCAAGAAACTGATGAAAAATCATTGAGGTCAGATAATCCAACCCTTACTCAAATCATCAATGTCCTTTACCAGGAAATAGTCATATGACACCTGTTTGAGGACATCCAGTGTTTTAAACATGGCATCCTCAAATTAGGCTTTCCATTCTTTGTTCCAAATAGTTGGCTGTGTGTCCTGGTACATAGAAGGCTGAACTTGGAGATTAAAGATGTTGTCTCAAATCATCTTTCTGACACATACCTGCTGGGTGACCTTGAGTTAAATGCCTTAGCTTTCCATTGCCCCAGGCAATTTTCTAAGACTATAAATTGAATTGCATAGGTCACTCTATGCTGATAGAGATTATTTTCTTTCTGTAATTTTTCATGCCAATGAAATCATAGAACTGGACCTTAAAAAAAATGAAAGAATTAGATTATCTTGATATTGAGCCAAATCCAAACTTCCTGTAAAGAGGCAAGGGAGACTAAAAAAGAGGGAGCTTGCGGGTATAGGACTAGATAAGAAAGAATAGTGGAGGAAGGGTTGAGTTCAAGACATTTTGATCTTGCTGTTTTTCTCAGCTCCTTGCTCACAATTGAGAGGCTTAGACCTTGATTCTCAATGAGAATGACAGGCCAGAATTACAGAAGTGCTGGGTTATTGATGCTGGGGCTTCTCTAGCCATCTCAAAAGCAGAATGCTCCATTAGCCTCTGAAACCAGAGCACAACAGGCTCCAGTGATGGAAGGAAACACAGCAGCCTCCTTTCTAAGAGGAGGAGAGGGAAGAGCTTCAAGGTTGAGAAGTATACTTGAGTAGACACTCAAATCATTTTTCTCTCTTTCCCCTAAAATCCTGAATCTTTTCATGCCTAACATGCCTTCTTAGACTTTCCCTGGGATCAACAGCTCCCCTAACATTAATGACTCAGTGGGATTTTTTTAATAGTGTGGGTTATGGAAATATCATACTTTTAGGAGCATTTGGAGATACGAATCATTAAACCATGGCTATGTCACTTCGTATGATAATCCCAAGCATGATGAAGCAAAGCCAAGATGAGTTTTATGATCAGATGGTCAGTTTCCTCCTGCTCCTACACACACACACACACACACACACACACACACACACACACACACACACACACACACACACTTTCTATAGGAAACTGCTAAAGGAGGCCAGGCAATAATGTGCTCTTTTTGAATGGTTTAGAAACACCAACCCTCAAGGGAGAAGGATTTCAGAATAAAGCAGAGGGAGATGATTTAAAGACAAGAAGAAACGTATGATGATTCTCCTTTCTGTCCATTTTGACAGATTTCTCACTGAAACCTTTTTGAGTTTGGATTTATAGGGTTGGCAAGGACTTTGGAAAGTAGGGACTACATCTGTTCTTTTTAATATGACCCTCCCCTTCCCCGCAACAGATTCAAAAGTTGCTCTTGGTAAGATAATCAGAGACTGCCTGTGCCTTTAGGAGGAATAATGTCTGCATGTTAATTGTTCAGCATGTTGGAAAGCTTCCTCATCCTACCATCCTCAAAGTAGGTACCTCCTCCTCTAGATTGCTAATGTCTGAGACTTGCATGAGCATTTATTATGATTTAGCCTGCATTCTTGTCTTTTTAAATAAAATACAAGTGCCCTTAGAAAAGGTAGCATTAAAATCTCATCTGTCTCATATATTTCTATTCATCCTTTTCTTAGATCCTTTACTTGGAGAAAGTTTTATTAGAAGGAATGGGATAAGGGACATGAGGAAAAGAAGAATTTGAAGGATAGGGAAACTATAGAAAATGGGGAGTCCAGAAGGTCCACCTGTTTCTCAATGTTGACTCACACTGCCATTCATCTCTAGGTGTCTACTACTTTCTTCTAAATCTAAACCAAGCCTAATGATGCATCAAATGTCAACTCACATTTGGATTAAAAAGCAAATAAAAAATCCTTTTCCTTCCATTTTTTTTAAGATTTTTTTTTTTAACCCTTGTACTTCGGTGTATTGTCTCATAGGTGGAAGAGTGGTAAGGGTGGGCAATGGGGGTCAAGTGACTTGCCCAGGGTCACACAGCTGGTCCTTCCATTTTTAAGCCAATATTATGAATCATTCCAAGGCAGAAGAGTGATAAGGACTAGGCAATGGAGGTTAGTTGACTTGCCCAGGGAAACAAGATTAGGAAATATCTGAGGACAGATTTGAACCCAGGACCTCCTGTGTCTAGACCTGACTCTCAATCCACCGTATCATGTAGCTGCTCCTCACCCCCCATGTTTGGCTTTTTAAAGCCTTCACAACCTGTGCCTGACCTACAGTTCCAGTCTTGTCATATGTTACTCTCACTTTCTGCATTATAGACATTGACTTTCTTGTTCTTCCTGCCATATGCTGCTTGACCTCCAATACTTTGGGACTGGCCTTACCTCATGTCTGGAATCCATTCCTCTTTTTCTCTAGCCACTTAAGATGACCGTTTTTCCCTTCAGAACTCAGCTTACATACGACTTTCTACATGATTCCTTTATTGACCCATTCCCCCAATACTAATACTTTCCCTCCAAAAAAATGACATTTCAAATATTTTAAAATTTTTAAATGAAATTTTTGATCATATCATGTATAAACTTATATATTTACATGTTGCCTCCCTGAGTAGACTATCAGCTCCGGGAGGGCAGGTCCTATTTCACTGTTGTATTCGTATCTTCAGTGCCCGACCTAATGAAGAGGAATGAAATAGGTGTTTAATGAATGCTGGCTGATATATTAGCAAGCAGGAAGATGAAAAAGCAAATGGCCTTTTCTAATACGGGGATACAGGGCATAGAGAAATTTATTTAGTTCTTTCGACTTTCCTAAGCTGTATTCAAAGTGTTATCCTCAACCTTTTCATGTTTGAATGAGGGGGAAGAAATGAAAAGAAATTCAAACACCAGGAGATTCAAATGTGAATCCACAGAAGGAGTATCTAATCATTTTGAAGGATTGGGAGGCACTTAAGAAAGTTCAAAAGCCTCAGATTAGTTTATTAAATGAAGCAGGCCCGGCTTTCATGGAAAGTCTTTTGCTTCTCTTCAATTTTTTTTTTCAGAGATTATGGATGAAGAATTAGTATTTTTTTTCTTATGAAGTTATTTCATATAGCTCTCCTTTTGGCAGCCTGCCAAGAGCCCTTTGTGTTATTGCGTAGGAAGCTAATGGTACCGATTATTAATTCATATTCATAAACACTGCTCACACTAAAAGGTGTAGCTTCAGACTAAAAATCCTCAACACATTTGTTTTACCCCCAACTATCAACTTGGGAGGAGACAGACAGAAGGACTAACTGAAAGGGTCCGGCTGACTGTGCTGTGAATGTTTATAGATGTGTATCCCTGAAATGAACAGAAATCACCTCACTGATTTGGGGTCCCTTACAGTGGACTTGATAACAAGTAGGCCAGGAGAGTTAGAATGTAGCATATTTGGAAGGCATTAATTTTTAAGAAGAATCGAAATGTAGGAAATGTCTGAGTTGAGAAGAGGTTTTCAAGGCCAAACCAATAAAGTCTGACTCCAAAGCGCCAATCGTGCCTCTGATGCATGTTATCTCTATGACCTTCCTGCACTTGAAAATCCCTTTACCAGCCTAGTTTTCACTTTCTTAATTTATAAAATAAATCAGGTTAGCTTAGATGGCCTTTTAGCTCTCTTCTAGCTCTGGATATGTCTTCTTTCCAATATATATCTAGATACTTTTCCTCTTTTAAAAATAGCTCATCTTTTCCCCTCATTTTATATAATTCTTAATTCTATTATATGTCTATAGTATATCTTAGTGCTGTAAAGTGAAAAAAGAGTGGGCACTATAGCATGATAGGTAGAGACTTAAACCTGAACCTGAGAAGCCATGGGAAAGTGTGTGCTAGACCATAAACTCTAAATTGGTGGAGAGGTGCTGACCTGCCCTAGAAGAAGGAGAGTCTCAGACCCCAAAATTCCCCAGACTAATCAAATCACAGGTCAAGTCTCTGTGCTAATCGTGGTTCTTTCATTTCATCGTTATGGGCCTTAGTTTGCTCTTTTGTAAATAAGACTGTTGAACTAGAGGATCTCTAATGTCCTTTCCTTTGGCATGACTTCTCTTACCTCCAAAAGAACAGAAAGACATAAAACCTGAATGACCAGTAGCCGGACATAGGGGACTGACAGAATATCTGTATTTCAAATAGGTTTTTGAAAGATGGCAAGCCCTGCATGGCCTTGAAATTGAGGTAGCTGGCAAGATCCAGGGACTGATGACTGAAAGGACCCTAGACAATGGCATAAGATGTCTAACAGCAGGATGTGAACTTGCTCTTTCTGTCTAGCGTGAAAAATAAATGAAGAGGAAAGAATTTCCTTGATGTTGGGGGACATAACAAATTACTTCTGAGCATGTGGCATGAGATCAGAATAATGAGTCCTAAGGTTTATGAGAAGCTACTTCTAGAGTCACTTGAGGCACATAAGTAGTGTTAAACTGCCCCTTTAAGAGCTATTATGCCATATAATTTACTCTGGTCTTGTTATTGATTTTAATATGAATTTTCCCCCTCACCCCCTTTACTGAAAAACTGAAACCATTGGGATTCTGTGAGTTTCACTTGATTTGTTAATAGCTCAGATCATTACTTAGAAGGATCCAGGCTTTTTTTGTTGTTGTTTAATTTTTATTTTGAATATTTTCCCATAGTTACATGTTTCATGTTCTTTCCCTCTCCCCCAAACTCCCCTAACCCCTCTTAGCCAACACGCAATTCCACTGGGTTTTACATGTATCATTGATCAAGACCTAATTCCATATTATTGATAGTTGGACTAGAGTTATTATTTAGTGTCTTCATCCCCAATAATATCCCCATCAGCCCATGTGTTCAAGCAGTTGTTTTTCTTCCGTGCTTCTCTTCCCACAGTTCTTCCTCTGAATGTGGCTCATTTTCTTTCTCATAAGTCTTGCTCTGAGGATCCAGGCTTTTGAAACATCACAATGTCAGTAAGAAGAGGCATTAGTGACCATCAATTCCGACCCATATCTAAAAAATAATCTTGTTTACAAAGTACTTAATAGGTACTCATCCAGCCTCCAATGTGAAGAGACTTTTTCCTTTAGAAATAGTAAATCCCCTCCGTTGAACAACTCTAATTATTAGGGTCTCTACGTTTAAGTTTTCACCCTTTGTCTCCTCCATTCCTGCTTTTGGCCCTGCTTGCCAAGAAGAACAAGGACTTCCTTGTTGGGTATTCTCTCTGCCTCTGCAGATGGAAAGCCATTCCTACTTTATCCTTCCCAATTCTTGTCTGTGTCTTTAAAACAAACACATACAAAGAGCTCTTCATAGAATGCACATCCAAAGTATTAGAAGCTTTCTCTGGGCCTTTTAATAGTTTGTACATTTCTGTGAGTCCAACGTTTAGCTTTTGGGGATGATATCGAGCCCATTTGACTCCTTTCTTTGGTTCCTTGCAAGGTCCCAGATTTAGAGTTAAAAGTAACCTTACAGTTCATAGAGTCATCATGTCCCGCTCTCTAAACATCAACATGATCATCACGGCTGTTCATCCTTCGCACTTAAAAATGAACGATGCCATCAGGATGTTGGGTCGAAGTACAGTGTTCTTGATTGTAGCTGGCCAGTCCAAAGGAGCAGGGAAGAGTACCTCAGGACAGGCAGAGAGTCTTCAGCATTTGGAGGGGAAAGTACTTCTAGATCTGAACATCTCCCATTTCCTGTAGGTTGCTATAATTCTGCTTTTCTGCATCTGAACATCTCCCATTTCTTTTAGGCTACTATAATTCTGCTTTGCTCTCAGAGAACAGTGCCTTCTTTGCTGCCAGCACGCCACATGGAACAGAACTGTGCGAGCCTCTCCCATGTCTCCCAATAGATATGAAAACGCTTCAGAGCGACTTTGAGAGGATCTTTTTACACCTTCTTCTAACCTCTGCATGAGCGCTTGCCTTGTGTGAGTTCTCTATAAAAGAGTCTTTTAGGTAAATGTATATTTGGTATTCAGGCTATATGGCAAGGCTGTTGGAGTTGCAACCCATTTCCATATTATTGATATTTGCACTTAGGGTGATCATTTAGATAGACTTAGGAACCTTTTAGTTTAATCCTCTTATTTGAGGAATCTGATGATGAGAAAGATTAAGTGATTTCTCTAGTGTCTGAGGTATGTCTTGAACCCAGATCTCTCTGCCTTTCATTTTGTCTTGCCAATTTTGTCTTGCCAATTTCCAAAGATTTTTAGAACTTTTAGTCTGGATGTCTGAGCAGTTGAAATAAGAACCTCCTCTGGCCTGTATTTCAATGTTGATTTCTTTATTCACAATTTCATGCCTTGAGCAGCTAGAAGAAAATAAAAGGACATTGAAGATTGGAGAAAGTATCAGGAAAAGATTTTAGTGCTTGCCATGAAGGGGGGGGAAATCTTTCTTTGAAATTTTGGAAGATTGCCTCTATGAATACATTTTGCCCAGGGTCACATACCTAGTAAGTGTCTGAAGCTGAATTTGAGTTCAGTTCTTCTGGACATTAGTCCAGCACTATGCAAGGTACCATCTAGGTTCTTTCCCAGCAAAGTATTTTAGAATGCTTCTATTCTCTTCCTCTCTCCTTTCATATGTTCTTCTCTTCCTTCCTTTCTTCTTCTTCCATTCCCACCCCTTCCCTCTTACTCGTCCTCCTTCTGTAAACATGTTACCACATATTTTCTATATGGGTCATATTTGAATACATTATTCAGCACAGCTGCCTGTTTTTCCATTTCATTGCTTTGGTATTGATGATTGATTTTTGCTTATTCAATAGATTCTTCTATTACTTGATATTATGTAATGGGAAAAAATGGAACTGGAGAGAAACCAGGATTCTCATACTAAGTCTTCCATTAATTATGACATTGCAATAGTCACTTCACCTACTGGACTCAGTGGATAAGTTTGGATTAAATGCCAGACTTGGCATCAAATAAACCTGGGCTCAAAGGTAGCTTCTGCTACTTCCTCACTGTGTTACCTTGGACAAGTCACTGCAATTCTATTTGCCAGTCTTCTTGCCTATAAAATTTAGATGAGAATAAACATACCTGTAGTACTTACCTCACAATGTGGTCCTGAGGAGTGAATGAGTTAATATGTTACTCTTTGCAAACTTTAAAGACCTTTAAATTCATTTTGTAGCCATCATCATCTTCATCATCATTTATAACAGGAAGGGTTTAGTTAGCTAATGTCTCAGATCCCTTTCACTAAAAATAAAATTAAATGCTGGGTAGCTAGGTGGCACAAGGGATAAAACATCAGTCCTAGAGTCAGGAGGTCCTGAGTTCAAATTTGACATCAGATGCTTCCTATCAGTGTAACCCTGGGCAAATCCCTTAACCTTGATCAATTAACTCTTGCCCTTCTGCCTTAGAGTTGTTACTAAAACAGAAAGGGTTTTAATTTTTTGTATTAAAAATTAAATGCTTTTTAAAAATTTATAGAAATATGTTCTCTCTCATTTCCATCTCATTAATAAAAAAGAAAAATAGGTTCTTTGCAACAAATGCACATAATCAAACAAAATAAATTATTTCATTAGCTTTGCCTCCCAAAACATATGTCTTATTCTATAACCTGAATCTCTGGATCCTAAATGTCTCTGTCATAGGGTAGATAGCTTGCTTGATCAATGATCCTCTGCAGTTATTGATGCTCAAATGGGTTGATCACAGTCACACTAAAACTCATCTGGAAAGAGGTTGCAATGGTTGCTGCTATTTAGCTAATTAGTTTTATTGCTGCTCTGGTGCACACTCCCAACACAAACTTCAGGGATTATTTGGTTTTTGCCAGAACATTTCTCTGACACCCGAGCTCAGACCTCTGCTGCCACACTGGACCCAGGCTAAGAAGCCTGAGGCTCTGATTGGTGAAGGCTGGATTTAGAAACTCTTTGTTAAGGAAGGACTAGACTCAAGCTCTATTCATCTCAAGCAGACCAGACTGAGTTGGACTAGACTTCAATAAAGCTGTTCCCTCTCAAGCCGGGCTCAGACAGCAGACAAAGGCTCTCAGGCAGAGATACCACTTACATCGTCTGTGACAAGATTTCTTCAGGACTCCAAGAGATCTTTGGATTCTTCAGGTGGGTGAGGGTGTCTAACAGGGATTCTTTCTATCCCTCTTAGATCCCAAAGGACTTTTGGTTTGAAGGATCCAGGATCCTCCACATACTAACATCTGATCATTTTTCCTTCTGAGTTGTTTCTTTTTAGATCATCTCTATTAAAGTCAAACCTAGCTATTGCTCTTTTGACAACTCTATAAGGCCAGGTGGCTGGTCATTTGACATTCTAACACTAAGCTTCCTGCACTCTCAAAACCAGTCTAGCTGTATTACAACATGAAATAGCATCTTCTAGTATCTTCCATGTTATGAAAAAAATCTACCAATGATGAAAAGGATGAAAATCATCTCCTTCAGGAATTCTGACAACAGACTAAATTTTATCAATATTGGTTAGGAGGACACTCTAGTGATATTTCAACAGAACATTATTTTCTTTCCATAATATTTTCTGGATGGATATTACTGGCAATGAATGAAGTCATTTGTTCACATGATTCTATATTAATTTGATAAATACTAGATCGCAGGTTTTTTAATTTTTAATAGTCATTTTATTTTATTTTAAGCAATGATTTATTTTTACCCAATTACATGTAAAAACACATTTTTAACATTCATTTGAAAAATTTTTGAGTTCCAAATTCTTTTCCTTCTTCCCATCCTCTTTTCCTCCCTTCTATCCCTCCCCACTCCCTAAGCTGGTAAGCAAGCCTATATATATTTTACATGTGCAATTGTGCAAGACATTTTTTTATATATTGGACAATTCGTGGAAGAGATATGAAATGAAAACAAAAGGATGAAGAAAAATTTGAAGTTTGCCTTTGTTATCTAGTGTTCAGGAAATTTCTAACGTCCTTCTGGCAGGATATGGTTCTGTTTACTTAGGAAGCAATTTAAAAGAAAGAAGATTTACTTGGGAGTCCTAGATTCCAGGCACAGCTCTGCCTTTAACTCATGGTGTTACTTTGATGAAGCCATTTTGACATTTTAAATCCTTCCTTGTTAAATGGAAGCACTAGAATCTAAGGTCTCCGGCATTCCTTTCTTGCACTACCATTCTGATTCTATCCAGTCTGAGCCAATACATGACCAGAAATGCATGTCCAGCTTGATGCTAAAAGTCATTTCTTCAAGGTGATATGCTTTTTATCATGGTTTGCTAGACTCTTCTCTGCCTTGGCCACACCAGAATTTTAACACTATTGGAAGATTATCTCCAGAGGAAACATAATTGAAACTGAGACAGTTAAATGGAATTGACAGTCATGTTTGCCTGCTCTATGCTTGCAAAATATATACTTGCCTGCACATTCTCCTTCCACCTAGTTTATTAGAAGGGCTGCACTGATGGCCTCTGTGGGGTCAAGAACTTGAACAAGGTGTTTTAACACTCCAGTCTCCAATTCCACAGAGGAAGCTGCCAATTTAGACATTTCTCTGAGTAAATTTAGATGACATCCTTTTCATCCCTTTTCCTTAAATTAGGAAACTCAATGATGAGATTACAGAGGACTGACCTGCTCTTTTGTGCAGCTTGGGTGGTTTTACTGATCCTAAAATAAATCTTGGCCTTTGTTCTTTTAATATTTTTCTTTTTAAAAAAGTCCTATTGCAGATTTCAACATCACAGGAACACAGGGAGATATAGGGGACTGATTCCCCATTTTATTGTCTTTATTTTTATTTTTCCTGGACCTGCGATATCTTTGGTATAATAAGCATCCATGAAAGAATGTTTTCCCACCATGCAGACCAGCCATTCTCTTATATATACAGCCTAACAGATTTGCCTATCTCTAAGATACCTATAAAATATATCCACCTTTCTTTTATTTTTAAACCCTTACCATCCTTCTTGGAGTCAATACTGTGTATTAGCTCCAAGACAGACAAGTGGAAAGAGTAGGCAATGGGGGTTAAGTGACTTGCCCAGGGTCACACAAGTGGGAAGAGTCTGAGGCCTGATATATCCACCTTTCTCATGAGAATCTTAAGTCTTTTAGAGATTAAATGACTTGCTTAAAGTCATTATGAAATGCTTATAGAGCAGGGACTAGAACCCAGGCCTTTTGACTGCTTCCAGTTTTCTGCTCCACTAATTTGGATATACCTCAGTGGTGAATGACCAGTCTTCAATGGAAAAATGCAAATGCTGAAAACGAAGAGGAGTGAACAAGAAGGTTTCTCCCTTTTTACGATCTTTAACTTTACTCCTCATTAGACTCCCAGTATCACTGCTTCCATTAAAAAATATTCCTATTATTTTGTTTCACATTTTCTCTTTCCATTCTTACAGCTATACTTTATGACAGGGAGATAAATGATCATAATCCCTTTCCATATCATTATCTTCCATATTTTGGAAAAAAGGAATTTGATTTTTACTTTCCAAGGATCACAAAGCTGGAAAACAGCAGTCAGTTTTTGAACTCAGCTCTTCTCTCCCCAAAGCTAATGCCTCTGCCACTATACAGTACAAAAAGGTATAGATGATATGGTGATTTCTTAAAAAAGGACAATATGGGGGCAGCTGGGTAGCTCAGTGGAGTGAGAGTCAGGCCTAGAGACAGGAGGTCCTAGGTTCAAACCTGGCCTCAGCCACTTCCCAGCTGTGTGACCCTGGGCAAGTCACTTGACCCCCATTGCCCACCCTTACCAATCTTCCACCTATGAGACAATACACCGAAGTATAAGGGTTTAAAAAAAAAAAAAAAGGACAATATTCTCTCTCTGAGGTAACGAAAAACCAGCAGAACCCTACGTTTGTTTATGATCTCCTTGGGAACTAAATGAGAGCAAATTCAGTGCCTTAGCTTTTTAATAAGCCAAGAACGAATCCCTACAAATCAGTTACCCACCATTTGGCATTTTTCTGTTGTTGCTGCTGCCTTTTTAGCTCAGTCATTTTTACTCAATGTATTATCTTTTAATCACATACAACCGAGTATATCCATCAGTTAGTAAAGTATTAGATGCATCCCTACGTCTGTGGTACTAATACAGTGTATTAAAGATGATTATTCTTGTGTGTTAGCAGGGATTGGGAATGTGGGCTTGTTTGTCATTGTTGTTAAATCCTCTGAAGTCAATTGCTAATTATAAGAGCTTGTAACTTAGGGACTTCGCTGATGCATCCAATTGAAGTCAGCTCTTTTAGGCTAGAATGGATATATAAAGAAGCTCTATCCTAATTGCTTTAATTAATGAATGCAGAGATAAGGCAGTAAATAGAGAGAAATGCTGCAATAGAGTTACAGTAGAATGGCAAGAGCTAAGTATAATGCTGCATAGAACTTGATTTGGGGAGTCATCTGCAAAAATTCATGAGGAAAAAATTTAGAGAGCATCTCTTATTTGCAGAATACTGTGTTCAACTTGGAGGGTGGGGGAGGATAAAACCAAATCTCCAATGAAATAGCCATGGAAAAAGCACTTTGCAAACCTTATTCTAGAAATTCTAAAGTCCCTTGAGGAGCCCTGCCTCAAAAGGGAAGTGTGTGTGTGTGTGTGTGTGTGTGTGTGTGTGTGTGTGTGTGTGTGTTTGAAATTATGTTTTGTGAATTGAATCCCAGATTTAGAAATGGAAGTGACTACAGAAGCTCTCTAGTCCAACCACCCCATTTTATAGATGAAAAAACTGATATCCAAGGAGGAAAAGTAAGACACTCAGGTTAAAGCAAGAGACAGCACTTATTTCCAGGTATTTAGATTCTAGAGTCAGTGCACGTTAATATTTTTTTAAATCATTTTAGTTTTTTTCAGTTAACATATATATTTTCTTTTCTTCTCATCTCCGTCTCATTTACAAAAAATGGGGGGAAACCCTTCATTTAAAATACATCTCACCAAACAAAACATATTCCCCTAGTAGCCATGCCTTAAATATATGTTTTACCATGCACCAAGAATTCCTATTTTGCTATCTGGAGCTGGGCAGTATATTTCATCATCTATACTCTACAATAATGGTTGCTGATTGCATTGGTCAGTTTGTAAGCCTGTAAAAGGTATCCATTTTATTTATTTATTATTTATTATTATTTATTATTTATTTTTTTTAAACCCTTAACTTCTGTGTATTGGCTCCTAGGTGGAATAGTGTAAGGGTAGGCAATGGGGGTCAAGTGACTTGCCCAGGGTCACACAGCTGGGAAGTGTCTGAGGCCAGATTTGAACCTAGGACCTCCCATCTCTAGGCCTGACTCTTAATCCACTGAGCTACCCAACTGCCTTATTTTCATCCTTATTTTTATAAATAATCCCTTATTTTTAATTTTTTTAGAAAAATTTTCCATGGTTACATGCTTCATGTTCTTACTTCCCCTTCACCACCCCCAAACACACACCCCTGACCCATAGCCAATGTACCAAAAAAAAAAATCCATTAAAAAAATGTTGTTTTTATTGTAAGCATCATCTTCTTGGTCTGGCTCACTTCACATGCATCCGCTCATACATGTCTTCCCAAGAATCTTTGTGATCATTTCCTTCATCATTTCTAAGGAACCATAGTTCCCCCCCCCATATACAATATTTTCTTCAGCCATTTTCTGGTTGATGGGAAATCTCCCTCCCCTTAATTTTCAATTATCTGCCTTTATTAAAAAATGGCAAATTATAAACATTTTTGTACATTTAGGTCATCTCTTTCTTTCTTTGACTTTTATGGTGATATAGACCTAGTAATGGTATTGCAGGGTCAGCGCATATGTACATTTTAGTAACGTTTGGGAATAGTTCCATATTTCTTTCCAGAAAGGCTGGACTACTTTACATCTCCACCAATGGTGCATGAATGAACTTATTTTCTGAAGGTCCTCTTCCTTTTTTTTGTCAGATTTTTCAATTTGATCATATAGTTATTATTTCTCTAATAGTATTTTGAATATTATTTTTCCCATACAGCTGTTAATTAGAAAACTGCCTTTTAACTATCTTGTAACCATTCATCCCCTGAAGAATAAGACAGTATTCTCTTTACTGGAATATGCCACCTTCTCCCCACTTTGAAAGATTTTGATGCCTTTTGCTTGTATATCACTATAATTTCTCAGTGTATAACTTCTTCTCTGCCACCAAAAAAAAGCCATTTCTTATAACAAACAATTTTTTAAAGCAAGAAAAAATGAAAAGGCACGAAAGGAGATATATTGGAATATCTCTTTCTCAGGGCCGAGCTTGGTCATTATAATTACACACTGTTCAGTTTTGATTTCTGCTGTTGTTCTTTCCAGTTATATTGTTGTAGACATCTGATATATCATTTTCCTGGTTTACCTAAGTAATAAAACTGCACCGGCAGTCAAGATATATGTGGACAACACAATTCAAGATCAAGGCAATATTTGAGGGCTCTAGTGGGTGGTACAGAAAATGGGCAAAATAGAAGTTAAAAAAAATAATATTTAAACTGGACCCATGAGAAAATGATGAGGAAATTACTGTCCTCAGTGTAAAAGAATGGGCAGGGCTAGGGGATTTGGACCTTTATGAAGTCTCAGTTCAATAAAAGCAATTTCTCTACTCTTTGGCCCCCAGGAAGCATATGTGTGCACACAAAGGACCCTTTTCCTCTATTCAGGGTTCTTTGTGATTAGAAATGAAATGAAACGGTAAATAAACATCTTAAAGAGTAAGGAGTTGGAGAAAGAATTATAAAAATTAACATTTATACTTCTGTGGTATTTAAGGATGAAGAAGCACTTTCTTCTCATAATAAGCAGAGTTTTATCATCATACTATTTCACAGATAAGGAAACTAAATCTCAAAGAAATAAAAGGGCTTTTCCCTTGTGACCTGAATACTAAGTCCTTGAATTATGATTTGAACCCTGACATCAAGTTCAATGATCTTTAAACTACTTGTTGTAGACAAAAAAGTTTTTGGGGGATGGGTGATAATTTTAAAAAAGGGGGAAAAAAAAGATTGGAAATCAAGTCTTAAACTTCCAGAGAAAACATGGCTCATCTTCAAAGAATTAGGAGGCTAAAGAAACAATGGTTAAATCTCTCTCTGATAAGGTATGAGAACTCATTAAGGATAATTATTTTAGTAGTAGGTATAAGGCAATTCAGGAACTATTTTAAGTTAACTTTCTGAGCCAGAATCTATTAATTTCTGGTAATTTCAGAGAGTCAGGACAGAAGTCAAACAACAATGAGTTACTTGGTAGCCATATATTCAGCACTGGTTGGAGAAGTCTTAGACTTGAACGTCTTCTTACCTCTTGAAAGAAAATCCCTTTGACATCTTCTGCTGCTTGTTTCTAAAATTCCTTTAAACTCCAATGAATATTAAAAAATAAACCGCAGAAATTGTCTGATATTTTTCTCCTCTCCTTTCTCTGACCTTGGAAACTTCAGTAGAAGAAGAAGTTGTCAAGGCAAATTGGTAACAAAAATAGTCTGCTAGTATTTACTGCATTATTGTACCTATAGACTATCACTTTTCCATTCAGAGAAAAGAAACATATTTATTTATCTATACTTTAGAATTAATATTGGAAGTTTTTCTGCATTCAACTACCTTTAATAGTTTTTATTTACTATATATATGTACATACATAGATATATTATACGCAATGTGAATATATACTCATTTATATGTTTATATATATATATATATGTTGATACCTACATATATTATAAAATTTATATTTACGTAACATTCATTCATACATATGTTTATGAGAAATTCAGTAATTTTTCTTGCATATTTCCAAACTATTTTCCTGAATGATCAGTCAATATACAACTCTTCCAATAGTGTATTAGTATCCCTGTCTTCTCACAACCCCTGCAACACTATTTTAGCTCTTTTTTAATCATTACTCACTTTTTTTTCCCTTTTCCCTGGGATTTAATCCCCACTTTATTTTTCTCCATTCCCAAGAAGTTACTCTATTAATCTCTTACCTTCAATACTCACGAGATATCATTACTTGTAGAGCTTTGCAATGCCTTTATTTAGAATATTTATAATCTTTATTTAATTAATTTATTAATTTAGATCTCAACCTCTACCTTTTAGGACTTTTAAGCAAAGTAGTTTTTAAGCTATAATTTTCCATATAATTAGAAGATATAATTATTATTAGAACTTGATTACTTATTATTATGTTACATATGCCTTGTTTTGACTGATAACATACCTGTTCTGCATATTAATGGAATCTATGATGAAGCATTGCTTAGAATTTATGAATCCATCTAAACGAGGTGGCTTTATTTTCATTTCTCCAAATGTCAATATTGTTCTTCTAATATTCTCTTTTCAATCTTTTCAATAGTTAGAAGAAAGCAACAAATATGAATAAAAAAAGATTCAGAAATTCACTAGAATACAAAGGCAGCAGCAATAATGCCATGCCCTAATTTTCACAGTGTGAACAGTGTGTTGTGGAAGCCAAAAAAGCTTAAATGACTTGGGTTTGCATATATTATGGTGAGCATTGTGCCAAAATCTGAGCCTCTCTAAGCAAAACTAGGTTCATCCTTGGATAACTCTTGTGTTTTCTGTTACTGGTCTCACCTTCCGAAGTTTTGTTGGTTTATTTCTTTTGTTTTGTTTTTCTTGGCTTGGTAGGAGTAAATAGAGCTTATATATCTTTGCATAACTTTCAAGAATAAAAACCATACCTAAAAGAAACATAGTAATAGTTATAGTTTTTTTTAAATTTTTGCTATATTTTAGTGGAATTCCATATTTATATTCATCAATTAATCAATAATTTTTGAGTATGATTTTTCAAACACCTATATCTGAGGACTAATTTGAACTCAGGTTTTCCTAAATCCAGGCAAAATACTCTATCCATTGTACCACCTTACTGTTAATATCTAACATTAAAAGTTAACTGATCTTTTTCTCTTTTTTATATTACCTTCTTTTCCAAATATCCATTTTCACCTTTCTCTAAACATGGAATTCTCCATTTAACAAGAGATAAAAGAAAAAGAGGAGAAAATACATAAAAATGAGCAAACAACTCACCCAAATATTTCAAGACATCAACTAAGTCTAAGAGCATAACCAATATTCCATATAAATGTTCTTTCTTCCTCTATAAATGGAGACATCATCTCCTTTTCTTCTCTACTCTTCTTCATATCTAATCTTATTCATTATAATGATATTAAACATTAAAATTAGAGTATTCAACTCAATTGTTTTGTTACTATCTTTCCATTTACTCTGCTGTGATCTTTTTGAATTAAATAGTCTTTGGCTTGTTCTTATTTTGCTATATTTATTAATATAGTCTTCCTATGCTTTTCTTAATTAATTATTTCATTATTTTTATAACATAGTATATTCTGTTATATTCACATTCCAATAATTATCTATTCCCTCTAATTTGATTCCAGTTTTTGATAACTATAAAAAGTACAACTACTTTGATATATGTAAGACCTGCCTTCTTGACTTTGACTTCCTTGGGAAATACGACTACCAATGGAATCTTGGATCAACAAATATGGAAGACCTCTTATTGCCCTTAATGAATTTAACAGACCCCGATTCAAGTTGTTTTAAAACTTCCCAGTATTCCTTCTTTTGTCCTCATCTTCCCTTTTGTGTTTCACACTCTGTCTTTTGCATATGACCTTTTAAAATCTGAGCTCATACAGGAGAAACCTGTGTGGTCACATCTGCTTATCTGAGGGACTGAGTTTTGCAGTTGTGGTATTAGAATATTGCCTTTCAGAGCCTTGTATCCTCATTTTTGAAATATCTCTACTTAAAGTCAAAATCTTGACAAGTTACCATTAGGTTGTGACCTAAAGTAATATTGAAAATGTACTGGCATATTCTTTTACCCCTTGCTATTAACATTCTTCACATGTGAAACATGTATGTATCATAGTTCGGTATATTCTCATTGATTTCTTTTTATATCCCCTGTTATAAAAGTATCCTCATAAGTTGCTGTCCTAGTCAATGAAAGTTCTGTACTGTGACCTTTTGCCATTAAGATTGAGTGGAATCCTCTTTCCAAATATGTTAACATTTATCAAAGATGTCAACTTTTATCTATACAGCTACAATTCTCTTGAGATCATTGTACCCAGGAAATATAAACATTTTGTGTGAAAGTAGTATCAAACTATTTGCAGGAGGTTCTGGAATTTTTTTCCACAGGACTATTTTGGTTTTCTGCATCTCTACCTAGACACATTATAAATCACTCTTAATGAAGCTGAACCAAAGGTTCTAAATGAGAATAAAATCCTTAGAAATAATAAAAGAGAATGAGAACAACAAAAATGAAAGATTTCAGAGGATAGGTTCTTTTTAAAAATCTATATTATCTTTACCCTTTTTTGTGAAGGTCTTCTAATAAATAAAGAGTTTTTGTTTCTGAATTCAAAAAGCAGTTAACAAACACCTGTGTACAGGTCTCTGTGCTTGGTGAGATTAAAAAAATAATTGAGTAATGAACTATGAATAGTGGTTTTAGTATGGACATGGCAGTTAGATGGTATGTTATGGTAACAAAAATATGGGTCTTGTTAACTGATTGACAATGGCAAGTGACAGAGAAGATTTGAAGATAATCATAAGTTCATGGGCATGGGAGAATGTGTAGTGGTGGTACCAATTCAACAATACAGTGAAGTAAGGAGGATCTTTTTTTTTTTTGACAAATGTAATGGATGTGATTTTATTCATGTTGAGTTTGATGTGCTGATGGGAGCTCAAAATAAAAGTGTTCTAGAAGAGTTTGGAAATATGGTTCTTAAGGAAAATAAGTATTGGTGACATAGATATGTATTACCTCTACTTCAGAGAAGGCATGATCAAAGTTGCGAGAATGAATAAACTGTCCAGAACAAGTTTTTTTCATCTTTTTTCTACTATGGACCCTGTGGCAGTTTGGTGAAGCCTATAGACCTCTTATCGGAATCCTATTTTGAATGCTTAAAATAAAAGACATAGTGTTACAAAGGAAATAATCATACTGAAATATAGTTTGTTTATGTATATACCAGGCTAAGAATCTTTGGCTTGAGGAGAAAGCAAAGAGAAAGGGCAACCCTTGGAATCAGGGAGAATATTCACTTTAAGGATGTCAAAAATAGAAGAGCATGTGATAGAGAAACATGAGTAAGGAAGTGTAGCTATAGAATCAGTAAAGTGCAGTGTCTCAGGATTAAAAGAAGGAACAGAAGGTAAGAGGAGAGTGGAAGTCCTCAATGATGCTGCTGATGTTTTAGTGGCTACCATGCAGTGTGTGTTAGGATTGTAGGTCTATTTATAGTAGTATTGAGTAAGAGGCTGTTGGAATTGATACAGCTGGTGAATATGCATATGAGATGCTCTAAGATTCAGAATAAATGAACACCAAAGTCTTAGCGAATGATGATAGGTAATGGGATTGAGAGGAATTCTATTCCAAATCCTGTACTCATTGAGGATGTGGAAAAAATTACCTGGTCAGGCACAAAAAAAGGAATAAAAATGACTTGCTCTTAAGAGATGATATAGGACTGGATGGTTTCCAAGGTCACTTTTATTTTAGTCCATCTGATTATTCTTAGGTCTCAAGTTTTTGGCAGAGAAAACAACCAAAACCCTGACTCATGGAATGTTAAACAGAATGATTTATTAAGCAAAGCAAAAAGGGATACAAATTGGGAACATAAACAATGGAAGCCAGAATTCACAATAAATCCCAGAATTTAATTCAATTCATTATATTTGTATCTCTAGTACTTAATGGCAAGCAGTTTGTAGGTGCTTAAAAATATTTGATGATTTATTGATTGAATCAGAAATTTAGTTGCATATCCCAGCAGCAACTGAGACATGATTTTCATTGTTTGAGATAAAAATCAGGGACCAATTAACTGATCCTCCTTTTATAAAATGTCATCATAAATCCACCCCCTCACAGACACACATTTTCATATGCACAAAGGTAAACCAAGTCCAAATGTTAACCCCAGCTATATTATTTCTTCCTTCAGGAAATTTCAGCCATTCGGTACAGAATATTTTTTTGCCATGACTAATACTTGAAAATTCTCCTTTTACTTCTTTGATAACAGATTCTGTAGTTTTCACTTAATGGCCACTTCTCCTAGGGAGGTGATTACATGTCAATCAAATCTTTGGGCACATTATGAACTTTCCAGGCAGTTTTTTTTTTTTTTAGTCTTTCCTAAGTCATAGGCCATGAAATTTTCACTTTGTTGACAAGCTCCCATAACTTCCAGGTTGGGATTAATTTAAGTCTTTAAATTAAGAAGTATCTCATTGGGGGCAGCTGGGTGACTCAGTGGATTGAGAGCCAGACTTAGAGATGGGAGGTTCTGGGTTCAAATGTTGCCTCAGGCACTTCCTAGCTGTGTAACCCTGGACAAGTCACATTGTCTTTCCCTTACCACTTTTCTGCCTTAGAACCACTACACAGTATTGATTCTAAGACAGAGGGTAAGAGTTTTATTTAAAAATTTTTTTTTCTCAAATGTTAAGATCATCTGTGTTCTATAAGTGAGGGATTAGCATATTTATTTCTACAGCAAAGATTCATATTTCATCAGGTCTTAAATGTTCTGAACATAGAATCATTTTCTTTGTTTAGTTTGGCTTTGATGATGATGAAAGCATATGGCATTCCCTAATGGCCTGAACTAAAAAAGCTTTGCATAGGTATTTGGTGTATTTCATTTCCGATTTGCAGAGGAAATGCCTACTTTAAGAAACAGCCTATTTATTGATTGATTGATTAATTGATTTATGAGAAAAGAAAAGAGTTTTGTGTTTTTTTGGGCAGAGGAAAAGAGAATGTTAGCTAGTGTGCTTGTTTAAAGTAAAGGATGTGAATAAAAATCAATTTTCCCTGAAAAGCAATTCATGTGAAAAACAAGAAGAGTACTGTGCCAAAGGGACATTGGAAAGGCTCCAGGGTCCCCCACGTTGAAAACACAAGGGTAGACTTTACATTTTCAATATGGCCATCTCTGAGGGTAGGCATCCTGGAAATGGGGAGAGGAAGGATAGAACTGGATTTCTCCTGGGAAGGATATTTTGTCCTTCACCTTCAGAGATACCAAATATAGATCTGGGGGTTAAGAAATATATCATTACAGTGAAGTCTCAAATGCTAATTAAGCGTCTTTCTCATAATGGAAAATCAATTTTAATTGTCCCAAATGGAACTATTGTTTATAGTTACAGATGGCTGCCAAGCAGTACCTGGAGAAAATAAATGAGTCTTGGGAGAAGGGAATTATGTTCAGTTCCTTGGAGTATTGCAAGGAAAGCTTTAGAGAATTCAGGCTAAGAAGGTTGTTGCACAGAAAATGGATTACCTGTGAAAGCAGCAAAATGTTATTTTCCTTTATAACTAAACACACAACAGTGTCATCATTTTCCTTCTGGGAAACAGTTTAACCCTTTGAAGAAAGCAATGAGTTCTTAGTGGTAGTTGTCATTCTAAATACTTCCATGGAAACGAACGTTTTCTTTGGGATTTTTTTCTTATGGTCCAAGGGACCAATATTTAATTTGGCTAAAAGGGAAGAGGACAGAGTAATTAGTAGAGATATCTCAATGTCTTACTGAAACTATTATTTCACACTTTAAAAAACAGAAATTCACATAATCTCTGTAGAGAATTTGACCTCCTGATCCCATCTGTGATCTAATATGTGCTGCCCTAAATAATCCCTTTAGCACAAATGATCTCAGTTTCCTCAACAGTAAAATGAGGAAATTAGACTAGACAGCTTCTGAGATTCTTCACATATCTAGATCTGTGATTCTGAGTAAATTCCTGAATTTCTTGTGGAAAGAAACCACCTATACCTCCTCTTAAACTGTTTAGTATAATAATCCAGTTAATGTGATGAGTATTAGCTAATTCTAAAAGACTAATTATATAAAATTAAAAAAAAAAACTCACACATTTTCCCTAGAGTTAAAAGGTGTCATAAATCTTAGATATCAGTTTTCTTATAGGTTAAAAGAAGGGTTTAGATCAGTGGTTCCCAAACTTTTTTGGCCTACTGCCCCCTTTCCAGAAAAAAAAATATTACTTAGAGCCCTGGAAATTAATTTTTTTTAAATTTTAATAGCAATTAATAGGAAAGATAAATGCACCTGTGGCCATCACCGCTCTCCTGGATTGCTGCAATACCCACCAGGGGGCGGTGGCGCCCACTTTCGGAATCACTGGTTTAGAATAACTGGCCTGTGATGGCCCTTCCAGTTTCAGATCTACAATCCTATGCTCCTGTGATCTAGACTAAATTCATGATTATTACATGAGGAAACTGAAGTCCAGTGACTTAATCAAGGGCACACTGTTTTGACAATTATGAGTTTACCATTAGCACAAGAGAGCCTATGCGTCCATAGGTATGTTCTACCACTTATCTGCTCATAGCCACCATGTCCCTTTCCATTGATCTTTGTATCACCTTAAATTTGTCTTTTATAGTGTATGATATTTTTGAATCAACTATATCCAACACTATAGAGTTATTTTAATCATCTTGCTCCAGAAAATGTTTCCTAATGTGCTATCAAAAATTATAAATTCAGGTCTTAGTTCCTCAAAAGAGGAACTTGTGTCAGGTAGGGACTGGATGATCTCACAAATATAAATGACTGGAGAAGCTGCAATGTTTCACTGGATGTTGACCCCTTAAGATGGTGATTCTTTTTTTCACAATGATCACTTATTTTATTTTTTAATATATGATATAATATAACATGTAATATAATAATATAATGTGTGTGATTTTACAAATATGTAATAAATAGAGAAATAAGCCATCACATTAACTATGTCCAAAAATCTATGTCTCATTCTTTTTTTTTCCTACTCCTTCCCACCGTTTCTCCCTTCCCAATAAGGCAGGTAATATAATAGAAGTTGTAGCTATATTATCACATAAAACATATTTCCCTATTTGATCATTGTGAAACAAGACACATACTGCTTACACTAGAGAAAAAATAATGAAGGAAATAAAGTGGAGAATGGTATGTTTCTATGGATATGTAAATATGCCTTATCCCTTAGATTCAAGTGATAGTTTGGATAAACTTTATTCCCCTCTTTACAGTGACTCTTAATAGACATTTATGTAAATATTTGTTGAATATGTGATTAAGAATTACTTTGTGTAGTGGCATAATTTAATACTAAGGAAAAGATAAGAAAACATACTTACCTAATTTCTTTAGAGAGGTGAAGAACTAGGATATATAACATGTCTTATCCTCTTAGAGCAAGCTGATAACTTAATTTGGATAAATTTTTACCTTTTTTTTAATTCTATTAAAAGAAGTGACTTGGGGCAAAGGAAAGAGGAATAGCTTAGAAATAATGGTGATTTCAAAACAAAATATCAATACAGAACTAATCAATAACATAATCCAAAGTCTTAGGACAGGAGACCAATAATGAGTCCAGCATCCAGAAAAACAGCCCATTAATGATAAGCCATTTATTGTTCTTTTCATTTTGGTTGGCTTCATTCATTCATTTCTAAAAACATTTATTATATATCTGTTCTAGGCAGAGCACTGAGTAGATCCTGGGAAAGATCCAAAGATTGATTTTTCATGGCCTTTGTCTTAAAAGGATATATCATCTACTGAGGCAGAAGCTATTGAGTTATCTCCAGTTTCACAGCAGGTGGATATCTTTGTTGTTATTTTGGTAATCGTAGTTAGGGTCGAGTCACATTCTGGTGTAAGGGCTGATGACACATTAGCCCTATGGCTGGGTCTTTAAATACAGCGATGAAGATTACTCTCACTTATTAGTGAGAAGGTCTCTGAGATTTTGAAATAAATAAATCTGAGTATCTCTTGTAGAGGATTAGGAATTGTAGCTATGCCAATATAAGCTCTGTGAAATAAAGCCCATCTTGCAAAACAAGTTGAAGTTAATGTCATTGGATGAGCTAGGCATTATGATTAAAGAGCTCTGTTGAAAGTAGCTTTTCACCATATTGTTCTTTACATCAATGCTTACATTCATGTGAAATCCAACCATTAAGGACTTTCAAGGAACTAAAACAAAATCCCAAAAGGTGGTCCACTCAGTCTTCTTTCCATATTAGTTGAAGATATTATTTTTCATCCAAGTCAACTCAGGAAAGGTCCTGCAGTTTATATTCCCCTTCCTAATTTTTATTCAAGAAATAGTTTGCCTAGGCCTTATTACTAAATGGTAAGAAAAAATAGTGATCTGACTAAACTTTTTTCCTTCTTCCCAACTGAATATATTACTGACTTTTATGGTTTCTTAAAAATCCTAATATTTTGAATAAAGTCTTAGAGTAGACTAGGTGTTGAATTGGATAAAACACTGAGAAGTCTTGTTAATGGGTTATTGTTAAATTTCTAGTAAAGCGCAGAGGAATTTGAAAAGAAGTCATTACTTACCTTTAAAGTAATTAAATATTTAGCCCTAGATCAAAGATGGAACGGACTTCTAGAGGCCGCTTAATCATAAGATTATGGAATGATAGATTGAGAATTTAAAGAGACTACATATGATCAAGTTCAGCTTCTTATTTTATAGATAAGGAAACTGAGGCCCAAGAAATATTAAGTGACTTCCTCAAGTTCCCTCAGAAAGGAAGTGGCATAGCTAAGATTTAAACCTAGGATCTCTGATTCTGAATTTTTCAGTCTTTCTCTTGTTTTATGCTTTCAAAAATCATATATTTTCAACTGGAATGGATCTCAGAGGCTTTCTAGATCCAACCTTCTCATTCTATAGATGGAGAAATTAAGGCTCCTGGAGAATCAATAGATTGCCCAAAACCACAAAAGATGTTAAATATAAGAAGTGCATTTTTCATCCTGCATCCTCTTATCCCTAATCCAGTACACTTTACAAAATACCACACTACCTTCTCCTCTCACAGGATAGGAAATTTGAAATGAATCTCAGAGATAAATTGATCTTGCTCTCTCTCATTTCCAGAGAAGGAAACTGAGTCCCAGAGTTAGGAATGGACTTTTCCAAGATCATCTAGATAGTGTCAGAACAGGGACTCTAACCTCTCTTTCCTGATGCCCACACCAGTGCCCAGAGGCATGAAGGCAGCAGATGATATGTGGAAGTAGGAGTTTTCTTGCATAAACTTTTACTCAATCACTACTTCCCCCAATAACCCCTTGAATTACCACATAAGCAAGTTTCACAGTAGACAGTAACAGATGGAAGCCCAGGAAGAATGCTGAAGTGTTTTCATTTTAATTTGTGCTCAGTTTTTCTGGAAAGTGCTAAGGAGCTTTGCCATAGCAGCAAGAAGGGGCATGGACCTGGGTGCGCATACATTCCTTCCATTTCTATCCACTATTGAAAAGCCAGGCGCAAAGAGCATCAGGTTTAATAGCAGCTAAATAATAAATGTGTCATTTTACAATATGCATTTATGCACTTTTAGGGAAATAAGTGGTTTTAGAAAAGTGGTAAGGGAAGCACTTTCCTGACAGCAACACCACGTTAAAAAGTGTCCAGGGCAAAGTAGAGAATGATGAGCTCTTAGGCTTGCACTTAGGGCTTTCCTGGAAGGGTTTACTGCGTGTCCATTTGGCCTTTCTGGAGGCTTTAGTTGCAGGAGGTGGGAGGTTGGGGAATGGAGAGAGATGGACCAGCATGCAAACAGCTGGCATAAAATTGAGACAAGGGTCTGGGGGAAGGGGTGAGGGAGTCTCCAGTTGATAAGATCCCTGTTTTAACGTACCAAGTGACCAAGGGTGGTATTTCTAAGGAGTTTTCCACGTTTGGCATTTTAAGTTCTTCACGATCTGGCTCTACACTATATTTTTATCCAATCCAAACCATTATTCCCATATATATTTATTACATAAATAATATATATCTATATAATATATATTCACATTATATATGTGGAATGCTCAACTTCATTGTCTCTGCTTCATAGAATTCTTCTGTTCCTTGGCAGGTGCATAGGATAGAACACTGGGCTTGGAGTCGAAAAGATCTGAGTTCAAGTGCTGCCTTGAATACTACCTGAGTTTTGATTTGCTTATCTATGCAGTGAGAATGATAATAACTCTTAATTCATATGGCTATTGATGACCAAATGAGTTTACTTATATATATGTACATATATATATTTATAAAATTCTATTTAGCCTTTAAATTCTGTAAAAGTTGTATATATGAAGTTCTATATAAATAGTTTTAGACCTTTGCCTTCTGTCTTAGGATTGATATTAGGTATTGGTTCCAAGTCAAAAGAATAGTAAGGGTTAGGCAATGAGGATTAAGTGACTTGCCCAGGGTCACACAGCTAGCAAGTGTCTGAGGCCATTTTTGAAACCAGCATCTCCCATCTCCAAACCTGGCTAAGACTCTCTATCCACTGAGCCGCTTATCTATCCTTATAGTTATTTTTAAGCTAGCTCAAGCAACAAGCTCTGTATGGAGTTTTTCCTAATTCCCTACAACACCTACCTTTGTTTTCTCTCCAAATTACTTCATATTTAGCTACACTTTTATTCTTTTAATACTTATATGTGAATTTTGCATCTTCCAATTATATAATTGCTTTGAACGCAGAGATTACTTTACCCTTTTATTGGTATTTCTGAGACCTTGCACAGTGTTCATCACACAGTAGGTATTTAATAAATGCTTATCAGTTTAATTTTCTAATTTGAGATTTCTTTCCTTGAGCCTCAATGTCTTGTGGAGTCTGAGCCTGATTTTCATGATATATGTAGAGCAGAAGTATTAAACTCTGGATTCCCGTGTCACAAAACTCCCAAGTGGGGTCCAATGAGATTAAAACACAATTGGGAAATCTTTACAACATAAATGAAGTATAATGTAGACAATGTAAACTGGTGGCTTTCTAAGTCAGTATGCAGTTGGCAGGGATCTATTTCTATCTGAGTTTGACACTACTGGTTTAGAGCAGAGGGAATAGTGGGAAAGACACTTAACAAGAAAGATTTTGGAGAGCGCTGAAAGCAAGTCAGAAGATTCATAGATTCTTAGAGTTGGAAAGGCCTTTTCATTGCAGGGATCTTCTCTATAATATCCTAGGTCTCAGAAAGCTCTCTAGCCTAGAGTTCCAACAGCTGAAGCCTCCTCTGCCTCATCTGCTCTCTCAGGACTTTGTTCCTGAGTTCTCAGATTTAGAGGGTCTCCGAGTGTCCCCAATTCCTGCCTAAAAGCTGTTTTCATACTCTATCAGCAGTGCCCCAAATTCTGTCCCCCAATGCTTGCCTTTGTTTTGTTGCCAAAGTCCTGAAATGCCTTCATCTAGAGACAGTGGGTAGAACATGGGACCTGGAATAAGAAAGTCCTTAGTTCAATACTTACTAGCTGGGTGTCTGTAGTCAAGACACTTACCCTCTGTTTGTCTCCATTTTCTCAACTATAAAATGGAAATAACATTAGCACTTACCTTCCAGAGTTGTTGTGAGGATCAAATGAGATAATACTTACATATTAATACACATTAATGTATTAATATATTATTACATATTAGTGAGATATTATATAATACACACAAAATATATTCACATACTATATATAATACACTAATTTTTATTATGAAAAATTCCAAGAAAATCCATAAAGTTCCACTGCATTGTTGAGTGCAATAGAGCCATGATGGAGAATTCCAATTGTGAACAATCCAATAGTTATTTCTTTTACCTTAAAAATTAATGTATTTGGCTTCCTAATTATGTTTGGTCAATTTGACCCTAAGCCTGTGCTACCTGAACACACGCTAGCTGGGTAGCCGGAGACCACTCTCGAACAATAGGCCCAGAACTTGGATCCTGACAAACTGCAAGGCACACACAAAGTGGCTGATTTCCCCCTTGACAGTTGTGCAGAAGTTGCTATCCTGACAGGAGAGGAGGCCTTTCTAATATTCTCTCAGACATTCCCTATCTAGTCGCCAATAGTCATTTTCCACTGTACTGTGTTGGAATCGATTGAAATTTAATGAAGTGAAAATTAAATCAATAGGATTAATTTTCTCATGTGAGAGGTATTTCCAGGGCCTGGGTACCCCTAACTGACTTCCCCTGGATGCAGACTAATGATAACTGTTGTGTCATATTCCAGTTCCTCTCTCCCACACTTTGATTTCAAATCCTCTTCTTTCCACCCCACAGCCCTGGCTCCTTTCCTTTGGAAAACAGCAGGCTAGCATATGGATAATGTTTTAGCAAAAATCCACTAGCCCCTTATTTCCTAAGATAAATTCAGTGTCTCTATCCTTCCATATAAATAACAATCATAATCAGTCTCTTGCATGGGAATACCAACAAAAATAATTAGCTTGATTTTGACCATAAATTTACAGATACACCCTTCCAACACATCCCCAGTTTTTTCTTCTTGATCAGCCTTCCTTCTTCCCAACAAAAATACTAAATTCAAGATTAAGTTTTTATTCTTTGATCTCTTAGTGTCCAATAATCAAACGTTCATTTTATTTTTATTTTCTATCACACCAGACACGCCATTTCTTAAATGTTGTGCAAATGCAAATTAATGGGACTAATATAAGGGAGAATGTGACTAGATCTGCCTGACTAGTGTAGAGTAGGGTAGAGAGTTCATATTAAGAAACAATATGAAATAGTGGACAAAACAATGAAACTTTAGGGTAGGCGCAACTTTTCAGAGATACATCCCTGGCTCACTTCCTCTTCAAGCAGATGCCTGGTGGCTGACAGCTTGTTTCTCCAGTGGAAGCCAGGTTTCTCCATTCAGGAGCTCACAAGGGAGTGAGCTGTCAAAACAACAGGACAGAGAAAAAAATGAATGGAGTAGAGGAAAAGAGAAGTACAAGTCATGCATGGAATAAGCCTTCACCTCAGTGGGGAACTGTTCCTTTCACATCAAGGCAATAGCCTCATAGAACACAAGAGAGGATTTGTTTCGGTCCTGGTGATCTGACCCAGCTTTTCTACTCATTTTTGAAAACTAGTTATCATCAGTTTCATATATAATGAACTGTTTCAAATGTGTAAGAATTTGCAAGAATAAGAATGATTTGCCAAATGGTCAAAAGAAATGAAAAAAATTTTCAAGGGAAAAATTCCAAGCTCTCAACAACCATTTGAAAAAAAAAAAGGTCCAAATCAGCAAATTAAAGCAACTCTGAGGTTATACCTCTTCTCCAGTAGATTGCCAAAGATGAAAATTTTCCTTTGTTGAATAGGCTGTAGAAAATAGGCATACCAATGTTCTCTTGGTAAGTATAAATTAGTCTAACCATTCTGGAAAGCAATTTGAAACTATAAAAAGTTGCTAAATTTTTCTTTAGCTCAAAGAAATAAAAGAAAGAAGAAAAGATATTTTTTGTTCAAAAATATTAGTAATTTCTTTTGGAAAAGAATTAGAAATTAAGGAAAAGTCCATGGCTAAACAAAATGTGATATGCAAGCACACATTTGTTGTGAGTTGTGAGGTGGAAATGAAACTCTCTGTCTCTGTCTCTCTCTCTCTCTCTCTCTGTATGTATGTATGTATTGTGAGGTTGAAATGAACTTTGTGAAGTAGATACTACAGATATTATATTATTATTTCCTGTTTATAAATGAGTAACTGAGGCAAAGAGGAGCTAGCTATGTAATGATTCTATGATTACATAACTAGAAAGTGTTGGAGGTGGGATTTGAATACAGAGATCGTTGACTCCCAAGTTTAGCTTTTTATGCCAAGACTGGGGATAGTAATAATTTTTTGGAGATTCATAATTTCATCAATTTAGGAGGTTTTTACACCCAGTATTCCTAATTTTGCCTCCTGGGGCCAAAAAAAACCATCTAATTTATCTTTCTTCTGATAGCCCTTGAAATACTTTAAAAGAGCAGTCATAACCCCATTAAGTCTTCCAGAAGCTAAATAAGTCACATTTCTTCCAAATAGTCTTTGTCATATCACTTTGAGGTCCTTCATTGAACATCCTCTATTTTACCAACAATTCTTCTAAAAAGGAATAATTGAATACAAGTTCCAGGTGCATTCTCTATCTTGATTTCTGGATCCTTTCAATTAAAATGAAATACTGCATCATTTCCTGGGGGAAACTTGTTTCTATGCCCTCAATACTATGACTGCCAAGGTCTTCTTAATGTCTAGCTGAAGCCTTTCCTAATGCCACTTAGGCCATTAGCCTTTGTCTCATTGGAAAACCAAACAGTGGCTCACCATCTCAAAAGCTAATTAGAAAGGCATTGAAAACAGCAATCAACCATGGCTCTGTCTTCTTGTAGAATCCCAGACTAGTGAAGGCAGATGGTAAAAATGGGTAACAATATGTTAAGCCCATAAGGGATCTCATCCCCTTGTATCTAAATGTAAAGCTTTCCTTTAGAATTTGAAATGACCTTGGAGCTAAATTTAATTTCAGAAGAGGCTTGGTTTACTTAGTAATTGAAAAAAACTTGTATCTTCATATGATATTTTAGAATCTAAAGAATTAAAAATGTCATAGAAATATCTTGTATACACTCTTCTTTCCCTGCTTTTCTAATTAGAAACATGTAATCAGAAATGCTATTATCAAAACATAGTCTACTATGGGAGAGAATATGGTAGGAATATTATGTATGATAAGGGAGGTTTACTCTTGGAAGTACTTGCCCATGACAACAATTACCTCCTCACCTCCATCTCTTAGACTCCTTAGCTTCCTTCAAAGGTTAGCCCATGTGTAATCGCTTTTGAAGGCTTTAACTTGGTTCTTTCTCTTCATTCAAATGACTTTATAATTACTATCCTTTTTTATGCCAGTAGAATATAAACTCTTTGAGGGCAAGGTATGTTTTTCATTGTATTGTGTTTTGTTGTTGTTTGGTTGTTTGGTTTTCATCCTTATACCAACTCACTTAATAAATTCTAGTGAATTAAGTTGTCAATTAGTTAATGTTTTTAGAACAATTTAAAGTTTACAAAATGCATTTCCCACCACAATCATGTGACATAAATCATATAAAGACTTCAATTTTAAAGATGACAAAAATGAGGCTCAGCGTCATTAAATGTCTTACCCATGGTCACCCAACAATGAAATATGAGTTGTGACTGAAGTATAGATCTTTCACCCTGAGTCCAGAGCCCCTTTCATTAAACTATACAAGATTCCTTGATTATTTCACTGGAACACAGTCATAGGATTGCCTGTTTATAGCTTCAAGTGTCCTTTGAGACCATTAAGGACAATCCTAGAATTTTTCAAAGGAGGAATGAGGTTCCCAAAAGAATAAATAATTTCTCCAATGTAGAAAGTGTCAGGATTCAGATGTAGGTCTTCGGATTCCCAACACAACACTTTCTTAATGTGTATCGTTGCTATTTTCCAGCATTGTTTCATGGATGACTCCAAAGGTATCTCACAACCTTTATATATACAGTTAACTATCTGAGCTGACCTACAGACCTGGCAAAGAATATGTTGCCAACATCAGTATTATTAGAGTAAAAATCTCATCTCTAAGAATGCAGTGTTCTAAGACTTAGGAAAGATCTTAAGTTTATTTTGATAAATGAAAAATTATAAGGATCCTATAGGACAAGGATTAAGGTGAATCTATTAAGGTGAATGAGTCAACCATTATATAGTATTTTAAGTTTTGCAAAAAGCTGTACATATATTAATACCATTTCATCTTTACAACAATCCTACAAGATTGATGCTTAAAAAAAAAACCCTTTAATTTCTGTCTTTGAGTCAATACTAAGACATCAAGTCCAAGATAGGAAAGCGGTAAGGCCCAGGCAATTGGAGTTAAATAGCGTGTCCAAGGTCACAGAGCTAGAAAATGTGAGAAGCCACCTTTTATTCCAGGTCCTCTCAACTCGAGGCTTGGCCCTATATCCATTGTGCTACCTAACTGCCCCCACTAGATGCCTTTAGCATCTCCATTTGGACTATGAGTAAATTGAGTTAGAGAGAGATTATGTGAATTGGAAAAAAAAAATCATAGAGCTAGTTAGTATCTAAGACAGGATTTAAACTCATGTCTTTCAGATTCTAAGTCCATCAATCTTCACTATGCCGTATAATTGTTTAAATTTAATGAGGTATACATATATGCATATATGTATGTAAGTGTAGGTTCATTGTAATGGCATTTAGATATAGAATTGTAAATTAATTATAATTCTTTAGAAATACCCTAGTAAGCAATGAATAAACTCCTAAATTGGTGAGCACAATGCTCGACTTAGGTTAAAAAGAGAAGACCTTGATTCACACCTAAGATTCACTTGTTGCACTGGAAGCCAGCTTTGAGTGGGGATTCAGGGGGCCGATATCTCTTCTGTCATAAATTTTCATTTTCCAAACCCAAATGTGAGAATTTCATTTGGATTCTAAAGGAAGGTAATCCATTATCTTCATGCTTCCTTGGCAGGGAGCAACGTGAAAAGTCAAACTTTCCCTGGTCTTGTCATTTGTTTGTAAATGTTCCACCTTTTCTCTCTCTTTTTTTTTCAGGTTACCACTTATTTTATTTCTTATGTATAACAAGAATAATATAATACATATGGTTTATTTAAATATGTAATAAATTATAAAAAATATGCTTATCTAAGAGAATCAAATTCTCATATTAGCTATGCCCCAAAATAAATTTCTTGCTCTTTCCCCTCTCCATTCTGCCCCTTCTTCTCTCCAAAAAGACAAGTAATATGATATAGATTATACATATTTTTTTCATATAATAAATATTTCACTGTCATATTGCAAAAGAAGACACATTATGCTAGAAAAATTCATAGAGGAAATAAAATGAAGAATGGTATGTTTCAATCTGCATTTTGACTCTGTTCCTTTTATGGTGGGTGGGTAGCCTTTTTCATCATGAGTAACTTGGAGTTTTCTTGGATCTTTGCCTTGTTGATAATGAAGTCATTCACAAATCATCTGTGTACAACATTCTCCTGGGTCTGCTCACTTCACTTTGCATTACTTCATACAAGTCTTCCCCAGTTTTTTTTTTTTTTTTGTGATCCTCTTGTTTGTCATTTCTTAAGGCACAATAGCATTCCATTAAAATCATATATACCACAACCTGTTCAGACATTCCCCTGTTGATGGTCATACTTTTAGTTTCTGGTTATTTGATTCAGGTATCATTGTTATTGCTCCAAGTTGTATTTTTCCTACATCTTTCTGTATCTCTCCTTAATTTTATCCATAATTTTACTGCCTGTATGTCTAAACAGTAGTGCTCAGCAACTATTAAGTTAAAGAATACCTATCTTAACCAAATATACTAAGGCCTGGAATTATAGTTTTGTTTGTGCTAGTTGGTAGTAGTTTTACTTATTTTCTTTTTAAAATTAGAATTTTGGTTGATTTATTTTGTTTCCCTTTGTATTCCTTCTTCTTTCTCTCCCAGTCAATTATTCCTTAAAACAGATTATTTTTAGCATAAGAGGATTAAGAGAGGAAAAAAAATTCAGCAAAACCAACCAATGCACCAGAAAAAAGAAATCTGACATTATATACAATGTTCTGCTCTTCATCTGTCCCCACACATATATAAATACACATATACATATCTTGATAGCAGGTACTTTTATTTATTTTTTTTAACAGAATAAACCATAGTTTTATTTTTTCTTATTTTAAATTTATTTCCATAGTTGCATTATTCCTGTTGTGTTCTTCCCCTCTTCCCTCCCCCTTCCCAGAGTTGACAAGCAATTCCACTGGGTTATACATATATTATCACTCAACATCTATTTCCATATTATTTATTTTTGTAATAGTAAGTAATCTTTTAAAACCAAAACCCCAAATCATATACCTGTATTAGCAAGTGATAAATCATGTTTTCTTTTGGATTTCTACTCCCACAGTTCTTTCTTTAAATATGGATGACATTCTTTCTCATAAGTCCCTCAGAATAGATCATTACACTGTTATTAGTAGCAAATTCAGTTACATTTATTCATCCCACAATATTTCATTTACTGTGTATGATATCCTTCTGGTTCTAATTATTCCACTCAGCATCACTTCATATAGGTCTTTCCAATTCTTACAGAAATCAATCATTTCATCATTCCTTATTGCATAGTAGTATTCATTCCATCACTATCATATATCATAATTTGTTCAGCCATTCCCCAATTGAGGGATATCCCCTTATTTTCTAATTTTTGTCACCCCCAAAAGCGTAGCTATAAATATTTTTGTACAAACAAACCCTTTCCCATTATTTTTTTTATTTATTTGTGATACAACCCTAGTAGTGGTACTGTTGGATCAAAGAACATGCATTCTTTTAAAGCCCCTTGAGAATAATTGCAAATTGCCTCCCAGAATGTTTAGATCAATTCACAACTCCAGCAGCAATACATTAGCTTCCCAATTTTGCCACATCCCCTCCAACATTTGTTATTTTCCTTTACTCTCATATTGGCCAATTTGCCAGGTATGAGGTGGTACCTCAGAGTTGTTTAGATTTGCATTTCTCTAATTAGGAGGGATTTAGAACATTTTTTCATATGATTATTGATAGCTTTGATTTCTTCATCTAAAAACTGCCTAACCATTTGTCAACTGGGTAGTGATTTGATTTCTGATGAATTTGACTTAGTTCTTTGTATATTTGAGAAATTAGACCTTTGTCAGAGAAATTTGTTATAATCTTTTTTCACAATTTTTTGCTTTCCTTATAATTTTGTTACATTGTTTTTGTTTGTACAAAAACTTTTAAATTTAATAAAATCAAAATCATTCATTTTACATTTTGTAATGTTCTCTATCTCTTTCTTGGGCTTAATTTTTTCCCTTCTACATAGATCTGACAGGTATACTATTCCATGTTCACCTAATTTACTTATAATATCACTCTATGTTTAAGTCATATACCCATTTTGAACTTATCTTGGTATAGAGTGTATAGATATAGATAGAGACAGAGATAGAGATAGAGATAGATAGATAGAGATAGATAGGGAGAGAGATTTATCTAAAACTAATTTTTACCATACTCTTTTCCAATTTTACCAGCAGTTTTTGTCAAACAGTGAGTTCTTATACCAAAAGCTGAGATCTTTGGGTTTATCGAACATTCGATTGCTGAGGTCATTTCCCCTTCATCTATTCCACTGATTCACCCTTCTAGCTCTTAGTCAGTACCAGATTGTTTAACAATCACTCATTTGTAGTATTAGCAGGTACTTTTAAAAAGAAGAAAGCAAAATAAAGACTAGACTAAAGATCTCTTCATGAAAGAGAAGAGATCAAGTTAAACAAACCTGTTCCTATAAGTACCATTTGTCCTTCAATTAAGTTATTTTGATGACCCTAGAGATGAAAGCATATTGTCTCATTAACTAAGGACCTTTATAAATTTCATATTTTAACTGAAGACTCACTGACCTTCTATGGAAAACTTACTGGTTTCCTTTGGATTGTGGCTTGGTAATTTAGGGTAAGATAATGAAACCAAGGAGCAGAGTTTCTTATGTTTCTTGACTATTGACCACTTGTCCCCTTCTGTTTATTCAATAATTTTATGAGACTCTAAAGTAAATAAGTTTAGACAAATAACTGCTTCAATTCAACTAGAGAAACAACTCCTGGCATAGGGCCCCAGGCCAGCAGCATCTTTTTTGTATAAATAAAATGCAACACATTATCTCAAAGATTATTAGAATAAATGAAAATGAGTCTGATGTTTAGGTCATGTGAATCATACAGTCAGATCTGGAAAGGGTCTTGGAGATCAATGAGTGCAACATCTTAATTACTTAGATTATTTGTCTGAGGCCTAAGTAGTCAAATGATATGTCTATACATCTAGTAAGTGACTGAAAGCATATTCTTTAACTCTAGATCCCCTGTTGTGTTGGCCTTCCTCCCTGGTATTGTAATGACACCTAATTATTTATACTCTCCTCCTCATCATCAGTGTGACTATTTTGAGGAAAGCTAAATCGGCTTTTTCTGTGTTTACTAAAAATTACAGAATCTCGTGATGACTAAAAAATCTGAATTTGAAGAAATACATAGATGATAATATTTCCACATTAAAAACAAAATAACATTATTAAAACAGAGATCTCGCCATACCATCCCCCCTACTCAGAAACTTTAAAGGCTCTCTGTTAGTGTCAGGGTAAAATCCAGACATTTCTAGCCTCCAGCTCCCGCCTACCTTTCTTATATTATTTTATATAATTCTCAGTTACATTTTCCCTAATCCAGTCAAATTGGACGGCTCACTGTAGAACATTCTGTATCCAGGACCTTCATACATGCTCTGCCCCCTTTCTAGAATATACACCATCCTCCCCTCTGCCTTTTAGAAACTATAATTTCCTTCAAGGATCAATTGAGGTGCCACCACCCTGACAAGTTCTTTCCTAGTTCCCCCAGTAGTAATGTTCTCTATCTCTTTCTGTATACTTTCAAATTACTAATCTGTATACATGTTTGGGCTTCTCCACTAAAATATAAATTATTTAGGCCCAGAAGTGTTTTTTTTTTGTTTTTGTATTTTTGGGTCTTTATATTCCTAGTTCCTGGAACATTACACATTACAGACACTTAATAAATGTCAGTCAAATTGGATAAGCAGACATCTGATTCAAGAATAACTCCTATTTTCTTAAAAAGTGATATCCTATCTATTCGTATGTAGTTGGTTTCTTATGTTAGTGATATTGTTCAGTGCTAATTATGTACAAGATGTCCTGATTCTGTTTGCAGAGAAAGAATTTATGAAGTACAGGCCTGAGACTTCTATGTAATCTAAAATTCTTTGCCCTCTTTCATTCATTATTCCCAATTCATATTTTCTAATGTATCACTCACAATTCTCACCTATTCTTAACTCTGTACTTAAGTTACTGAGCATCCAATTGTATGTTGATTTACTTTGGAGAGTCATATTGAGTTCTTCATAGAATTTCTGCAGCTCTTAATCCTTGGTCATAAATATTGATGGATAATCTTGAGTTATTTTCATCATGCTTGTTTCTTTTTCAAGTGCTAATCAAGGGCACTTCAATACAAGATGCCAAGTTTTCCATGAAATGATATTTTTGGTTGTCTTTGAATATACAATAAAGGAATCATCCCACTCCTTTCCTTTCTTTACTTTCCAGGAGGACCAACAGTCTCTTTTCAACTTTCTTCTCTTCTGGCTTTGTCTTTAGAGAGAATCATAAAATTAATATGACTTAATTTCCACAGCAGATTTTCTTCTTTTGGTTATTGGATATTTAGGAAATATTTATTAGGTGTCTACTAGGTGCCAAGTACCAAATCAAGGATGCAAGAATTGTCAGATGGTCACTGCCCATAAGATGTTCCCATTTAAAAAGAAGATAACAACAATCAAACATAAATGTAGAAACAAGTTATATACAAGATAAATAGGAAATTATTTACACAGTAAAGCTACTAGAATTAAGAGGGGTTGGGTAAAGCTTCTTGTAGAAGGTGGGACTTTAGTTGGAACTTGAAAAATTTCAAGGTTTCAGAGAGATATAGCTGAGGAAGAAAAGAACTCCAGGCATGGAAAATACACTAAAACAGCAAGACTAGTGTCATTGGATTAAAGAGTATGTGGGGAGGAGAAATATAAAGTGTAAAAGAATTGGGAAGGTGGGAAAGGCTTTGAAGGTTCAAAAGATTTTATTTTTGATCCTGGAGTTGAATCAGAGACAACGTATTTTATTGAGTAGGAAAAGCGACATGGTCAGACCTGTGCTTTAGGAAAATCACTTTGGTGGCTGAAAGGAAGATGAATTAGAGCAGAAAAAGGCATAAGGCACGAAGAACTACCAGCAAGCTAAGGGAGATGACAAGAGCCCACCCCAGAGGAGTGACAGTATCAGAAGTGATAGGGGGCAGAAGACAAGGAGAAGGGAGGGAGGGAAAGGAGACCGTTAAGTGGTTGAGTGAATAGAGAATCAGACCTGAGTTCAAATATGACCTCAGACACTTCCTAGCTATGTGACCCTTGGCAAGTCACTTAACCCCAAATGCCTAGCCCTTCCTGCTATTCTCTATTGGAATCAAAGCTTAGTATCAATTTTAAGAAATGAGGATTAAAAAAAATGATAAAATGGTATATCTGAGAGGTATTGCAAAGGCATAATCACCAGACCTTGGCAATGATAATTGCAACTTGAGTTGTTAGATTGGGGGACTAAGAGGATGTGGTTCCTTTGATAATAGTAGGGGAGTTTGAAAGCTGGGAAAGTGTAAGGGAAAAGGCAATTGGTTTTGAACATGTTGAATTAAAGAAATTTCCCAGACATCCAGTTGGAAATGTCTGAATAGCAATTGGAAATATACTTAAGGTCAGAAGAGAAATTGAGACATGATAGGGAGATGTAAGAAACATTAGCACAAAGATGATGACTAAATTTATGGGAGTTGATCAGCTCACCAAATGAAATAGTATAAAGGAAAAATAGAACAGGGCTTCAGAGAAAACCCTGTGGGATACCTATATTTAATGATCATAATCTGGATAAACATCAAGCAAAGGAGAAAAAGAAAATGTGATCAGATAGATAGGAGAGAGTGTTATACTGGAAACTTAGAGAAAAGAGAGTCTCAAAAAGCTTCCATCTTAAACACTGAATATTTAGAGTAACAATCACCACAACAAAATTTATAGATGATCTCTTACACTTTATTTCTCCTCCCCATCTACTCTTTAATCCAGTGACACTAGTCTTCTTGCTGTTTTATCAAATTATGTGATCATAAAAATTATATGATGCTTAGGACTACCTAACAACTTTTCTGCCATTCTGTCACCATCTCCATAGAAGTAGAAGGGAAGAAGGGGGCAGTAAGAAGATAACATTATTTTGTAATATTTTTTATTTGTTGTTTAATTCATTGTCTTAAACCAAAGAATACTCCAAATTATTTTAACCTTCTAGTCTTGAGTTTGTCCATATTTAGCTTGCTTTGTTCTCAGAAAGAAAACTTGTTTAGTTGCTAGTACCATATTCACCACAAACATAGGTAATCAGTTACATGGCAAGTATATTTAAGTGATACAAAGCGAAGTACTAGATGAAATGTGAGGACGAAGGTTGTTACAAATGGGACATCAGGGAATGGATCAAAAGTACCTGAGGCAGGATAGAAATCAATTTGGGAGAGTTGGAAGGAAGGATCCTATAGACACAGGGAATATAGTACTGGGAAAATGGAGAGAATATCCCAGGAGAAGACACTGAGTGGCCATGTGTAGTTAGAACCAAAACTCCTAGAGAGGAGTAATAAGAGGAGCAAAGCAAAGATAGGGAGAGAAGGAGGCTTCCTTCAGAGTATAAAGGGCCTTAAATATAAGGCAAATGAAAATGAACTTGGTTCAGTTTCTTTTTCTTTAAATAACCTTTCCACATTAATCCCATATTAATTGCTATTACTTGGTAGGAACTTGTCCTCAATGAACAGTTGAAAAATGTCTGTGTACATCTTCTAGTCAAGGGCTCCTAGCCATAATTCCCAAAATTCTTTTTAAGTAGAAAAGGCATAAGAATTATCCTTAAAGATATGAAAATCCAGGTCATCATTTTAAAGTGGCTTTCTTTCCCATAAAACACAGCAATTAAAATAATAATTCTGATAACATAATGACACTCTAGGTTGTAGGAAGGGAAAAGTGAGCCTAAAAGGCATGCCTAAATTTTTCTTCTTTTTAACTTTTTCATTGAGAATAATATTTGGTCCCAGAAGCAGCAGCAATTTTTAAAATAAATATTTTAATTGAGTTTTTCCTAAAAATTGAATCAAGTTATGTGATAACCTCAGATGAATGTATCAATTAATTTTTTGTTAAATGCCATCGGATTTTGCTATGTCTTGTATATGATTCTGGACAATTTATGTGGTTTCCTCACATGTACAATTGTGATAACATTACTTACACTTCATACCAGAGAATGAACTTTGCAAACCCTATAGCATTATCATAACTATTATAGTTTTTTGTGTGTATGTATATATAGCTATTGTTATGATTCATTATATTAATGAGTTGCTACTATTGCCAGAAAATTATCAGAGGACTATATATTTTGACCTGGAAGGGTCTGTAGAGGTCATCTAGTTTAAAGCCTTCATTTTATAGAGAAACCTGGAGCTGAAGTAAGGTGAAAGAATTGCCTAAGTTAATATATCTTACATGGCCAAGGAAGAATTCTCATTTTTCTCTTTCACTTAATTGTTAATACTAGTAAGGCTACATATTTGTATTAATTTTTCAAAGTCATAATTATCATTGCCATCATCACTTTTATCATCATCACCATCATCTCCATCACCACCACCATCTTCATCATCATTATCATCATCATCATGAAGCACAGTAGATAGATAACCAATCTTAAGGTCAGGAAGATGTGGGTTCTTGATCAGCCCATGAAACCTGGTATCCATGTGACACATTAACCAATAATTTCATCTTTCATTTTGCTGTCACTCCTAGCCTCTCAGTTACTGATTAGCTGCAGATTTGCCTTGATACATAATATTTTTACACCAAGAATTCCTCACCCAGTTGGAATTATAGTTCCATAAGTAGACTAACAATAAGCAAATGAGTCAAAATCACAAAAAATAGCCTTTTTCTTCACCACTATGGTAGATGTAGACCGCTCAGGGTGGGATTTTAGAACCTCTACGTGGAGCCACAAGATGATGTCGTCTAATTGACATTTCTTCAATATCCTTTTTAGTTGTTTCTCTGTCTCCAAAATAAATGCTTTTGGATTTTTTTCACTTAGAATAACTCTCAGTAGTCTATCCTCCCTATTGGTAAATAGGTTAGATTTTAGAATGGTAGAGCCAGGACCCTACTTTGGTATCACATCAATTTTACATTTGATTCCACAGGATGACTTTCTTAATACAGGATAGGGATGTTGAGGCCACTGTGAAAACCAAATCTATGATAGAACTTCAGCTAACTCAAAAACAATATTTGCTAGGTGATGAAGATATTAAAAAGAGAAAATGGTAGATCATCACCCAAGATGCCCTTTAAGAACTTACATAGGGGGCATAACTATTGCAGTAGATTTCAACTTTCTCTATCTATAATTCATGTCAGCCTCCCAACGACCAAACCTGTGAATGCACCTATATTAGAAACTGGATGGAATGGAAGATTGGGCTGTGTGACACACACAGGAGTATTGAGGGGGAAAGAGACTAATCTGGATAAGAATATATTCAATCAGGAGAGTGGATAAAGCTCTTGAAGTTGTACCTCATGCAAGAATTAAAGAATACCCTGAAGTAGGACCTTCTCCTTATTGAATTTATGAACCAAAGATAAAATTTTAATAAATGTCATTTTGTTGTTCTCCCAGGCCCAGAATTATTTGAAGTGGGCTTAAAGTTCTTCCCTTTTGAAAAAAAAAAGGCATAGAAGGCAGCTAGGTGGCTCAGTGGACTGAGAAGTGACCTGGAGATGGGAGATACTGGGTTAAATTCTGGCCTCAGATGCCTCCTAATTGTGTGACCTAGTCAAGTCATTTAACTCCCATTGCCTAGTTCTTACTTCTCTTTTGCGTTGGAATCAATACACAATATTGATTTTAAGATGGAAGATATGGTTTAAAGAAAAAAAAAGTTCTTGTCATAATGAAGATCTCAATTAAAGAAACAGCTAAGATTGATTTAGTATTATATGCCAGGTTTACAGATGAACGAAAATATTCCTCAGATCTCTTTGCTTAAAATAGTGGAAACAATATAAGAATTAGAGGGAAGAAATCTGGGTTTGTATCCTGCTTCATATGCTTAGTAGTTCTGAAACAGTTACCAAGCAGTTTAATGTCTCAGGGCTTTAGCTGTCCCATCTGTAAAATGGAAGGGCAATTATGATTATATTATATACCTCAGTGTTTTAAGTAAAGTACTCTCAAACCTTACAGACTCTGAGAAAGGCACCTATCTTTTCTCAGCATCAATATCCACATCTTTAAAATGTGAATTACAGAGCCTACCTCAGGATTGTTTTTAGGATCAAATGAGATCCTAATAATATAAATTTTAATTTATTATTACATATTATAATACATATATATAATTATAGTATCATAAAAGAAGGAAAACACAAAAAGACATATAAGTATTTTCTATTTTTTCATTACTCAATAGCTTCATAAGTATTGCTTCTCCTCTCTTGCCACTCTTCCATTATTAATGTGCAAGGAAAGTAGACGGTCTAAATTATTATACATTTATAAATGTGAGCAATAATTGGAAGTGCTCCATCAGTATTTGCAAATTGATTGAATTGATTGCTTGGATTCCAAATTAACAAGGTGTCACTATTCTAATCCCCAAAGGGAGGAGAGGGCAGAAATTTTTTTTTACTCTCATATCTGTCTACATCATTTTATTTATAAAGGGAATTAAAGACTATTTCCCATTATTTCTTCCATAATCCCCATATTTAATTGCCAAAATGTTGGGTCTTATGATTATAGACTCAGTCCTTTTGTTAAAAGATTTGTCTCTTCTTAAAATACAAATGTGCATAAGAATAATGTTGGTTAGGTACTATCACCATTTATGACAGCATGGGGAAGTTTAACCATTTCTTTTCTGTTGGCTGATTTTTTTTAAAAATAGAGAGAGAATGGGTAGAACAAAAATACCTTGGAAACTTTAGGAAGGAGAAGCAGTGAGGGGATTAAAAAGCCACAGAATCCAAGGATAATATTGTCTTTTTTTTACACAATTTTGCCATAGGTCAACTCTGCCCATACTCTGTCTCTACCATGGTTCATTTAGTTGGTACTTTAATGACAGTTATTGGTATCATTCAGATGTCACCCATGAAGCTTTCCTATTGAGTATGAAATACTAAAATACAGTACTAAAAAGCATGGTGCTTAGAGAAAGACTTGGCTCTATTCTTTGGGGCAGGAGTGTGGTCATTACTGACTCTCCTACTCATACTTCACACAGCACTTTGTATCTCTAAAATAAACACGATTCCACATTGTGTTATATAGTTTCATTAGTAACTTAATGAAGTAATAGACTGTGGCCATTCTTCATATGAGTAAGAATCCTGTCATGAATAAAATTTGAATCTCCTCTAATATCTAACACTACACTCAGTACAGAGTAGTTACTTAATAGTTTCATATTGTTTGTTTTGTCATCTAACTTTGTGTAAATCACGATACATCTAAGTGCCTTTTTTTTAATCTAATAAAACTAGGACTAGAATACTCCCACTCTTGTGGATGTCGGGAGAAAGAAATACAATTATGGAGATAATGGATTATAGTTGCAAAAATGTCATCCAAATGGATTTTGTTGATTTAATTGTTATTTTACCATTGTTCAATGTGGGCTTTTCTAAACTGAACAGAAGTTTGAAAGGTAACACTCAGATTTCTTCATGTGTCTTAGGGCACAGTCCTTTCTGCTCAATATATAGAGTAAAGAGGTGATAGAAGCTAGAAATCTATATAGTATCTGAACTACAGGCAGGGATGATTAGAATGAAGCAGCTGGATGGTACAGTGGTTAATGCACTGAATCTGGAGTTGGGAAGACCCAGATTCAAATCTGGCTTCATATAATTTATGGAACTATGCAAGTGAATTCACTTTTGACTACTTCAGTTTTCTTATCAGTAAAATGGGGATAATAATAGCACTCACCACATGTGGTTACTCTGAGGATAAAAATGAAATATCTGCAAAGTGCTTAGCACAGACCCACAGTAGATGCTTAACAAATATTTTTTCCCTCCCCCCTCCTTTTCAGTAAGTAGCAAAACTGTCAAGATGTTATGGGGAGGAAAGGAAATAGAAAATATTCACAAGCCTGAAGTTGATCAAGTGAGATAAAGTGTTCCCTCAGAACTCACTTAAAATTGAGAGGATGCTGAGAAATAAAATCCAGCAGTCAGCTGAAGAATTCATGATCTGCTCTCTAATGGTATAATCAATATATTGTCTTTGAAAGTATGACAGTAATTCCCCAGAGCTCAGCAGTGGCTTGAGGTATACTGAGCAGTCATTCTGCCAATTTTAGTTTTATTAGTTTGATCATTTTTTTTAAATTTAAGTTTATTTAATAATTAATTTAGAATATTTTCCATGGTTACATTAAATTTGATCATTTTAAAATTAACCCAAATGCTGAAAGTTCTTTTTTAATGTGTTTATTTATTTAATAAATTTAGAATATTTTTCCATGGTTACATGAAGTTTGATCATTTTAAAATTAACTCAAATACTGAAAGTTCTTATTCCCCAAGATATTTTTGTGTGTTGTTAATATGGAATGTGGAAAAGTCATCCCATTATACACCTCACCTGTTTTATGTCTAATAGCTCCAGAAGATAGAAAAATCTACATGTAACCCTTAATGAAGTTAACACTCTCACCAGAGGCAGCTCTCTCCATTACAGGCTATGGAAAAGAGAGGAGAATATATCCCTGAGATAGAGGAAACACAAGGTTTAAATCTTATAATGGGTCATAATTTAGTACACACGAACATAAAAATTTTATAAATTAATAGCAACCTTCATAATAGGGCTCTTTGCTCAGTTTAATTTTGCTTTGACATAGTCTATAATAAGAGCACTGGATTTAGAATCAGAGGGTTTAAAACCTGGCTCTACTAGCTACTGATTGGGTGACTTTGGGAAAGTCACTTAGTCACTGTGTGCCTCAGTTTCCTCATCTGTCAAATGATGAGGTATCCATCTAAAGTCCCTTCCAGTTTGAAATTTCTGATTCTCACCTGAAGGATGTCAGTCATTCAACCAGAATTTCGTTACATGTTTTCTTTGTGCTAGTACAGTGCTTGTCCTGGGGATAGGAGGAAAGGTGAAGATTGTGCCAGATGCCCAGAAAGACAAGCTGATCCTAACTGACTCACATGATTCCTAGCCTCAGAGAGCTTGCTGAAGACCTTGCATCAAGGAGATGGGGTTTGTGTTGAGGTCCTAAAAGATACTAACTCATGTTAGTGAGTAACTTCCCCTTCTCAAGCTGACTCAGCTTTCTTAGCTTTCAAAATGGGGATAATAAAAGTTTCACTACCTGCCTCATAGGATGGCTTGGGGGGAAAAGTGCTTTGTTCAACTTTAAGGGCTCTATAAATGTGAGTTACTTTAATTGTGCATGTCCCATTTTTATTTAAATGGCCATTGATGTTCACTCCTGCCCCCTTAACTTCTTTCTCATTATCATAGCCTTATTCTACTCATTTAAGTGACCTGCCATTCCTCTATTTCTCCCTTTAACAGATGTGCTTTGAGGAATCTATACATTTGCAGATGTCACCAAACAAACATTGTTAGGAAAATGAACATCCTGTTTGATTTTCTGTTATTGTAACAGTCTGTAATTATTCCATTTTGTTGTTTGGGACCTGTATTTTAATTGGTTTAGAGAACTCATCATGAGAAGTCTCCCTCTTCCAAGATAGTTCAGAACCTACTCTGCAGCTTATAATCTTGCGAGTTGCAGGCAGTATCGAATGTAATAATTTGTCTAGAGTCACGTCGCCAATAAAGTCATAGAGAGAGAATTTGAATGCAGATCTTCTGGATTCAGAACCAGCTATCTATCCTCTATACCAGGCTGACCCTCTTGTTTTTGTTTGGCATTTCATTTACTATTTCTCATTTAAGACCCATGATTTGGTCTAGTTCCAGAAGAAAAAAAAAAGAAAATACAATGAGGAATTGGCTAAGGAGGGAGTGGTAGGGATACCTTTCTAGGAATACTACTTATATGATTGAATATATATATATATACATATATATATATATATATAGAGAGAGAGAGAGAGACAGAGAGAGAGAGAGAGAGAGAGACAGAGAGAGAGAGACAGAGAGACAGAGACAGAGAGAGACAGAGAGAGACAGAGACAGAGAGAGAGAGCCTGAAATAAATGAACTATCCATTTATAGAAGAATGGTGGAATAAAATATCAAAATAATATGATGAAATATTGTTGCATCTTTAGATTATTAATTTTCTGCTCAAAGGTATACATAGTCATATATAGAAAAAGTCTTTTAAATCATTCTTGATTAAAGAAATGCAAATTAAAACAACTCTAAGGGTCAACATTACACTTATGAGATTGACTAATATGGTAGAAAAAGGAAAATGATAAAATGTTAGAGAGAATGTGTGAAAATTGGGACACTAATACACTGTTGTGATCTGATTCAACCATTCTGGAGAATAATTTGGAACTATGCTCAAAAGGACTCTAAAACTGGACATGCCCCTTTGACTTATCAATACCATTACAAGGTCTGTATCCCAAAGAAATTTTTTTAAAAGAGAAAAGAACCTATTTGTACAAAAATATTTGTAAAAAATATTTATTGCAGCTTTTTTTTGTGGTAGCAAAGAATTGGAAATTGAGGGATTGTCTGAAAGGCTGAACAAGTTGTGGTATGTGGTTGTGGTGGAATACTATTTTTCTATAAGAAATGACAAGCAGGGAAAATCTGGAAAGATTGGAAAGTTGGAAAAAAAATCATAAAAATCTGGAAAAAAATAAACTGATGCAAACTAAAGTGAGCAGAACCAAAATAACATACACAGTAACAGCAACATTTTTTGATGAACAATTGCGAATGACCTAATTATTCTCAATAATACAATGATCTAAGTTATTCCAAGAGATTTATTATGAAAAATGCCATCTTCCTTCTGAAAATGCTGATGGAGTCTCAATACAGACTGCAACATACTTCATTTTACTTTCTACTTCTTTATTTTTTTTGAGATCTCTTTCACAAAATAAATAATATGGAAAAATATTTTACATAATCACATGAGTAAAAGATATATAATATTCTTAGTTCAGGGAGTGATGGCAAGGAGGGAGAGAGGGACAGTGGAAAGAAAGAAGAGAATTTGGAATTTAAAACTTAAAAAAATAGTGAATATTAAAAAAAATTACACATAATTGGGTGGAAATAAAAAATATTAAGTAAAGAAAATTAAATGGCTACCATGGCCCTTTCAAAAAAATTGAAAAAGATTGTTAATTTCTTGGTGCCCCTAAACAACTTCCTAAGATTAAAGTTTTGGAGTGCACTGATAGATGACTTTTCCTCATTGAGATTTCTCTGAACCACTGAAATGAGAGATAATTCTAGGAGGAAAAAAGACTACTACTGTAACTTAAAAAGCAATGACTACAAATAACACAGAAATATCAGTATATTTGAATGATGTAAGCCAGTTGGTTAATTATGAAGCACAAAAAGGAATAGTGGAACCGAAAATCCAATTTTTATATTGACTATAGCCATGAAGTCAAAGCCAATAACAAAAATAAATTTATGTCATATGCACAGTTAAGAAGGTCAAAAAAGATTAGGAAAACAGGGACAGAGTGGGCAATACTCCATTGATGTCATTGTTCACATCTTTCCTAGTAGGATTATTCTCAGTCAGTTGTGGAATATGCAGAGTCATTTCGATCATTTAAAATGTCATTTTGTATTCTTTTGTTTTTGTTTTCTGTTAGTTTCATTGCACAGACTCCTTTTTTTTTCTTTATTAATTCTGCTCTTTTAAATTTGAATTCTAATAGTTATTGATGGAAGTTGCCATGAAATTTATATTTTTAAATCAGAGATGCACCAGAGAAAACTAAGGAATATTACCTTTACTCAGCTTCATCTTCCATTTTAAAAAAGACATAAGAGGCAGCAAGGTGGCTCAATGGATTGAGAACCAGGCCTTGAGATGGGAAGTCCTGAGTTCAAATCTGACCTTAGACATGTTCTAGCTGTTTGACACTGGGCAAGTCACTTCACCCCCCTCCCCCAATTTCTTTCCTCTTATTGTTCTTCTGCCTTGGAACCAATACACAGTATTGACTCTAAGATAGAAGGTAAAAATTTTTACAAAAAGTCATAAAAATATCAAAACTCAAATTTATTGTTGTTATTATGATCAATTTTGACCTTGCTTTTGTATTCAGCCTCAGCCACTTTCTAGATATGTGCCCCTGAGAAAGTCATTTAGCCTCTAATTGCCTGATAAAAAGGATCACTATATTCACTGGAGAAGGAAATGGTGAACTGCTCCAGTATTCTTTCCAAGATAACTCCACGAATAGTTATGGTTCCCTCATAAGGTTATGAAGACTAGATATGACTGAACAGCAGAACAACATCTCAGATTCCTGACTAGGTAACTAACTGGTCCAGAATGCCTGGACCAGAAATGATTCAGAACTTGTTCCTGATCCAGATTACCTGGACCATTGGCTGATCACTCACACAAATTTGGAACAGGAGACGATGCTAGACCATGTAACATTATGAAAAAATAAGTTTGTTATTGTTGTTGTTGTTCAGTCATTTCAGTCATGTGCAACTCTCCATGCCTCTATTTGGGATTTTTTTGGCAACAATACTGGAGAAGTTTGCTATTTTCTTGTCCAACTCTCATTTATAGATGAGGAAACTGAGGCAAACAGTCACACAGCTATCTAATATCTAAAATCTAATAATAATAAATATCTAAGTCTGAATTTCGACTCAGATCTTCCTGGCTCCCGTCCTGGCACTCTCTCCGCCATACTATCTTGCACAGCAACATGAAAAGGATTTTCATCAAAATTAGAGAGTTGGCTCAGTAACATGCAATCCTCTTCATGTCTGCATGTGCCCCTTCAGAAGGTCATGTGTAGAGCTGGAAGGAATTTTAAAAAAGAAGCAAATTCAACATTGCTGGTCTAAAGATTAGAAAATGGGGATCTAGAGAAGGGAAATTATTCGTCCAAAGTTATATGTAGCCTGCATGTCAGATAATTTTCAAGCTCTGAGTGGGCTTATTGACAGCAAATTCAATTCTATATCATGATGCCTCTCAGCATATCGACTCATTCAGGAATAGGAGGATCATCAAGCCTTAGCAAGGCCTTCCTGGGCTCAGTGTTTAATGCCTTTGGCAATGAAGAAGCTACTAATGATTCCACTTTAGACTTATTGACCAATTAAGTTCTTATTGCCTTTTGGGGGGCAAGTATGTAGAAAGGAGCTAGCTATGTAGTAGAGACTTTTCAGGCGAAGGCCGTGTAGGATTAATTTCTAGATGCACAATAGGTCTGGCTACCATGAATCCCAACCAGATTGGTAGCAAATGTTGCTCCTGCCTTATTGCTCATGGCCTACTTGGATGACTATGATATCTTCACAATGTGGTAAAAGTCATCTTTGGTAATAAAGGAGAAGAGACCTTTTTCATGAGAACATCTTTGAGTCATTGATTCCTCCTTCCCACTGTATTTAGAAGCATATGTTTGCCCTGGAAAGAAGTAAGAGAAAATGAAATTAAATATATTTGGCAAGAGAGTAAAATTCAAGTTTATTAGCAAGTTTCAAAGAAGGTATAACAAAAAAATTTCAAATCGGGGCAACCACATACAGACTTTTCCCTCTGTTTCCTTAAGCCAGTAATCTCCACATCAACTAATGATTTCCATAACAGCTACTATCACCAGGAAAATTTAAACATTAGGGGCAGGAAATGCAGGCAGGACAAATCTCCATTAACTAAATGCAACAACTTCTCCTCTGACACCCTGATCATTGATGTCTTATTTGTCTACAGCTTCATAAAAATGTCTTTTGTTTTTTTCCCCTAAATTAAACTTTTTATTCACTAATAAAAGCTCTTTGTGCCAACTGGCAGCTGAAATAAAAACGGATAATGAAGTTACAGACCCTGAAGAAGTTTTGCAAATGGAAATGCTGACTCAGTATTCAAGGCCCTGTACTAAGCCCAGACTTGTGGTATCCAGTAACTGATGCCAAATGCATCAGAAATGACAGGGATTTCAGTTTCTATCAAGTTTCAATTCTTCTTTAGGGATTAATCCTGGAAAAGAAGGAGGGCATTTCTAGAAGGTTATCTCCTTTCACTTAGCTTAATTTCTAGGAAGTTTATCTTATTTTCTTCACATAGATATAATAAGAGGATGGGAGAGAAGGTGGCATTCAAATATTATACTGGATTGTATTGACTAAGAGTTATTGACAAAGCCTTAGCATAAAACCATTATCATTTTAAAGCCCAGGATTTAGAAACTAATTACCAGACTTTAATGGTTAAATCCTAGATGCTAAGTCTTCTAAACATTGTATTGCTTTCTATATGACTAAGTAATTATTTGAACTGTTGACATGGAAACTGTTGTATAAAAGCAATCTGTGAGCCTGTATTAAATCTTAAGAACAGTCCTCAAGAACAGTATTCCATCGTGCCCATTGAAACAATCTGGAAAACTTGTTATTAAAAGCTTGGCTGGTAAAGTGGTTCATTTTCCTGCTGGAGTGTGTCAATTAACCCTAATAGAATTATTTTGGTGCTTATTTTTTAATCAAATATCACAAAATAATTGAGCTCTGAACAAATGGTTTATTAGAGAAATGTGCAGGTTGGCAAGACCAATTGGGGAATGCAGTTAAATAATGCACATATATTAACAGTTACTTTTCCCATTAAAATTGGTAATTATGAGGGGCCTGGTGAGAGAGAATAAACATTTTACCCAGCCTTTAGGTAGAGGAGTCAGTGTTCCCATTCCAAGGCTGGAGTTAAATGCTAGTAAAATGAGAAGACTTTGATCCCATAAGTACCCTGAGGTTTGGAGGGAAATACCAGTACTCACCCACCACCTACCAGTTTTTGAAAATGTGTCTCTTGGTGTTTTTTTTTTTTAATTTCATTGCCCCCAGAAATGCTAGCATATTTCCCTGCCATCGGTACTCAATTTTGTTTTTCTCATAAAGTGAGTTAAGCCATATGGTCTGTGGTGAAATGATATGAAAAGAGTTGACATAAATTGTTCAGAGGGTATTCTTGGACTTTAAGTGTTATGGACAGTTGAATATTCTGAAGAGGAGCAAAAAGGGCAGTATAATGTGGGGAGAGGCAGATGCCCTGGGAATAGAAGAACACGAAATGGAGTTCTCATATCTGACCTCCTCATCTGAATATGGTCCAAATTATTCTCTTTAGGTAGCCAGGAGTTACGTGCATGTTGAAGATATCATCACTTTACTGATGACAATAACTAATAAAAACACATTTCCTGAGGGTAAAATCATTGTGAGAGATAAGTCACCCCATCTAGGGAGTGTTCATTTCCCTTTGAATTCACGTATGCCAATGGTTACTTCATAAAATCACACCATTTCAGAGCTAGAAAAGATTTTAGGGGCTATTTGGTCCACCTCAAAACCTTTCCCCAAAATTTCTTCTTTTATTTACCTAACAAGTACTTACCCAGAGTATATTTAAAGACCTTCAGTGAATAGAATCCACTATTTCCCACATTATCCTATTGGAGCCTTTTGGAGAACTCTAATTGTTAGGATGTTAAGAGTGTCTTAGTCATTGCTATTGTTTTTCCCCCCTCTACATCAAACTTTAACTTGTATTTGCAATTTCCCCTCATTGCTGTTGATTCCCTTCTGAGACCAGAAAAAACACCAATTCTAATTACTCTTCTCTAGATCAACTTTCCATACTAGAACACAGCTGCCTGTCCACTTAACCACGATTGTCTTCTATAGACTAGCCACAGTTCCTTTAAGCCATCCTCACAGGATTTGGATCTGGAGCCTTTAATAATCCTAGTCCCTATCCTCTGGGGGTTTTGATTTTCCTTCTGTATTATCAGTTTCCTCCCTAAAAAGTATGGCATGAGAACTCAACCAAATGTGCCAGACATATTCTAACTGGGGCAGAGAAGCAGCAGGATCATGAAGTTTTGATTCATAAAGCTATTCCTTTCTTAATGCAACCCTAGATTGCATTCATTCTTTTGGCTGCCATATCACGTGGCTGACTTATGGCATATCCCCAGATCTTTCCCACCACTATCCTGAGGGAGAGAAAAAAAAAGCTAAATAACAATGCTACTCCCATTTGTTTTTTTTTGACATTGATTTGGTGTGCTATCTTTAAGTTCAGCCAGCATTAAAGTCTGCCAGCATGCTTTTGGATCCTGATTGTATAATCCATTAAGGCAGCTATCCCTTCTAGCTGTATGTCATATGCAAATTTGAAAATAGTAATTGATTTTTTAAAAAATCTTAATAGCCCAGGGATAAGCAGAGACCTCAGAAGACCTTCCACGTTGACATTGACCCAGTAATGATACTTTTAGCCCAGCCATTCTACTAGTTCTGAAACCATTGAATTTTGCTGTCATCTGGCCCATGACTATCTTGTTAGTACTTTACTTACCTTTGGTACCAACATGAGGAGTCTTATATTATCCACATCCTTCAACCAACCCTTATAAGATGTGGATCAAAAGACTCTGACCACCCTACTTCTCTTTCTCTGGACATTCTCTAATTGATTAGTATCCATCCTAAACTGCTGTTTCACATGCACAAAATGACATCTCTCACCTCTTTGCCTTTTATTGGCTATTCACCAAGCCTATAATTTTCTCCTCCTATATTAGAGACTAATTGTTTTCTATGGGGTGCAGTGGATAGAGCACCAGGGCTGGAATCAAGAGGAACTAAGTTCAAATCCACGAGCAGATACCTACTGTATGACCGAAAGAAAGTCACTTAACCCTGTTTGCCCCAGTTTTCTAAACTGTAAAATTGAGCTGGAGAAGGAAATGGCAAAGCACTCCAATATTTTTGCCATGAAAACCCCAAATAGGGAGACAAAGGGTCAGACATGACTGAGTAACAATAGCACTTTATTCAAAAGATACCTAGGTTTCTACCTCTTAAAGGTATATCCTAACGCTATAGGACATTTTTTTTTGAAACATTCTGATTGCTACTTCTTCCCCCTTCCCCAACTCTACTGCAAACATTATGTTATATTTTTTTATTTGGATTTTCTCTATGCATTTGTTTTTGTATATATTGTAAACCTTTCCTCTCCTCTACCCTAGAATAATATAGGTTCCTTGAGAGCAGGGGCTTTTTTTTGGTCTTTTTTGTCAATTCCTAACAAAATATCTGACATATAATAGCTGGTTAATAATAGCTTGCTGCATTAAATTAAATATTCTACACATATGCCAAATGATTATTTAAAAAAGAGTTGGGACATGAACTAAGAAAGTGCTTAGTTCAAATCCCTTCATATTTTAGTAAGTGACTACTTGCAGATACTCATCCACTTTGAGTTTCCCTTTCCTTATCTGAAAAATGAGGAAATTAACAATTATAGTTATTTTCTAAAGTAGTTCTGAGTGTCAGATGAAAGTGACTTATAAACCTCAATGTAGCTGTTATTATATATGTCTATTAGAATGATGGAGATAAACAGAATTTTAAAATATTTAATCCAGTCTCATGATTGTGCTACTGAGGAAGTAGACCCTGAGAGGCAAAAATGACTAACCGAAGATCCCAGAACTAGTTAATGGAAGAGCACTAATACATATGAACCTCCTTTCAATATCAATATTAGTGTTCAGGAGTAATGCCGACCTTGTAGTCTTGTGCTTTATTATATCTAAGCTTTTGCTTTACTGGTCAATCCTATTCATTGGATAGAAATAAATATATTAGGTTTTGTGGTAGATTTTGATGTTTTAAAAAGACCTACCTGTCTAATATCATTATTTTTATTAGTTGTACTCAAATTCTCAAATTCTCCAAATCAAAAACCTGTATTGTATGAGACCTCTATCACTCTTGCGTCCAAGCTGTAACTTAATAAGAGCTCCCTCTACCATATATCTATAGAGCAAATATACAACCTTTACTTGATGACCTCCATTGATGGGGAGCATACCACCTTCTAAGGTGTCCACTCCCACTTAGTGACAGTTCTAATTGTGATACCTTTTGAATAATTCCTATGGCCTAAGGCAGAAAACCCATTTTAAAAAGCATATATGCTATCTAAAATATAGTATTTAAATATATTTTATATCTAAATAATTTATTAAAATATATTAGATAATATCTAAAGATAAAATCTGATCATAGAATAGCTAAATTATATTTAAACTTATATAATATTTTACCTAATTTCTAAAAAATAATTCTTAAAAAAAGATAGTTTAACCAGTGAATCACTTAAGGGATTCAACTTCTCAGTTCCTCCCATTGTGAAATGACCTATGAGATGGCATAGGTCATTGACTAGAAGGGGTAGAAAGGCCAGAAAGAATAATTTCTATTTAGGGGACATTGGGCAATACTAGAGAAATGATAAATTTGATGATTCTGAGGGAAGCAGATAGCACTGAAAGGAAAAAAAAAGGTAGATATTGCTGAAAGCAAACTCCTCCTATTTTTACTTAAGATGATTTTCAACCATATTCTGGGAAACATGATTTGACCTTCAGCTTTGTTATATTGAGCCACTTTATAGATTATTGATGTCAATTGTGATGTTCAAATATGATGATTATTTAGGTAATTCTCAAGTATATTAGAAAAAAAGCAATGGACATATGATCCCTGGCTCTACTGAAGATTAAGACTGAGCTTAGTGATGGGTCTCTACTAAGGGAGACTGAGGCAACTATTTATCCTCCAGCTAAAGTAGAGGAGTCTATTTTCTTCTAGAGACACAAATCCCAAATATAATGAAGAACCTCCTACGACTTGTAAAATTTGATGATTATTATCCATCTCTAGAGATTTACTTGGGCACAAATGATACTGATAGAAATAACTTGAAAACATTAGCAAAGAATAAGAAAATGGGATAAAGAGAATACCATGGGGCAGATACTATATTTTATCATTGCTTTCTTTTGGAATTAAGGGATGCAGAAGGAAAAAAAATGCTGACAGTATAAATGAATAATTGGTTAAAAAACATATATTAAAATGGATTTTAGATTTGAAGATTATAGCTTTAAAAATAGGAATGACTGGCTACTGGCCAGGGATGGAATATTCCTTTAAAAAAGTTTTTGCTATATCCCAAAGAGATCAACCTACTTATTTATAGCAACTTCTTTTTTTTTTTTTTTTTTTTTTTTTTTTTTTTTTTGTGGTGACAAAGAACTGGAAACTAAGGGATGTCCATTAATTGGGGAATGGGTGAAGAAGTTGTGGTGTATGATTATAATGGAATACTATTGTGGCACAAGTAACTGCAAACAAGATCATCACAAAACAAAACCTGGAAAGACTTAGATGAATCATCAGCATTTCTCTACACTACCAATAAATTTAAATAGCAAGAGAAAAAAAGAGAAATTCCATTCAAAATATCACTAATAACATAAAATATCCAGAGTCTAACTGCCAACAAAAACCCAGGATCAATATGATCACAATTACAAAACACTTTTCACACAAATAAAGTCAGATCTAAACAATTAGAAAAACATTAATTGCTCATGGGAAACTGAAACAATAATAAAAATGACAATCCTACATAAATTACCTATTTAGTGCCTTTGTAATCAAACTACACCAAAATTGTGTAGAGCTAGAAAATAAAAAAACTAAATTCATCTAGAAGAACAAAAGGCCAAAAAATCAGGGGAATTATTTTTCTTTTAATTTGAAGGGAGTTTATTTAGCTGTACCAGGTATCATACTATATTAAAAAGTGGCAACTATCAAAAAAATGTGGTACTGGCTGTTGTGGAGTGGATCAATGGAATAGCTAAGGCACTCAACATGCATTAGTAAATAAACATATAAACTAATGTTTGACAAAACCAAAGATCCAAGCTTTTGGAAGAACTCACTATTTAGTAAAAACTTGTGGGAAAACCTGAAAGTTATATGGCAGAAACTTGGCACAGACCAGCACTTCAGAACCCATTGCAAGGTAAAATCAAGATGAATACATAATTTAGAAATAAAAAGGGATACTATAAACATATTACAGAATTATAGAATAGTTTGCCTGTTAGATAAGTGGATGAGAAGAATTTATGTCCAAAAAAGACATTTATGAGATGTAAAATAGATAACTTTGACAACATTGTTAAAAAGATTTTGCACAAAAAAATCCTCAAAGCAACCAATATTAGAAGAGACACAAAAGAATTGGGGAAAATACTTTATATCAAGTATCTCTAACGAAGGTCTCATTTCTCATATTTATGAAGAATTGAGTCAAATTTATAAGAACACAACATATCCCCAATTGACAAATACAGGATATAAAAAGGCAATTCTTAGATGAAGAAATTAAAACTATCTTTAGTCATATCATATGTTCCAAAAAATGTTTGAAATCACTAGTATTGAGAGAAAAGTAAATTAAAACAACTCTGAGGTACTGCTTCATACTTATCAGACTAATATTGCATAAAATAAAAATGATAAATGATGGAGGGTATATGGGACAACTGGGACATTAGTCACTATTGACAGAACTATGAACTGATAAAACCATTCTTGAGAGCCATCTGGAATTATGTCCAAAGGGCAAAATAGTGATATTACCATATGATTTTTTTATAGGCCATTTAAGCAGAAAGAAGAAATAGAAGAGTCAGAACAAGGTATATTATTGACTGATTTAATCTTAACAACTATCTAATGTAGGTGTTATAATTTTTAAAACCTTACCTTCCATCTTAGTATCAATACTATATATTAGTTCCAAGGCAGAAGAATGGTAAGGGTTAGGCAATTGGGGCTAGTTGACTTGTCCAGAGTCATATAGCCAGGAAGTATCTGAGGCCACATTTGAACCCACAACTCATATGAACCCACCTGACTTTCAATCCACTCACCCACCAGCAGCCTCCTGGTGTTATTATTTTAGAAAGGAAGAATTGGAGACTAATAAATATTTATTGATTTAGTCAATATCCTATGTTTAATAAGTTTCATTTTGGTTGGTATCAGCCCCTCCCTTTGACAGGGCACACCTGGGTACTATGAGAGGATGCCAGTGGCCTCATGGCTCATGGCTGAAGTCAAGACTGTTCAGTCAGAGAGACCCAAGAGGTTGATGACAATGGCTTTGTAAGAGAGGGGACTCATGAAGTGAGGAAGTCTTTTTGGGGGCTTTTTGGCTCTCTGCTCTTGTACTGAAGATTCTTCCTGGCATGGCAGCTTTTATCTAGCAAAGGGGAGACCAGTGTGATGAACTCAGATTAGCTAGGCATGACCAGATGATCTTGTGACTATCTCTCACTCCACCTTTTACTAATATTTATGATTTAATATACATTTTTCCAGAAAATTTTAATCATAACATGAGGCATGTTTGAACTTAGGTCTTATAGAATAAAAGTCCAGCACTCTATCCAATGCTACATTATGATTTAGAAGACTAAGAATTATGTGGAAGAGTTCCTTTTTCATCTTTTATTAGTGAAAAAAAATGCCAGAAGAAAGAAAGGGTCTTGCTAAATGAACAAAAATGACCATAGACCAAGTGACATTGGAAATATATTATGCTCCTATCCATTCCAACCAGTTCTTATAAAAACAATTTTTTTGATCAAGTTCAAAAACAAGAGAAGAAACAAACTTCCTGCTGGGAAAGAACACTCACACACATACACATATAGCTCCCAGTTAATAAACTGAATTTTCAGCATTCTTTATCACTCACCTGGCATAAATCGTGACTCACCCCAGGTGAGTGGGTGTAAAGCAATTTGCAAGTTGTCTCAAGTGTGGAAAGTAAGATGAATGGCTGAGGTGGTTTTGGAGAAGATTTAGCTGCAATGATACTGGAAATCATATGGCCCTGGCCTTTATAGTGTGTGGTATTTAAAATCAAAGTAGATACTGGAGGCTCCACAAAAGGAATGTTCAAGGGCATTGCTTACTTTCTCATTTATAGAACTTTCCAAGTAAATGATGACATTCAGCTCTCAAGGAACCCACTAACCTACTATTGAACTGAATCTCCCTGAATGTTTTCTCTTATTTCTAATATGACTCTGCTATACTTTGGATTATTTCTGTTCTTATCGTTTTTTTAACTTTAGTGGAAAGTGTTTTGTTTTTGTTTTTTTTTTTTTCCACCAAGGTTACATTGCCAGTTCCTTTCTGAATTCTGGGCATCAATCAGTAAAACAATCAGAAAATTAACTAAGAGTTCACTAATACATTAGAAACTCAGAGGATAAGGAGAAACTTTAGAGAGGAGGGGACAAAAAAAAATAGATTTTCATGTATGAGTAGCAGCCAGAAGGCCACTGGGCTTGGACAAAAGAGGGCATGAAAGGAAGATATGATAAGCCAGTAAAGGTAAGCCAGGTTGTAAAGTGCTTTAAATGTCAAACAGAAGAGCTTGTATTCAATCTTGCAGTAGAGGTTTGCTCACCTCTAAACCAAAAAGAATCAACAAGCATTTGTTAAGCCCCTTCTATAAAGTGAGGGAGTTGGACTACATAACCTTTAAAGTGCCTTCTAGATGTGATAGTCTGGGGTTCTATGACTTCAGTTTCCATAAAAGTTATTTATTTAATGCTTGCCTAGAAGAAGTCTGGTATGATAAAAAGAGCCCTGGATTGCCTGCAGAAAACCTGGATTCTCATTCTGCCTTTGTTATTGTAGGTGATCTTAGCAAGTCATTTTGGCTTTCTTGGCCTCGGCTTCCTCATCCATTATAATAAAGAAGTTGGACTAGACCAAATGTTCTGTTTTTTTTTTAATTTATTTTCCAAAGTACATGTCAGTATAGTTATTAATAATAATAACAAGCCACCTAACAGCTCCTTTCTGTATTTATTTTCTATAAAAGTATTCCACAAAATCTTACATATAGATATCAATCAATATTTAATAAGTACCTTCTCTTTACCAGATAAAGTGCTAAGCCCTGGAGGTACAAAAAAGAATAAAAGGGAGTCCCTGCCCTCAAGGAACTTACAATCTATTGATGAAAGCAACATACAAAAAAAATAGAAATTGTATGCAGAATAAATAAGAAACAATTAACAAAGTGAAGCCATTGGAATTAAGAGGAATTGGGGAAGGTTTTAGTTGGTGGATTTTATTTGGGGTTTAAAGGAAGCCATGGAGGTCAGTAATCAGAGCAGAGGAGGGAGAGTGTTCCAGGCATAGGAGAAAGAGAGAGAGAACATGGTTTCCTTGAAAGCAGTACCTCTTTCAGTTTTTAATCTGTATCCCCAACCCACTTCTCCATCAATCATAGTAGTCACTTCATAATCCTTAGTTATGGAGTGATTGGGCCAACTGAAATTAAGACACTAGATAGGTTTTTAACCAACCCTTTCCCTCTACACTACCCAGTTTCCCCAATTAAAAACCTTTTCAGAGGAAAACCAGGTGGTTCAGTGGATTGAGAGCCAGACCTAGAAATGAGAGGTCCTGCTTTCAGATGTGGTCTCAGACACTTCTCAGCTCTGTGACCCTGGGCAAGTCATTTAGCCCCCATAGCCTAGCCCTTACCATTCTTTTGCCTTAGAACCAATAGACAACATTGACTCTAGGACTGAAGGATCAGGTTTAAAAATCAAATCAAATCCTTTTCACAAATACTGTTTACTAATTATATTAATAAACCTTTTTTTAACCTCAAAGAAAAGATATCCTGGCATAGCGTTAGATTTAGTAGCACTGGTTTCAAATGCTAACTCCAACATATGCTAGTTGTAAGAACATGAACAAATGGTTTTAGCTGCCTAAGTCTGCTTCTGCATTTATAAGATGGGAATGGTCATATTGGTATTACTTACCTCAAAGGGTTATATTGAAGGCAGGCTTTATAAAACTTAAAATATTATCCAAAATATGAGCTACTAGTCCTATAGCTCAACTGATGTGTATATAAGAATACCCACAGATTCACAATAGGCCAAACTAGTAAGTCAAAGCAGCTACATTTATTTGCATTTTTAACATTTTACCATTCTCAAAAGCCAGCAATCTCTCATTATCATCTTGTTGTTTGAGTCCCTGAACATGGCAGGAAAGAAACATGTGCCCATCTTTTACGCATCAATCTGTTCTCTTAACATCTTTGACTACTTGAAGATTTTTTTTAATTGTGCAGACTTAGTTCATTGGTTTTATGAAAACAGAATGTTAGACAAAGCAACATTAGAGGGGACAGTTAGCTCCATAGGAAAAATAGTTATACACATGGCAGGAAGCAATATGGTGCTGGTAAATGTACTAGTAGTTGGGGGAATAAATGCCATTGGGCTTTAAGTGCTAGTTTGAATCACACTCAATCATTCAATAAATGTCTCTAAAACAATAGGGTTTCATGAAATGACAGTGGGTATTGGTTATGATACATTGATATTACTGACAAACAGTTTTGATCTAGGCAACATTATGGAGGATTAGCCTATATTTATTTTTCTTTTTATTGGATTCTTTAGGTCATAGGCACATAAAGTAAATTTCTTAACAAATTTAAATCTGGAATGCGAAGAAACAAATTTTATAAAATTTTATCATCATATAGAATTATCTTTATAATCTTGTCATGTTCCTTGTAAGATGTGTAAAAATTCGAGGTGTTTCTCAACCAAGTTGTTCCTAGATCTGGGTCCTATAGAGCATAAATAAAGCTCTTTTTTTCCTAACCTGAAATATCGAATTGTTCTAGTATGTTTTTCCTAAAAAGCTCTATCCATAAATTATAGAAGACAAATACATTTTAATGAACAAATGGCATTTTAATGAGGAAGTGTTCTTAAATGAGTTCATTCTATTGAAGCTATAATAAGTAAAAATAATATTATGAAGAAATGTACCATAAAAATAGCAGCCAATTTGGTTTACTGCATAAGCTAGGAAAATATGCTAATAGGATATAACAAATGGAGATTTCTATGAGAGGCAGAATTGTCTTGCATGTAGAAAATGTCCAGGAATAAAGGAAAGGTGGGAGGAGCAGATCAGTATAAGGGAAGACTGATGGGCTCATTTACAATGAATCTTTGCTGTGTTTGGTTTAATGTTCAAAGATCCTAGTCCCTCACTTACATGGGATAAACTAATTTCAAACAGCAAATCAAATCTTATTTCAAAGACTGAAGAACTGTCTCATTGGAACCATGTCCTAATATTTCTTCGTGTGCCAGGCATGTATCTGAAGAAAGCTTATCTGACTAATAGTTTTTCACAAGTAAGTGTCTAGTCAGAAACTAGAGGAAAGAAACAATTCCAATTGAGAAAAGGGGACAAAGGATCCCAAGGATTTCAACATGTCCTTAGAACACTAAGGAAAGGACTTCCATAATCAAATGAATATCTCCTTCTTCTTCCCCACTATGAATATATGTCCCTTAAATGTACATATGTAAAATAATATTTTATCACATCAATATGTTCATCAATACCAATAGCAGAAATGGGAAAGAATTGGGTAGAAAAATAGTTTCAACTTTTTCATGGCAATTAGCATAGTGGAAAGAACCTTAGACTAAGAATCAAAATTGGAATGTATCATCAGACAAGTTACTTTTCCCCTCTGAGTTTAATTTTGTCATTTGTAAAATAATAAGATTTTACTACTATGAAGATGAGATTAACTCTGTCCTGCCCATTGTTAGATTTAATCAACAGAAGCATAGACACCCCATTTATATATGTCTGTGACCCACGTGTGATAATGAGTGACAAATCAGAATTGACTGACTGTCCCCTGGGCAGACCTGAGCAAAGCTGTAGCTAGAATTTGACCACATGAAGTGGAGGGAAGGCACAGGATGTAATGAAAGGAATGGCTTTTCAAAGTGGCAAGAACTTCCTGTGAGGGAGGTGTTTCACCTTCAACTTAACTCTGGAGGAGCTCTGGCTGAGAACCTTGGACTGCTTTTCTATGTTCCCTTAGAACTACCATGTGGGTGAGTGAAAAAGGCTGACTTCCTTTTCCTGACTTGTTCTTGAGGTACCAGCCTCTAGAGAGACCCCTCATCTGGGAGGAGGCCTCGTGGTTAAAACCCTTGTTTAATTTACCTTTTACTAAGGCATCTTAAGCCCTGCCTTTTTCAGACTGGGCTGGAATAAATATCTACTCTCTCTGATTTTGTTACTTTCACTCTTTCTCCTTTTGTAAATAAATTACCATAAAAATCATTTGGAAATGAGTAATAATTCCTGGTGACCACAACCTTATAAATTTAGTCAAACTCTTTTGTTTTTACCCTTTAAATTCTGGCCCTTACACTGCTCAACTCAAAAAAAAGTTGCAATGATCATTTAAAATAATGCATATAAAATTCTATCAAATTATAAATCACAATACAATTACTAATTATTCTTGGCAAGAGTTTCCAAAACATTTAAATAATCATATTGCCAAAGAAGTCCCTTTTATGAATTAGAACATACAACTGGGATATGATTCAAGGATTTGTAAAAGATGTTTAAAAATATTATTTTCTCAAACAGAAGGAAACAAGAAATAGTGTTGTTATAAGGGTTAAATGAGGAGTTTTGACAAAATAAGAGAGCAGCTTTTAATAACTTAAGTTTTAATGAGAATATAGTAGAGTTGTAAATTAATATTATCCCTTTAAGTGAGAGAAAAGAAAACTTCTAGCAGATTTTTACAATTAACAATTTAGTTTTATTAAAATAGATAGGAAAAGAATATCATAAAATGAATATAGTAAAGGAGGGAAATATAGAAAAGAGGTAGAGAAAGAAATTTTCCTAATGTCTATACTAGTTATCCTATAACTATCTATAACTGCCATAATTACTGTCTAAAACTGCCTATATTTATCTATAACTGCCTATAACTACGGCTAATAATAAATGCCTCACAAAATTCCAACCCATTCCAGCCCAATCAAAACCAGCACAATCAGTATTTAATCTAACCCCAATTAGGTCGATCAATGAAGACCAGCCACCATGCAAAAATTTCAAGGAAGGGAAAAAAAACACTAAAGGCCCAAACCAAAAGCACAAAACTGAAAAGGCAAAAAGCCCTCTAAAGGCTATTGCCAAAAGGCCTCTCAGTAAACTCAGGCCTGCCTTTATATTCCAGCAATTGTAAGCCAGCCAACCACCAACTAATCACCAACCCACACCATCAGCAACCAACCCCCAACAACCAACTCACCCAGCAGCCAACTTCCCACAACTGCCAGCCCTAACTCTCAGCAATTGCAAGCCTGCCAAAGTGATGCTGGCAGCCTTTTATCCCATTTTCCTACCTCACTTCCTATCTCTATGTTTTCTACTTCCCTTCTCTTTGGGCTGGTTAATCCCTACATATCTCTGTGGTAAGAGGACCTCCAGGTCCTCCATTAAATTAAAAAAAAGGAATGAAGAATTCCTTTTTACAGTGTGATACCATGGATTTATAGGATCTGGGTTCAAATTCTGCTTTTTAATATGATGTTCTTGGAAAGTCACTTAACCTCCTTGATTTTCTGTTTCTTCATCTGTTAAGTTAGGGAGCCAAATAGATGGCCTTTGGAATCATTACTAGCTCTTAATAAGTGATCCAATGAAATGTTCCATAGAATTGCTTAAGGGGAATTTAGGAGATGCTAATATGCAAAAATGTGGCCAAAAGAGGGATGAGAAGAGAATTGGTATTGACTCCACAAAAATCTCAGAGGAAATAAGTGAATTAGCATGTGTCAGGCAAGCCAAAGTCCCTGAACCACAACTTTCCTTCAAATAATAATGGAAACTGTAAAGGGGGGCTGTGTTTAGAAGGAAGGGAATGTAATTAAGAACAAGCTGGAGCAGGGGGCAGCTGGGTAGCTCAGTGGATTAAGAGCCAGGCCTAGAGAGAGGAGGTCCTAGGTTCAAATGTGACCTCAGACACTTCCCAGCTGTGTGACCCTGGGCAAGTCACTTGATCCTCATTGCCTAAAAAAAGAAAAAAAAAAAAAAAAAAAAAAGGACAAGCTGGAGAAGGATGGAATTCACCTCCTCCATCACTGCCACCCCTATTACTGGGAGACAAAAATGATGTCCTCTTGGAGAAAAGGGAATCCTTGAAGGGTGTGCCACCATTGAGAGGTTGAAGGAATGATATTCCCTTAAGGGGAAGTGAGTGATACCCCAATTGAATGTTGGTGTAGGTCGGGGAACATAGAAACCCCTCTTTGCTCATAGCGGGGGGGGCAGACTCAAAATGGAGATCAGCCTGCCTATGCTATTTCACTCCCTTCCTTTCAGTCTCCCCCAGTAGAACCAACACAGATCTGATCTTGAAGGTACTTGGGTATTTAATCAAGAACAACTAGGGTAGGGGGAATAAAGCTAGGTTATAAGCAGGAAAAGATGGGGTACAGGTATCCCTAAACCAAGGTCCATCACTCTGGCAAGTCCCCACCAAGCTTCAGACCCAAAGGTGAGTCAAGTTGTCCCTCAACCAGAGCTTCTTCTTTCCAAACCTCGCTAATAATATTCCTATAAACTATGGTTGTTATAAGTCCAGGTGGGATACTGCCCAACCAAGTTCAAGGCAAGTGAGGCTCAGGGAATGGCTTCCCCAAAGGAAGTCCAGTAACCCTAAACTCAGTTAATCTCTGTTGATGGTATGAGTGAATGTAGGGAAGACAAGATGACCTGGGTGCAGGTCAGAAAAAACCCGATGGCCACTTCAGAGAATCTTCCAGCTAGATTTAAAGTCCTTACTCTCCAACTCCAACCCCTCAAAAGCCCCTGGTCAGGTTTTCCTTTCCCAGAAATCTCGGCTCTTCCAAAGGTCACTTGGCTCTTCTTCCTCCAACATTTTATGGCAGTTTTTCCAAAAATGTTGGGCTTGCCTCATTCTTACAAAACAGCCTAAGAATCTCAGATCAAGATCTTTGTAAATAACTGACCCTCTACTTCCACCCCTCACCAAGATCACCAGCCTTGCTTTTAATCTTGCTTCCTTAGCTGTTATCTCTGAAATCAATCCTTGTGGAAAAATGATCTGACAGTGTCCACTTCAGGTATAGCTGTTCCAATATTCTTATCACCTATAGCTAGAGGACTCTAAAAAAGAAACCTCTTATCCCCAAAGATCTTAGCCATGTCAAATTGCTTAACATAAGAAACTAATGTGATTTTATTAATGGAAATGACATTAAAATGCCTTATTATATACTTTTGTACTCTACCCTAGAAACTCAAAATTTAAGCCAAACAAACATACAGATCTGTAGTAAAGATATTTATTCCCATTGGAAAAATTCAAAAACATACCTGTGTGGGCTGGGAGGGGGTTGGTAGACCCCCCCATACACATACCTCAAGAGATTGGAGGAGGGTACATGCTTATATTGTCTGAGAATAGTTACATTTGTTATGGCCAAATCTAGAAAACTGTTTAAAAGCTCTTAAGTTGATTAATATCATTCACTCTGAATGATACTCTGAGAAAAACAGAATTAAGGAAAAGACTTCAAATTAGAAATAATTATGTTCATTTTTAAAAAACAAAATTACTAAAAGAATATTTTATATCTAGATATCTAAACATCTTCTAGACTCATTCTATTTATGATGAAAAAATGAATATAAACTTGGTCCTTGAATTATTATAAACCAAAGTTCTTAACATGTGTATTTGTGTGTGTGAGAACCAACACATAATTTTATTACCTATGAACCCAATTATATTGAAATAAACTTATCATATATAAATATGTATATATTTATATATGATAAAATATATATTCACAAATCTCAGGCTAAAAACCTCCATTCCATGGTAAAACCTTTTGGGGACATGTTGACACTAAAGATGATTGTATATATCAGCAAGTAATTCTCTGAACCTGGGCAATGTCCCTTAGGCAGCTGGCCAGATTCCTGCACACAGGCCCTAAGATATTCTGTGTGTATATTGCATTTCACCCTTTTAGATCAGGTCCCCATTTGCCAACATCCTGGAGTATTGCAAAGAGGCAGAATGATTGCATTGGCCTCTGGACTAGTTTCCTTGCACCCATTTTCGTCCCCCTTCAATCAGTCCTTCAGTTAATGTCAAACTCATCTTACTCTGCACTGATCTGGTCCATGTCACTCACCTACTCAGAACCCCTCAGTAATTGCTTATTAAAGGAATCAGAGGAAAGTCTCCAGCACTGAGCAGATCTATTACTGAGGATTTATAGAAAAAAACACGGGCAATAAAGCACAAGATGAAAAGGTCCATATGGCTTGTGATCTGTACTTGTGGAGTGAGATCCCTCATTGCTATACTCACCAGTCCACTGAGGTAATGAAGTGTCTTTAGACATACAAGTAGGGCTGGTGATCAGACTCATAATTTTATTGGTTTAGGGATTATCGAGGTTTAAAACAAAGAAACAAAAAAAAAACTTTTACCAATGAAAAGTACCTTTCTACAACTTGTATTCATAGAGAGTTGCCAAAAGCATTAATAAGTTAGTAATCATGGAAAGAATTACATAGGTAAAATGTATCAGAGCCAGGACTTACTCTCAGATCTTGGCTTCAATGCTGGCTCTTTCTCTAACTGTTCTTGCTGCCTCTCAAATTCAAATATGAAGCACAATTACCCAAGTCATCTTTAAATTCCCATAACAAAAAGGGATTGAAAATATTTTATGGGGCCCACATTTTTATCTCCTCAGTAGTATATGTGTTTGTGTATATTTATATAGCCTAAATACACATAAATTTGTATTTCTGGCAAAAAAAATAGATTATTTTGTGTACATTTTAGAGCATGGGGGAGCTTTGTGATTTTAATACATACAATTAAATTGAGTGAAGATCTGCTTTAAATGAAAATTGAAAACAAATTAAGTAATCATTCAATATAATGTTTGTGAATACAGTTTTCCTATCCACTTTGATAAGTTGGAAAGGAAAAATAAAAGCTGATTTGCAAAGCTGGGTCTTTTATTTTCTCAGAGAGAAAAGAGTGAGCTGGCAACATTCAAAATTGGCTATAAAATATTATGTGTAATGCTAATTTGTTTTTATATTTGGGTGAGCTCTCCATTTATTCCCATAGATCAGGTTTAATCATCTGACACATTAGTTTTCCCTACTGCTGAAAACAGAGGATTTTCTCTTAGATGATGAATTTTTTTCTGTAGATTTTTTTCTTTTATTTTTTCATGGTATATCTAAACAAGACCTTTTATTTGACCTTTGAAATTTTTTTTTATTTTAAACCCTTAACTTCTGTGTATTGACTTATAGGTGGAAGAGTGGTAAGGGTAGGCAATGGGGGTCAAGTGACTTGTCCAGGGTCACACAGCTGGGAAGTGTCTGAGGCCGGATTTGAACCTAGGACCTCCCTCCCGTCTCTAGGCTTGGCTCTCAATCCACTGAGCTACCCAGCTGCCCCCCTTTGAAAACATTTATGTTAATAATATTTTGCAATCTTTTTCTTTATTTTAACCATTTCTGTTATAGTCACAACTCATCAATTCTTCCTTAATTCTTTAATTTTATGAGTTTAGAAATATATTGTTAATGATTTAATATCTTGAAAATAATAATGAAAGGATGAAATTATTTTATTTTATACTATATTAGATTAATTAATTCTGATCAAGTTTTTTATGGCAAATGAGTTTACAAGCAGAAGCTTCTTTGGGTCCTTGTTAAATTTGAATTAGAAATTCACTAGGCTATGCTGTTTTATCATCTTCAAGAATACATGGCATCATGGATGGAAAACTGGTTTAAAATCTAGAAGACAGGGTTTTAAGACATGCTTCTGACCCATGCTGTCTGTCTGACCCTGAGCAAATCACTTAGCCTCCCTCTCACCCTGAGCAACTTTATAAAACTACGTCTCAGAAAAGATGTGGATCTGAAATGATCCAGGAATTTCCTCACTGGGATTTCCCTATACCAATAAATCACAAGTTCAGTGCGTGCGTGTGTGTGTGTGTGTGTGTGTGTGTGTGTGTGTGTGTGTGTGTATGATTCCTAAATTCTAAACCCAGTTTCTTTTCCACATTCCCACACACAATTGCCTGAAACAGCAAACTGGAATATTATTTGAATATGAGTAAATGGTAATAAGATTTGAGCTTCTTGTATTCAACTTGGGAACTTTTATAGAATTAAGGTGAAGGTGACAATACTGAAATCCTAATGAGATGACAGCATTCTACGATTATTAAAAATATATTTTTTCAAATTTTCTAAATCCCTCCTAATTAGAGAAATGCAAATAAAAACACCTCTGAGGTACCACCTTATACCTAGAAGACTGGCCAATATGACCGTAAAGCAAAATAATAAATGTTGGAGGTGATATGGCAAAATTAAGTACTAATAACCTGCTGGTGCTGTTGTGAATTGGTCCAACCATTCTGGAAGACAATTTGGAACTATGCACAAAGGGCTTTAAAAGACTGCCTACCCTTTGACCCATTGCTGGGTTTGTACCCCAAAGAGATAATAAGGAAAAAATATATGTGTACAAAAACATTTATAATCATGCTATTTTTAGTGGCAAAAAAATTGGAAAATGAAGGGGTGTCCCTTGATTGGGGATTGGCTGAATAAATTGTGATATATATGATGGTGATGGAATACTATTGTGCTGAAAGGAATGATGAACTGGAAGAATTCCATGTTAGCAGGAATGACCTCCAAGAATTGATGCAGAGGGAAAGGAGCAGAACCAGGAGAACATTGTACACAGAGACTGACATTGTGACACAATCGAACATAATGGACTTCTCTATTAGCACAATGCAATGACCCAGGAAAATCCAAAAGAACTTGTGAAAAAGCATGCTATCTACCTCCAAAGAAAGAACTGTGGGAGCAGAAACACAGAAGAAAAACATATGATCAATCATGTAGTTCGACAGGGATATGATTGGGGTTTTGGCATTAAAAGATAACTACTGCAAATATTAATAACATGGAAATGGGTTTTTGAACAATGATATATGTATAACCCAGTGGAACTGCTCGTCAGCTCTGGGAACAGAAAGGAAAGGCAGAGGGGGGAGGAGTGTCATGAATCCTGTAACCATGGAAAAATATTTTAAATAAAAAAAATATAATTTTTCTCTTGATGTTATTGAATGTATTTCTCTCAGACTACTTCATAACTATGAGATGCAAAACTATACAGTCAGCTTATTGAATTCCAGACAAATTAAAACCATAAGAAATCCACTTATTTGGCTCCATTATTGGCTTTCCTCAAAAACACAAAAGATTCATTGCATACTTAAGTGTAACTGGGAATATTTTCCACGTGTGGCAAAAAAATTAGGGGAGGTAGGATGGAAATTGGTACAGATGCTAGTCAGAAAGGACTGAGTAATCATCACTTGAAGCAAAATGTGAGAATAATGGGGATCATGGAGCAATTATCTCGGGGAGAGAAGTGCACAAGCACACACACATATACATACATACACACATATACAGGGTATAAGTAACCTGTAGTTAACCTTCTTTTTGTACTGTCTCTGCTGATTACCAAAATGAGTTTTCCTATTTTGCCACAATATGTATTTTGCTTCCTTATTTAATTATTTGATAGTGTGCAGCAAATGGTTCAAATTTCTGGGCCCCAGGAATCCTCCAGCAAATCAATGGATCTTGGTAGTATGCTTATATGATTAATTCAGTTAGTAGCCATTCAACCTTTCCACCAACCTTTAGATAGGTTCCTGATATGTGACAGCTTCTCCTCTTCCTGGCTCAGCTCCATATTAGTTCCATATGAAGTCCATCTACATGAAAATTAGTCACATCTCTGAGTGGTATTGATTGTGTAAAGTAATTATACTGGAGTGTATCTTTTCACTTTTCTTATTTTTCATCTGATTGTTTGGGGATCTTTTATACCTGGGCTTTGACTTAGTAGCTTTATATGTCTATGACAGTAGCTACCTAATAGTGTTCTGGAAGACCCTTTCCCTATATCCCGAGAATTTAATGGTATTTGCCTTCCCCAACCCAATTATACTTATTTCCCTGCTTTTTCTGGCTTAGTGTCAGGGAGATCATAATAGCAATTCTGTTCACTTCCTCTTCCACTATAAGCTCTGGGGAATTAAAGAAAAGAACAATGGGATGGCAGAGGAAGGGAATGAGTGCAAGAAATCCCAAGACTTGTGTAATGGGTCTAGAGTTCTCAAGACTAGAACCCTCTTTATATATGAATTTAATCTTTCAGTATGTCTTGATTCTTCATGGCAAATATGTATTATAGAAGATGGCAGGGTGGAATTCCTATAGGATATAGGGTCAAGCCTCACCCAGAATTCCAGGGGACCCCTCCCCTGGAGAACTCTGGGTGAGGGGACAGTGGTAAAGGAGTTAAACAGTTGATTCCTGGGGGTTGAGAGGAGCAGGTCTTTCTGCTTGCTTTTCCTGGTTTGGGGTTTGCCTGGGAGACCATAGTGGCAAAAGCTATTGTGGTTTCTATTCAGGAGTTTGCCTGTCTAGTGAAATTAGACCTTCATTACAATAACATTTTATTATTCATTTAGTTATTTAGATATTAGGAGTAATTACTATTAGATTTGAGGGCAAGTTAGCTAAAAGTCTGCCACTCCCTCCTTGGGGGGCGCAGTTTCTACACAACTGATCAGGGTTTCCCAGTTTATCCATATCCTTGATACCCCTCCCTGCCTTCCTTTCTTTTTTTTATCAATATAAGCTTTATCTTCAGTAGCAATGACTGGGTATTATTTGGGGATACTCACTGCAGCCATTAAGCTTGGTTCCTGTCAGTTGCCAGTCAAAGAAGTCAGATCCTTCTCAGTCCTTAACATCAAGAAATCAAACTTCTCCTTTGTCCCTCAATCAGACCTGTGAGGAATATAAGTTTGAGAAAGGGAACATCATTAAAGATTTGCCTTTGCTGAATCTTGCTTGAAGACATACTGACATGTCTCCATTTTCAACTGAAAACCAACTGCTTGGAAGGAAGGGTTTGAGAGCAAGGAATACCTTACCCCCTCCCTACTCACTCAAGCTTGTTTGTGGAGGAGAGGGAGTCTTGCAGACTCCTAGCCCAGGCCAGTCCATCAGCTTCCCAACATCCCTGTTATTACAAACATAACAAATAATATAGTGGTGTTAGCAGAAATGTCTGGTTATACACAAGATTTGTTTTTATATCTAGATTTCATAACTTTATTTCCATGCTGGATTTTTGTAATGTCTTCAATAAAAGTAGTAAGCTTCCTCTTAAATTGTAAGAGTCAAATTCAGCTTCAGTATCTTTGAACAACTTTGCACTTGTTAATTTACATACCACATTAATCCTGAGATAAAAAAGGATATCCAAAACTTTAGAAGGAACAGTGTCCAAATGCAAATTCAAGTATAACATTCTTTACTTTAGTTCCTCCATGAAATGTTCTCAAAGGTAAGCATTTTCTTTGACATGATGAATACAGAAATATGTATTATAAGATAATATATGTATGAGTAATATTTTTCTGCCTTCTTGGTGATGGGGAGAGAAAGAATATGGACTACAAAATATCAGAAAAGAAATATTTTAAAGTATATTGACATAATTTGTAAAAAATAAAAATTATCATTAAATGTAATTTAACTTAAAATACTTATGTAAAATGTTCATACATTCTCAAGAAAATTGCCTTTAGCCACTAATGAATTTCATTAATGATCCTCATCTTTCTCTGAGGATTAATATTGAAATGAATTTTTGTTGATTAAAATTTGTTGTAGTAAATGATACTGGTGATCATAGTCATGCTGGCCTGATATTGTGATACATTGACATGTATCCTTTTTTTGTCCCAAAGTAACAACAATAAAATCTGTGGTCCCTCACAAACTTAACTCATGTTCCTTTTTAATCTTTTTTAAAACTTATCTGTATTTCTTACAATGTCTATTAAATAATGTGAATATAATCCTTTGCTTCTGCTTTATATTTTTTTGTGTGCTACAGATAGATGATATGCAATGGGGCAAAGGAGTACGAGAAATTCCGTCATCGGTCTGCACTTTACCCTGTAAGCCTGGTGAAAGGAAAAAGACCCAGAAAGGGATCCCCTGCTGTTGGACTTGTGAGCCATGTGATGGATATCAATTCCAGTCAGATGAGATGACCTGTCAACACTGTCCTTACGATAAGCGACCAAATGAAAATCGTACTGGCTGCCAGGATATCCCCATTGTGAAACTTGAATGGCACTCACCTTGGGCTGTTATTCCCGTTTTCTTGGCAATGCTTGGAATTATTGCCACAATTTTTGTAATGGCTACCTTCATTCGTTACAATGACACACCAATTGTCCGGGCTTCAGGGAGAGAGCTCAGCTATGTCCTGCTGACCGGAATCTTTCTTTGCTATATAATTACCTTCCTAATGATTGCAAAACCTGATGTGGCAGTGTGCTCCTTCAGACGAGTATTCCTGGGCTTGGGCATGTGCATAAGCTACGCTGCTCTCTTGACTAAAACAAACCGCATTTATCGTATATTTGAGCAAGGCAAGAAATCTGTGACAGCACCAAGGCTAATAAGCCCAACATCACAACTGGCAATTACTTCCAGTTTAATATCTGTCCAACTTCTAGGTGTTTTCATTTGGTTTGGAGTTGACCCACCTAATATCATTATAGATTATGATGAACACAAGACAGTAAATCCTGATCAAGCCAGAGGAGTCCTTAAATGTGACATTACAGATCTACAAATCATTTGTTCCTTGGGATATAGTATCCTGCTTATGGTTACATGTACTGTCTATGCCATCAAGACTCGGGGTGTCCCAGAGAATTTTAATGAAGCCAAACCCATTGGATTTACTATGTATACAACCTGTATAGTATGGCTTGCCTTCATTCCAATATTTTTTGGCACTGCACAGTCAGCTGAAAAGGTAAGTGAAAATATATGCCAGTGGGATAATATGTCAAAGTATTTCATTTCTAATCTGCCATCATGATCTTATTTAAGTAAAACTTTAATGAGATTAAGAGTATAAGATAAATTATTGCTTTATTGAAAATAACATTGTAAAGAAAGGCAAACACTTTAGCCATAACAATTGGCAAAATACCTAGTGGAAAGAAGACTGAAATGGAAAACAAGATCCTTGTTTTCTTTTTCTTGATTTGCTATTAGCTGTGTTACCTTTGGCAAATCACTTCTTCTTTCTTTCTTTGTTACTTCACCCATAAAATAGAAGTTTGAGATCAGTAAACACTAAATCCTTCTCAGTTCAAAATTTCCATGACCCACGTTTTGTGTAAGTGTTGGAGCCATTTTTTCCATTAATCTGTGTTTCATTCCTAATTTGTAGAAAGATACTTGGCAGTTGACTGTCTTCCTAACCACAGAGATGTATTTTAACTAAATCATTTGGATTGTAAGACATAAACTTGGCATCTGTCAAAAGCAGTGAATATTGCATGAGTCTTCTGTTACTGAGTTCAGCACCAAGGACAGCAAATGGTTTCCAGACAATGCATATTACTCATAAAGAAGCTCATAGGAACTCTCTATAAAATATGTGCTCAAAAGAGCATAGTATGTTTCTAACACAGTAGATTTCAATTCCATAATACATGTTTACTGTCTGTGAAACTACCTTGCATTCCATTTCAATGCATCACATTCCCTGACTGAAGTATAAGTATTATAAAATACAAGGTGTGGTAGAGAAGGAAGACTGTTTGGAAGGGAATAAGAAGAGTGAAATGAATTTTTTTCTTATAGATTTTTTCAAGTGTATTTCCTTTGAACTTCTTATGTGTGTGGATACATTTCATCAAATAAATGCTATTCTGTTATGAAATAACCTTTTTCAAAAGACATACAGAAGATTGAGTATGATACATACATTTCATTTTAATTAGTCCTTGAAGGATATAAAGGACAAAAACAATTCCAGTGGCTTTCCACAAATTTAACCCCACACAACAACTTTTAGGAAATAATTTGTGGCCCATCAGGAATCCTCAGAGACCCAGGTGTCCTTCTGACATTTCATTTTATAAAGGAATATGTCTAAGGTTGTCTTTGTTTTGAACTTCTAGCCTCATGTCAACTTAGAGTCTCTTGGCATTATCAGTATTGGAACATACATGATGGCAAACTGGTGCAATACTTGGAGAATTTTTGTTTTGAGTACCTTGGGGGTTATAGATCATGGCCACCATAAAAGCTCAAGATTGTTGGACTAGTGCTGTGTGCAAAAATCTTGAATCATTTTAGACATTTTCATATTATATCTGTAGAGGTTTCTGTATGGGCTATAATGTTTTAAATGGTTGATTGGCACAATTAGAGACAGTGTGTTGCCAAATGGAAACAATGAAATCTTATATGCAAATCCACATACTCTAATATTAGGCATATGGCTGGAGATCTAAAAGAGATCAATTAAAATAGCACATAATGTACATGAAACTATGGGATTTAAATTTTATATAATGGAAAATTGCCAGATGCAGTGCACAGAATACAGCTGAAGGAATTTAGCTTATCAATCATCCAAGAGATTCGCAGTTTAGTTTTATTTAGATTTGAGAGTTAAAGCTTTAAATTGAGATGTTCCATTGTAGAAAAAAGTATTAAGCAATGAGTTAGGTGATAACCAATTGTTCTTTTAGACTATCAACTGGTTTTAATCCAATCACAAATATATTTGGCAACCTTCATGCATTTCAGAGGCATAATACAAAAGCCCAAACAACATATCTACCTCCAGAATTTTCAAACCAGGTGTTAATTTAATCTTTCCATTTTTAGAGTTAGAGAGTATGTCTATGCCTTGGTAATTTCAATGGGCCAAAAAGAGCCTCTGGTCTGTAGCTCAGAACAGGGGAATTGCTATAGGTGGAATAAAGATGGTGCAGCAGCAAACACAGTCCCAAAGACTTCTGCAAAAGTATAGATCTCAGAATGAACAATTATATCATAGAGTATATGCATATATAAACAATATGTTCTCACTTATCCAAGGCACTTTCCTGTGAAACAATGCTTTTTTTTTTCTGTGAGATATCTAGGAAAAATGCTTCAATCATCATTTTATAGATAAGGAGGCTGTATCTTGCCCAAAGATATTTTATAGTCAGAATTCTAACTGAAATCTTCTGACTTCAAGACCTGCATTCCTTCCACTATATCACCTTCCATGAGGAAAACCGGGGTGGCTTATATATAATCTGATAACTTGATTTATATCTAGACACAGGTCAAGTAAAAAAGCAGGAGACTGGCTTTCCTTTTTGATTCTATGGCAAATTTTATGTCCCTAAGAGAAAAGATGAGACAGATTTCTATTACCATTCTTCATATAGGGTTGCTTGGAGGAGAAGGGTTGAGAACAACAGCAAGTCCTCTGTCATATGTTCATGCTTCCCCCTTCATTTCTGATTAATGAGAAATCTTTGAAGCAGTGGTGACACAAAGGAATTGTCCTTTTCTACCAGCCCTCCCTGACTGAAAAAGAAAACAAGCCAACTCAGTGTAAAACAAGTCTGAAAACAAGTATTTCATTAGCTTCTATTGTGTCATTTCCTTCATTGAAAGAGAGAAGAGTCATCCTCTCAAAAGAAATATAATCATTTCTTCTCATGGGGATATTGTCAGGAGTCATTCATTCAGTAGCTGTCTATTAAGTGATTTGAACTTCTTAGAGACAGGGCTTTTACAGATGATAAATTTGTTTACAATACTGTTAATTTCTACATGCTTTTACTTCAAACACATTCACGTGCATGGGAACACTGCTTCTCATAATATAACTTACTCAGTTTGTTGTTAAATTATATGAGATGTATTTTTTTAATCTATTTGAATATAAAGACAACAAGATTATGAATGGTCCTCTAGGTTTTACAGTGGAAGAAGGTCACCTACCTAAGACTTTTCATTTTATGAATGAATTAATAGCACTTAAGTTCTTACTATATTCCAGACACTAAGGGCAAGTAACAGAGCTACAAAAATAGATACAGTCTTTGTGCTCAAAGATTTAATATCTGCTATTTGGAGACAAGACTTCTAGAGCAGTAGTAGCCAGGGAATGGGGTTAAGATCAGAAGAGTCACAGAGAAGGTGGGTAGAATAATAAAACAATTAACTCACAAGCCCTTTATAGAAGTAATGGTAGACTTGATTCCTTTAGAGTTGTCTGAGTAAGAGCTATTAAGCAGTGACTGATAAGCATTTAGTTCCAGGGCAAGAAATGGCCTAAGGGAGTAAATATGGCCTCAGAGAGTTTAAAGCTGAGTGGCTTAATTCCTCATGGGCTTGGTCCCAGGGAGGAACAGACCATAAACTGGTCACAAATACCTTTGGCAATTTTTATGTGTTCATTTTGAGGTCATAATACAAAAGCCCAAGCAAAATATCTACCTACAGAATTTTCAAATCAGGAGTTAATTTTTAGAGTAAAAAAGTATGTCCATGCCTTAACATCAAACTGCTTATATAGAGTCTCTGATGTGTAGCTCAGAACAAGAGAATTGCTATCTGTGGATCATGTGAAATGCTTATAGGTAGAATTGGTGCATGAGGTGTAGCTTGGGTAAGGAAGCCTTATTCTGTCTAGGGTGTTCAGAGTATCTGAAAATGATATCTGCTAGAAGATACCTAAGTGCATAAATCAAAATCCAATTGAGTCAAACAACTGATTGAAGAGTTACCATTGTAATGTATAGAATGTGGGTTTTGCAACATAGGATAGGCTACAGAATTATCCTACTATTATAGAAGGGGAAAAAAAGAAGAGATCATTTCTTGTTTTCTTGTGCCTGTAAGTTCTTTGAGAGGAAAGACTGTCTTATTTGTTATTCTATCACTCTATTTGTAGATAGATGATAGAAAACATTGAAATGAATAAATGTTGTGAGATAAAAATAAATTCAAGTACCAATGAATGAAACATGCATCCCTATGTCTGGAGAGTTTGGTAAACTCATATTTTATTTCATTCATAATATCATTGTGAATGAGTTCATTGATATCTCACCCCCATTGCCTTTCCTCTATTGTCCTCTGTCTCTTTTCCTCATTTTGGTTCCCTATTATGGAATCTTCATCTAGGTTAAGGAATGCTTAGGCAAAATGCACATAATGCTAAGGAATGGTTCAATGTGAAGTCATGCCCACGGGCTTAGTCTTATGTATATATGTGAGAGTTATTGAAGTTTGGCTGTGGCCATTTGAGTTTGTTAATTTTTCACTTAGGTATCACAATTATATTGATTCTCAGTCCCTGTTATGACTACTGTTTAATCTGAATTCTATTCTGAGTCTCTATATAAACACACACCCCATATATACTAATTATACCAAGCTATACATTTTGTCCTAGCTTTTGATCCTACCATATTTGGTAGGATGGTAACATCCCCTGCACCCCACACCACTCTTTCTCTTTACATGCTACATGTAGAACATTTACTTGGTTTCTTATGTATTCATTTAGGGAATTGGGGCTTCATCAAGTTAGCCCTTTGAGAAAAAAATAACTATTTAAGAAACTAAATGTGTATGTGTAAAACAGAACTGGGGAAGAAATTAAAGATTTCTGAGTTTTGTGTACATGGTCCATGTTATTTTTTATTTTATTTTTTTAAAACCCTTAACTTCTGTGTATTGGCTCATAGGTGGAAGAGTGGTAAGAGTGGGCAATGGGGGTCAAGTGACTTGCCCAGGGTCACACAGCTGGGAAGTGTCTGAGGTTGGATTTGAACCTAGGACCTCCCATTTCTAGGCCTGACTCTCAATTCACTGAGCTAACCAGCTGCCCCTGGTCCATGTTATTTTGATAGGCCTTGGGTATGGCATTTGAAAAGAAAGGAGAAGGGCAGCATGAGAGGTAGCACACAACAAAAGAATATTAAGAAATACCCATCCTAAGTGAAAAACCACATATTCAAATGTCAGGGCATTGAGGTAGTAGGCTTCAGCAAAGGATTACGAATTATTATAGGAATCTGTTAACTTTGTTTCATCTTCTCCCAAATCAAAAGTAAAAGTATAATAAGTAAGATCAGTCTCTTAAATTAAGATTTAATTATAATTATTTATAAAAATATATAATAAAAATTAAGCATTAGCAATAAGACCAATATATTAATAATTGTAATCATACTATTCTTAAATTATTATTTTCATGGTTATATACATAGTGCCTAGCAGAGCATCTAGCACATAGTAGATGTCTAATAACTATTTGCTTAATAAATTCATAAGCAATAATAAAGATAATAAAAAATAGTACTTATCTGGAGATAAAAGATAGATGATGGACAGACAGAGAATTTATTTATTTATTTTAAAAGCCTTACCTTCTGCCTTGTATTGGTCCGAAGGCAGAAGAATTGTAAGGGCTAGGAAGTGTCTGAGGCCAGATCTGAACCTAAAACCTCCCGTATCTAGGCCTTTCTCTCAATCCACCAAAGCCATCCACTGCACCCAGATAGAGAATTTATTTAAGAACCTACTATGTACCAGGCAGAACTTTTTTGGTTCTCACTTAAGCTTCACAGCCAATGATTTAGGAAGGAGTTGCCTGTGATATGTTAGCTCCTACTCCAAAGAAGAGCAGGGGGAGATGTTGCAAATAGTCATCAGAACAAAAATCCATTTTAATGAAGTTTAACATATGTTAATACCCTCATTAATTTTTTTTGAGATTGTAGGAAAGAGTAGCAATGAGTGGGCATTCTAGGTGTTTTGAAGAAACTTATTAAGTATCCCAGCAATTCCTTAGTGAGAAGAGTTGGTACACAGTTACACAATCATCATCCCTTTAGGAAATCAAAGTACAGCCTGAACTGCTTTCTTCTGTACACAGTGGTTCATTTGCTATTGAACTGTAAGCAGTTCCTAATGATCACAGCTGTCCTCAGCTTTCTGCTCATGGGTTTTTAGAGTTCAAGGTAGCTGACAATGTTCTCCTACCATCTGCTACCCAGTTAAGTGCCTTAAGGTAGCACATCTTGTTAACCTGCACCTTGGGTAAGTGTCTGCCCCTAACATGACACCAGATTTGGCCTAATTGTTTTTGACAGGATACCCATTGTGAATTCTCAGAGGATATGCAGTTACCTCATTTAGGAACTGAGCAGCCTCAAAGGATCACTAACCCCATTTCAGAGTCTATACTCATGTTCTAGACATAATATAAAAATCATATTCCTAAACTTAAAGGAACTGTGATTTCATCAAAGTAGGGAGACCTAGTGTGGGAATTTTTTTCACTAATTAAGATCATAACCACTCTATGACTTAGGAATTGGGTGACACATATAGAGGTTAAGGGAACATTCCAGAGTTCTCAGGAAATAGTCAGACCCCAAACCCAGATCTTTCCAAACTCTAATCCCAAAATGTTGAATACTAAACCATTACCCCAGTTGCCTTTCTAGTTAAGCCGTACTAGTGGTTTCAATAGAGCTCTGAGTTTCTAATACCAAGTGCATACTTGTTTGTCCATAGCATATATACAAAGGAGGAGCTACAAAGAATCCATTTTCTAATTTTCATTGAAATGAGACTGAATTATAAGTTTCTTAAGAACAGGGACTGTGTCTCATATATATTTGTACCTTTCAACAATACCCCACACAAATCCCTTCACTTAGAATGTGTATGGGATATATTTATTTAATTCAAAATTATTGAAAAAAAAAAGTGCTAATGTAGTTTTGGGGAGTCATAGGATAAAATCAGCTATCTATAGTGTGTAGGCCACTTGGGAGAAACTGCTCACTCTCAAGTTTCTTAGCAAGTAATATAAAATAGGTTAAAGTACATAAAAGAATAAAACAGCATCCAAAGTTGTCCACACCTGGGAAAGCATGGTTCCTAAAGTAAATAATCCCAGAGCATTTTGTAATGATTTGCTTTTTGCATCCAAACCCTTGGGTATTTATGTGGCTGAAATCAGCTGCCCAATTTTGTTTGTTCTATTGTGTTTCTCTGGGAACTTTCCCAGTACTCCTTCAAATTGGCTAGGGTAGATATGATGTCCAAATAGCTTTGCTAATGAGACATGAGTGACTGTGTAGCATTGGGCATGTAAGTAGATTAACAGAAGAGGTGGATTTTTGTTGTTGTTGTTGTTGTTTTTTTCTTGAGAATTGCATGTGAGGCTGGCGAGAAATCCTGTTGAATTTCAGCTCCTAAAGAAATAGGCTTTATGGAAATGGAGGAAGCTGCCATCTGCATTTCATCATTTAAATCTAGCTCCCTGAATATGGAAGTTAGAATAAAATATGGAAGAAAATGATTCTTTAATGGTGATGCTGAACATCCATCTGCCCTAGATAACAAAGGCACTGGGGTCTGTTACGGGACCTCTGGTGCCGAAAATTGAAAATTGTCTTACGTGACTGTGCTCTAACATTCAGCTTTATGTGTCGAGTGATTGTTTAGCATCTTGCAAATTGTGAACTATACGGTCCTAAGGCTCTCTTTGCAGAGGCTGAAAAGAAAACAAGATTTGGAAGAAGCCTAGAGCCAGGAGGTATCCTTCTTCACAGTTTGTACATGACTTTTCTTTTAGCAGATGGATTTTGGCAAAGGAGTTACTGCTTTAACTAAACATTATTAGTCTTCTTGGATGTTAGTGTGACTTAGTGGATAGAAAGCAAGCCTTAAAGCTAGAAAAACATGGATCTTCTCCCTATGAAAATTCCTAACTCTAATACCCTGGACAAGTCACTAAGTCACTTGACGTTTAAATATTCTGGGAAAATCTTTAAGACCATGAGTAATAGAGAAGTCATTTGTTGGTCCCATAAGATTAGAACTATTGAGCCAGAAAAGACTTTGGAAATTATCAGCATTCCCCACCCCAGATTACAGATGAGGACAAGAAAATTTAAATGACTTATCCAAGGTCAGCCACACAGATGAGGAATTTGAAATCATTCCTCTAACTCTACATCTAATGTACTTTCTACTATAAGTACTTTCCCACCCGGTAGGTGAGGAGTTTCCTTCCAGGAGTTCTCTGCTCTGATGAAAACCCAAGTAGAGTGATCCCTCACCTATAGCAGGATTTACATTTCAGAAATGCCCAGGATAGGTGAAATTTCCTTGTTTTTCTTTGGGATAGGTGTGTTTTTAATCTCAGTGGGAATTTTGCCTTTCCCAGTCACCATGGCAATGATATAGTTTTTGACTGACAGATTCAAGAAGCTCATAATATAATAATATTTGGGGGTGTGTAATTGTTATTGTTGAACCAGAGTGGCAATAATGGGTGCTCTTATATTTTAAAGTCCTTTCATGGTTTTAATAAGTACTGTATTTATGTTATTGCATAATTATATGAGTGAGTCCAATTGCTGCTGTCTGGGAGTGAGGCTCCCATGCCCGCACAGACTGTAATTGAGGTGTAACTGCTAGTGGGCTGAGAGCCATGGAATAATTGGGCTGTGATTCAGTTTCATCATATTGCCACTCAAAACCTAGGCTTGTCCTCCAGCTGAAAGCTGGAGGGAAGAAAGTATGATCAGAATAATCTCAAATTTGAAACTTCAACCCAGTCAGTAAGATGTAAATAATATTAATAATAATAATAATAATAACATCCCCTTCCCAATCAATTCTTGCCTATAATAGAGGAATGATTGCTTTTGAATGGATCATACATTGCTTTGTTAAACAGGTTAGACAGCCTTCCTGAGAATATCAACTAGGAAATTGTGTGAAGTAAATATTTAGGGGATCTCCATCTCTGCTTTGCTCCTGCACACCACAGGGACTTCATGTAGGAGTCTGATTAAGGAATCTGACAGACTGACCCCGTGTCCTGTTGAGCATCCCAGCTTAACTTGGTCAGGCATGATGACATCTGAAAGCCATTGGTCAAAGAAGGACCAGGGCTGAGAGGGAGGAGCTTAAGTTTGGAAAGCCAACTTGGGAAGGGGAGGGGGTCTCTTCGGCTCCTGTCCCTCTGCCTGAGTGGACTGTCTAACTGTCCTGGCAATCTTGTCTTCTCTGACCATCTCTGGCAAGCCTCAGTGGCTCAGAGTGCTGGCTACAATGGAGACTGGATCTTTTAGAAAGGCTGAAATCCCCTTTTTTCTCTCTTTCTCTCTCTCTCCTAATAAATACTTACAAATCTAGTAAAAGCCTCCAAGATTATTTTTTTAAATAGCAAAATAAAGCCCACAAATCCATCCTTTAGACCATTTCAAAAAGTGGCAGGTAAAGGCTGTTTTTTCACATTCCTAGAAAACCTTCACAGAGGGCAGGTTATTCCCTCAGTCACTGAGAAAAAAATGTGGGAGCCTTTAAGAAAATCCCACCCAGTCAGAAGAAAAATAGCTTTGTTCTTCCCTCTCACAAGCCTGGTTCTTTCAAATAGGTGATTGACTTAGTGGGAAAAGCAGTGTCCAATGTGTTTGAAGTAGTGGATTATCTTCCTGATTCCATCTTCAGTTAGCTGAGTAATCTTGGGCAAATCACTTCAGGCTCTAGGCCACAGTTTCCACATCTGTTCAAAGCACAAGGTTGGATCATTTCTATGGAAGTCAACAAAAAAGAAAAAAGGTTCCAAAATGGCTGGACAATTGCTATCTAATTGCAATACGTATGTAGCCACTAAGGATGATTTCTTTTAAGGAAATAACTTCTCATAGCATCTATGCATATATGTTATAGCATGTAGGTACATGTACTATAACATGTCCTGTTAGGTATTATAGTGTATTATATATATATATGTGTATATATATACATATATATATATACATATTATTTGTAGGTAGGTATGCATGTATACACAAAACAATTTACATATCCCAAAGGGGGTTGTTTCCTTAAAATAAATCATCTTTGGTGGATACATAAAGACAGCTATGGCTCAGTAGTTAAGAACTGACTTTGGAAATTATCAGTATTCCCCACCCCAGATTTCAGATGGGGAAACTGAGGACAAGAAAATTTAAATGACTTATCCAAGGTCAGTCACACAGATCAGTTCCAGGCATGTCATTTCAGAAAGGCCATTGATTGGCAAACTAGAATAGGTTCATAAAAAGATGACCCATATGATGAACTTACTAAAGAACATACCATATGAGGCTCAGCTGAAAGAAATGAATCATCTGGCATAGAAAAAAGTAGATGAGGAACAGGAAAGTTATCTTCAAGCATTTGAAGGGTTATCTGGTGAAAGAGGGATTAGATTTTTCTGTTTGGTTCCAGGTGGCAGAACTAAGCAATGTCTGGGAGTTTCGGTGAGAGGTAGATTACTGGTCAATGTAAGGAAAAAAAACTTCCTAACAATTAGAGCTGTCTAAGAGTAAAATGTGCTGCTTTGTGGAGTAGTAGATTTCCCATCATGGTTGACCTTTAAAAGAGGTGGAAAAACTATTTATCAGCAATGCTGTCAAGGGAATTCCTGTGAAGGTATGAGTTGGACTAGATAAACTGAAAAGAATAAACAAAATTCAGGTCAACAAATACTTAAATACACCGAATGTCTGGCATGTAATAAGTGATTAAATAATGGTTGTTTCTGACTAAATGAATGCATATATAAAGTAAATATCCACAAGATGCTTATACAGTGGAAAGGCAATATATAATAGGGGAAAGATGACTGGATTACCAAAAGAAATGTCTTGTAGTTCCAGCTCTGCCACTCACCAAAAGACTTTCCGAACTATTGTATAAAATGAGAGCATTTGACTAGGTGATTTCTAGGGTCAGCCCTCATAATGATGTCAGGCAGCTGCCCTATCATGAGTAGAAGTAGGTCAACAGGACATGAATGGTGGAGGAAAATGATATTGTTTACTGGTAGCATTTTGTCTGCGTGTTGTGTTTCCTCCCATCGCAATGGCTGGCTTTGGGAAAGCACCATTTTCAGTGCCTTCTCCCAAAGTCTGCCTTTCCACTTCTTCATATTTTCACTCAGCATCTCCACATACCCTTAGAACTTTCCTAGTTTTTCTTTGCTATATCAATGTATTTCCATTCACCTAACTGAAACCTCACTTTCTTCAAGGCAGCACTTTAATCACCAAGTAGAATATGGGCCACTTTAAGCTGATTGGGTACTGGGATTATAGTGGATATTGTGCTGAAAATAAAACAAATCCCAGTGTCCCCAATACAAAAAAAAATCTCTGCTCCCCCTGCCCCATATGCTTTAAGGGGTCTTTTTGTTCCTGGACTTTGATTATAATAGTCTCGAAACTATCCTTTAGGAAATATTAAATAGTCTATTGTATTTAGACCGCAAATAATTTCAAAATTTATCATTTTTTTTTGTTCTGACTTGAGAGAATCTTGGCTGTCATTCTTCTACATGTATTTACCAAAAAAGGTGAGATAGAAAAATAGCTTGAGAAAGTAGAACTGTTCTTTTATGAGAAAAAATATGCTCAATAGTAAAATAACCAATAATTGAATTTTGTGGACCAAAGATGGACTAGTGAAATTTTGAATCATGGATTTGTCTTTACATAAAGATTGGTACCTTGAATATAAATGATAACTTCAATCAATGCTTGATACAAAATACTAAGACTTGGCAAATTAATATTCTTTCCTGCATATGATACTGATTTAGAATATGTCACAGATGGCTAGAATTGAAAGGACTCTTGGATATAATTTATTTGAATGCACTCATTCTGTAAAAGGTAAAACTGATACCTGAGGTGAGTTAATTGACTTGCCCTAGATGAGGAGTGGGGAAGGAGGGAGAGAGAGGAAGAGAAAGAGGGAAAAGGAAAAGGAGAGGGAGAGGGAGATTTGGAAAGGAAACTGGGGAACTGTGGCCCAGGTGTGTGAGTTCATCTGCAAGAAGCCAGGTGCCAGTAAGTGACAAAAGGTGGAAAAGATAAGAAATCCCTCCAGCTAGAACAGACAGTTCTTGCTTAATGTAAGTGGACTGTGCTGCAGACCCTCCTTACAAAGCGATTTTACTTAATGTAAATTTGCCTTCTGAGGGAAGAAGGGAGAGAAGGAAGCAGTAAGTGGGTAGGCACCTTGGAAGGAAGGAGCTGGCACAAGGTAAAAGAAAACATAGGGGTCCCAGGAGAGATTGAAGACAGACAAGCAGAGCAAATTCTCTGGCAAATGGGCAGAGCTGGGCAAATTTCTCCTTTCTCTGCCTACTAGAAGTCTCAATCTCCACCCTAGATTTCCATTCCTTCACTTTCACTTGAAGGCATTTTCATTTAGTTTTTCTTTTTTTCTTTTTGTGGAGAGGTGGGACTCCTTGGAGCACTTGAGGGGCATGAGAAGAGAGAGTACAGTTCCTTACAGTAAAGGTAACAGAGGCATGTGTATTTTTTAATGCTTATTTCTAACAAAACTCTTTATGTAAATTAAAATTTGAATAATTCAAATTTAGGTAAAACAGGAACCATATATAATCAGAACTATTACAAAAAACCTTTCTTCTCAGTATACTTTCTTATTAAACTTTTTATTACAGTTGTTTGAGTCCATCTTCTTTCCATTTTTGGATTCTAAGTTCCTTCAGGGTATAGCCACAACCTACCCATCTTTGTAGCTTCTTCAATACATAATGCATAGTTCTCTGCAAAAAAAATAGTCTTAAAAATATTATGTTTTATTTTTGATTATCCAATTCTTTTCCTTTCTTTGGAATCTCATCATTTCAGATCTGCTTCTCCTATTTCCCTATATGAATGAGGCTTCTTATTTTTATCCTGATTTTTTCAGAAACAGACATTGTGTCTCCCTCATAAATTCCTGTTGATGATAATGATGTTGTTGGTGCCAATGAAACCTTTTTTCTCAGACTGGCAGGGGCAGAAGTGTGCCAATGATTTTATATATGCCACCTTAATGTTTACCAATATCTCATCTCCAACTGCCTGCAGGGCATCTCCATCTGGGCACTCCACTTTCTTCTCACAGCACAGATAACATTCAAAAAGTGGAAAGAACACTAGATTTGGTGTCAGTAATCCTGGATTCAATGCCAGTTTGACCAGTTACTGCCTTGTGACCTTGGAAAAGTCACTTAGCCTATCCAAAAATCATTTCTCCAATTTTTAACTTTAAGTTTAATCTCCAAACTTCATTTATAAATTGAAGGGATTATATTCTAGGATATTTAGACTCCATTCTTATTCTAATTCTAAATTCCAGGATTGAAAAATTTATAAGAATACACTTAATTCTCTCAGACCATGATTACTGAAAAGTCAGTCAGCTGCTTTTTTTTTTCCTACCTAAAACTTGTACTGTGGTGACTCATCTAATTGGACATATACAAATTTCCTATATTCAATTTATAACACCTTCTGTTAAATGTAAGATACCCTCATTTATCTTTTCTAATGCAAATGCACATATAATACAATTATTTATTTTATTTATTTATTTTTTTAAACCCTTAACTTCTGTGCATTGGCTCCTTGGTGGAAGAGTGGTAAGGCTGGGCAATGGGGGTCAAGTGACTTGCCCAGGGTCACTCAGCCAGGAAGTGTCTGAGGCCAGATTTGAACCTAGGACCTCCTGTCTCTAGGCCTGACTCTCAATCCACTGAGCTACCCAGCTGCCCCAATATGATACAATTAATTAGCACTTATGTGTTTGATTCTATTTCCTATGATCAGCATCTCTATTTGTTAAAGATAATCAATGAGATGAAACCTTCTTGTAGTGTTCAAGGCCTGAGATAATTCCTTCTTTGCACCCAGTGCCAAGTGGAAGAGCAATCCTTAATCCCAAGTATCTCCAAATTCTTTCCTATAGCATCTCTGCATCTGGAGATAATTTTTGTCTTCTTACCAAGTATGCTAAGTGGACACTGAGAACACACAAGTAACAAAATGCTAAAATTTCCACACAAAAATAATCCATGTGAAAAAAGATCAATATTTATGTATTAATTCAGTTTTTTTAAGTTGTTTTTTTTTAATAGAACCTCACTAAAAGAACACTATTGTCAGGAAAATAGATTTCAATAATTGTTCCATTCCTTGACTTAACTAAAGTTCATATAGATCCATAGCATTTGGGGTTATTCTGTAACTTTCTGTTAATATATAATATAATCGCCCACCTACTTAAAGGCAGGTTTGGAACAGAATATATTTAACATTTACCTGGAATCTAATCATAGAGTTATAGAAACTTGGAATAGGAAGGGATCACAGTGGTTCAAGCCCTTGGAGAATAGCCATCAAGATTCCTGCCTCAGAAAGGTAAACCTTTCTTTAGATGGGGGCAATTTTGATGTGAGTCTTGGATGTTTCAGAGAACAACTCTCCCTTTAAAACTCCTTATTTTTATCTAATCATTGACATTCTCACCCTTTATTTTGGGAGTATTATATGGGAGTTAGATAGTCTGTCTTGTGGAGAATATGAGGTGCCTTTGGAAATGTTTTGGGTTTCAGGACAAAGGTCCTATATTTGAATCTTGGCTCTGTTATTTATTACCTCTCTGACCTGGAGCAAGAAATTTAATTTTGGGGGGCGTTAATTTTCCTCATCTAGAGTGAAAGTACTAGTCTTGAGTTTATTTCCAGTTCTAAATCCCATTACCCCTATATCTTAGAGTACATGATAAAAAATGAGGAAAAACACACTATAGAATTCAAGTCTTACCTTCATAGACTTCCTTTAAGTCTCAAGTAAATAATCTCTCCTACTTCAGGAAGCCTTCCTCAGTTATTCTGCCTTCCTTTGGTTAATTATTTCCTGTTTAACCTGTTCATAGCTTGCTTTTTATATATTTATTTGTATTTTTTTCTCTTCCATTCTAATGTATGCTCCTTGAGGGTAGAATCTGTTTTTTGATTTTTTATCCTGTCTACATAATGCCTGGCCCATAGTAGATCCTTAAAAACTGGTTGTTGAATTCAATCAAAATTGAATTAGAAGGGGCAGCTGGGTAGCTCAGTGGAATGAGAGTCAGGCCTAGAGACAGGAGGTCCTAGGTTCAAACCCGGCCTCAGCCACTTCCCAGCTGTGTGACCCTGGGCAAGTCACTTGACCCCCATTGCCCACCCTTACCAATCGTCCACCTATGAGACAATACACCGAAGTAAGTACAAGGGTTTAAAAAAAAATTGAATTAGACTAGACCAAGCCCTATGGACTTGAGGCAGATTGATGGCATGGTGAATTTAGGTCAGAAAAACTAAGTCAAAAGCCTGTCTTGGGGCAGCTGGGTAGCTCAGTGGATTGAGAGCCAGGCCTAGAGAGAGGAGGTCCTAGGTTCAAATCTGGCCTCAGACACTTCCTAGCTGTATGACCCTGGGCAAGTCACTTGACCCCCATTGCCTACCCTTACCAATCTTCCACCTATAAGTCAATACACAGAAGTTAAGGGTTTAAAAAAAAAAATTAAAAAAAAAAAGCCTGTCTTTAATGCTTAATAGCCTGTGACCCTGAGCTCTTAACTCTATCAATTTCAGTTTCATCATGTTATATGGTGATAATAATAGTACCTCCATTGCAGATCACTTAAGAAAATACTAGTAAAGTGGTTTGCAAACCCCAAAGTACTGAATATATACGAGCTCTTGTTATTAAGATGGTCCTAATTCACCTGAGTTTGCAAAAACAAAAAAACAAACAAAAACACTGTAAATTAATCCAAAAATGAAGACCAAACCTATTATTGGGCATTGTGCAGAAATCTGAAAGAACTGATTTTTATGACTGCTTCCTGGCATAAACATGAATTTGCAAATGCTCTTAAAATTATACACAATGGAATATTAAATATGTTTAGTATTTCTTTTTATTTCTTTTTTTTTTTTTTGCCAGTTAAAATTCTTTTTCTATAGGGGCAGTAGGTGTCTCAGTGGATAGAGAACCAGACCTGCAGGTGGGAGGTCCTGGTTTCAAATGTGACCTCAGATATGTTCTAGTCATGTGAACTTGGGCAAGTCATTTAATTCCAATTGCCTAACCTTTATACGTCTTCTGTCTTGGAAAGAATACTTAGTATTGATTTTAAAGTAGAATGTAAGGGTTTTTAAAAAATAACAATCTGTTTCTGTGTTAAAAGCAATGGGAGTCTAGACATTTCATTCTAATAGAAGCTCCTTTTAACTACTTTCAGGCAGTACTATCCTTATCATTCCCTTTTTTAGCCCTTTAAGAGATTTAAATCTGATATCTCATCCTGGGCTAGAGGTGCCCACACTCTCATTTCTGAATACATTTTCCCTTCTCCCTTAGCCAATACATTCCTTGCCCCTGCCAAAAAAAAATTAAAGAGTTTTTTAAAAGTCCAGTAAATACTTCAACCAAATTTTCAAAATATATAATGTTTTATACCCAGTCTCCCACTCTTGCAAGAAGAGAAAATTTTCTCTCTCTCCCAGAACAAATCTGTTCATTTTATAATACTGTGTTTAGTTTGATTTGGTGTCCATTTCCATTGTTCTTATCCTTGCAAACCTTGTTTCCTTGGTTCTCCTCATTTCACTCTGTGTCCCTTCATATGATTTTCCTGGTTTCTATGAATTTTTCATATGCGTTATTTCTGATGCACCATAATCTGTTTTGCTTATTCTTCAAACCAGGGCCAAATCACCCAACTTTAAAGAGGTCTTTTCTGTTCCATCATGGTTGTTAGTGATGATTCCTCCATCAAAAATTGATGAAACAATAAAAATCTGTATTGATTTCATATTTATTTTGCCTTGAATTGATTTCCCTCGAGGATGTAAGTCAGCTCTTTGACACTTGGATTAGTGCCTGACACAATGCCTTGTATATAATAGGTGCTAAATAAATGCCTGTTTTGTTTAATAAAATAGATAAGTATTTTGTTTAACTTGCCAATCATATTTATTTATAACAAAGAGCTCTAAGAGAAAGTTCTGATTGCACAAAATGGTAAGTTTAAAAAAATCCTTTCCCCCTGTCCCATGATACAAGATTAAAATATAAATAAGTTGTGTTTATATTTATGAATCAATATTGCTATTGCTATTTATATCTATATCTATCTTCTTCTTCACAAGATTCACCACTTCATCAGTGTAAAACCTTTTGCCATTTAGGTCAGTCACAATACTTCTTTCTCTTTCAACATGGCCTTCATATGTTGTCATGGTCAAAAAGACTAACCACCGTGGGCACATTTTTTAGACACTGATTGATTTTGGACAAGAGATATATTGTCCAGGGGAGAAGAGAGAGTGTAATGAGAAAGGAAAGTAGGTGGCTCAGTGGATGGAAAGTCAGGACTGGAGATAAGAGGTCCTGGATTCAAATATGGCCCCAGACATTTCCTAGCTGTGTGATCAAATCACTAAACCCGATTACCTGGCCCTTACCTCTTTTCTGCCTTGGACTAGATATTTAGTATCAATTCTAAGACATAAGGAAGGATTTTTTTTAATGAGTGATATAAAAAATATCAAACACTCACATATATATATATATATTTGTGTGCATATATGTATACATACACATACACACACACACACACACACATATATATATTTTTATATATATATGAATTTTTAACATGGTCCAGCTTCAGCTGAGCCATGGAGGGATCTGGTGGTCCCATGAGATGGTGATGAAAAAGAAGGGCATATCCAGGCATCATTGGCAAAGGCATAGACAGAGATAGCAGGTGATTTTGACTTATGAGGAGCTTTTGATTCTAACGTAACATATGGAATGGAGAGTAATTTGAAATCAGTCTAAAATGAGAGGTTTATGCAGACTGTGAAGGCTTTTTGAATATCATATAGAATTTGTGTTTTATCCTAGAGGTTGCAGGGAGATAGTCAAGTTGAGGGAGGAAGATGCATGATTGAGATGGTTAACCTGAGCTTTGGATAACCATCAGATAACACAATTTGTTCAGCCATTTCCTAATCAAGAGACAACCCCTCATTTTCCAATTTTTTGTCACCACAAGGAGCATGACTATAAATATTTTTGTACAAGTCTTTTTCCTTATTATCTCTTTGGGGTACAAACCCAGCAGTGATATGGCTGGATTGAAGGGCAGGCAATCTTTTAAAACCCTTTGAGCATAATTACAAATTGCCCTCCAGAATGGTTGGATCAATTCACAACTCCACCAGCAGTATATTAATGTCTCAATTTTGCCACATCCCCTCCAACATTTATCACTTTCCTTTGCTGCCATATTGACCACTTTGCTAGGTGTAATGTGGTACCTCAGAGTTGTTTTGATTTGTATTTCTCTTAATCAGGAGGGCTTTAGAACACTTTTTCATGTGGTTATTGATAGTTTTTATTTCTTTATCTGAGAACTGCATATTTATGTCCCTTGCCCATTTGTCAATTAGGGATCTGATTGTGATGGAATATTATTGTGCTGTAAGGAATAATGAACTGGAGGAATTCTATGTGAACTGGAACAACCTCTAGGAATTGATGCAGAGTGAAAGGAGCAGAACCAGAAGAACCTTATACACAGAGACAGATACACTGTGGCCCAATTGATTGTAATGGACTTTTCTACTAGCAGCAATGCAATGAGCCAGGAAAATCCAGAGGAACTTATGAGAAAGAATGCTATCCACACCCAAAGAAAGAACTCATAGAGTAGAAACACAGAGGAAAAACACATGATCAATCATGTAGTTTTATGGGGATATGATTGGGTTTTTGATGTTAAACTATCACTCTACTGCAAATATGAATAATATGGAGATAGGTTTTGAACAATGATACACATGTATAACAGTGAATTCTTGTCAGCTCTGTGAAGGAGGAAGGAAGAGGGTTGGGAAAAATCATGGATCATGTAACTATGGAAAAATATTCTAAATAAATTTTAAAAAACAATATCATTTGGAGTGTTAAAGAATCAACTAAAAACTAGTTTAAATAATGAATAAGTTCAGCAAAGTTGAAGGATACAAAATAAACACACATAAATAATCAGTATTTCTACATATTACCAACAAAGTCTAGGAGCAAGAGATAGATATATATATAAAATAATTCTAGACCATATAAAATACTTGGGAATCTATTTGGCAAGACAAACACAAAAATTATATGAACATAGTTACAAAACATTTCACTCATATAAAGTAAGAGCTAAACAACTGGGAAAACAGGCTGAACTAATGGAATAAAAATTACATTGCTACCTAAATTAATTTACTTATTCAGTGCCATACCAATCAAACTACCAAAACACTATTCTATAAAAATAGAAGAAAAAAACAACAAAATTCATCTTGAAGAACAAAAGGCCAAGAATATCAAAGGAATTAATGAAAAAAATGTGAAGGATGGTGACCTAGTAGTACATATCTCAAACTATACTATAAAGCAGTAATCACCAAAATGATCTGATACTGGCTAAGAAAGAGCATGGTAGTTCAGTCGTATAGATTAAGGGTAAATGATCTTTGCAGTCTAGTATTTGACAGACCTAAAGATCTCATATTTGGGGATAAGAAATCACCATATTGACTGACAAAAACTGCTGAGAAAATCTGAATCAGTAAAGCCAAAATTAAGTATATACCAATACTTCACATTCTATATACCAACACAAAGTCAAAATGAGTATACGATTTAGACATAGAGGGTGATACTATAAGTTAATTAGGGGAACATAGACTAGTTTCACTGGCAGATGGATGGAGAAGGGAAGAATTTTTTACCAAAGATAGAGAGCATTACAAGATATAAAATGAATAATTTTAAAGAAAGGTGTGAATTATGAAAAAGAGTCAAACAAGGAATCTCAGATTTTTATCTCAGATAACCCAGTCCAGTCTTAACCTGAAAAGGGAGTGGGAGTTCAACACAAGGCTCTGCCAGGTTTTGTTGACAAGTCACTTGGTTATAATAATCAGCTATAGCTATATCTGATAGGATTTACAGATCAAACTGTTTATAGCTCTCTACAGGAAAGAATATATTTCTATAAAAATATTATTGCTACTCTTTTTTGGTCATAAAGAATTGGAAACTGAAAGGATGTCCATCAATTGCAGAATGATTGAACAAATTGTGATATATAATAGTGATGGAATACTATTGTGCTCTAGAAATGATGAAAGGGAAGATTTCAGAAAGAGCCAGAAAGACCTCCATGAACCGATGCAGAGTGAAATAAGCAGAACCAGGAAAACATACACAGTAACAGCAATTTTGTGGAATGATCAAATCTTATGACAAAGAATTCCATATCCAGAGAAAGAACTAGTGAGTCAGAATGCAGATCAAAGCATACAAGTTTTCACTTTAATCTATTTGGGTTTTTATTTTGAATTTTTGGTTTTTTATGAGTTTTGTCTTACAACAATGGACATATGAATACGTTTTGCATGATAATACATGTATAACACATATCAAATAATTTGCCAGTTCCAGGAGAGGGAAGGAAAAGGAGGGAGGAACACAATTTGGATCAAATAACTTCAGAAAATTTATGTAGATATTTATTATATGCAATTGGTAAAATAAAATATCTTTATGATAAAAAATAAAAATATACAGAGAAAGGCAGTAGTGGGGAGAAAGGCAATGTCTTAAAGATATGAAATGTTGCATACACTGCTAAATGAAGTTATTATACTGTTAGTTTTACTTAATTGTTACAAGAGATTTTTGAAGTTGCAGTGATCTATAAAAATATAATGAAAAATACATCAATAAGGCAAAAAAAAATATCACTTGGCGACTGAAAGACAAATGGTTTAGAGATAGGAAGACTGAAAGCTAGGAGACCAAATAGGAGGTATTTATCATAGTTTGTAAGAGAAGGCTTGAAGGTAGTGCTATGTGGACATTGAAGAGACAAATGTGAGGTGTGCTGAAGAGATAAAATTGACAAGACTTGGCCATTTGGATTTAGGGAATAAGAGAAAGGTAAGAACTGGGAATGACTCTGAGACTGAAATTATGTTAAAACTATTTTTCAGAGTAGGAAGGAATTCCAGTATAAAGGAGGTGATGAGTTGGATTTCAGGAGACTAGAATTCTAGTCCCTTCTCAACCATTAAGTGCATGAAGAAAGTGCTAATTTTTAAAATTATTATTCCTTAATGAACAAGTGAACAAATACTGTTATTATTAAAAATGATGAAGGTAGATATTAAAAGGGAAAATAGTATTTTAATAAAAGCCATGCTGATAGAGATAAATCATTAGACCATGCGCCTATAAGAATTCAAACTGCCTCATCAGTCATTTTACTTTTTGTACCTTCGCACACTCAGGTAACTAAAGAGAGGAAGTTCAAAGTCACTTCCCAATATTTAAATCCGTCCCTCACCTTGAAGACATCATCTAAAACAGGAAACCCGTTGGACCACAGGAAATGTTCCAAGGTCCCCCACATGTCCTCAGGAAGTTTGTCAGACACTACATATCTTGAGGCTCTGTCCTTCCAAGTAGAACCCCAGTACTTTTAAATAACACAGTACGAACTCTGTAATCATTAGCCATAAGTTGGCAATGATTGATTAGAAAATCTCTGGATGAAGATTAGGAAAGAAAAACATTTTAATTGTGTCTATATGTGCCAACCACTGTGCTAAGTTCCTCTTACAAATCTCATCTCATTTGATCCTCACCACAACCCTTTGTGTCAGTGTTATTATGATCTGCAGTTTGCAATTGAGGAAACTGAGGCAAATAAAGTTTAAGTGACTTGAGCAGGGTCATACAGCAAGTTAAGTGTCAGAGTAAGTTTTCACCACATCTCGCCTCTGTGACTGAGAGCAATTTATTCAACTTCTCAATCTCTGAGATAAATCATTAAGATTACAAACTGCAGATTACATATTGTTCTGTATTTGTATGGGGAGTATCCTAATGCTAATTCTTCTTACTAGTAAAATCATAAGTTCACTCTAGCACACACACACACACACACACATTCACAGATATGTATATATGTATATACATAATCTTATCCAATTCCCTGAATTATATACTCATACTAAATCTATATATCATGCGTCATTTTCTCCTCAGAACCCCTTTACTATACCTTATACACAGTAAATTCTCAATACATTTTTTTAAGTGAATCAAGTGTCCTTTTCAAGAAGAAATTATTTAGGAAAAAAATACATATTTGCTGCATTGTCTTTCAAGACAGTGGTGGGGAATGGCAGACAGAAAAATAGAATTAATACTTATAAGCAGTTAGAGAATGTAATTCTTGAGTATGCGTGATTGAAACACTGCCAGAAAAACATTGCATACGTGTTAGGAGTGTTTGAAAAGATAAGCAGAATCCCATCTCTCTCCACACAAATCCCACTAGACAGACAATGAGATTCACAGTGAAAGAAACAACCCCAAATGAGCACAGTAGCTTAACATTATTCTTTTCTTCTTAGCCATGTTTTAATATTCCTATTCACTTATTTTCTGCCTCTCCAATGATCTTGTGATGAGATTGAGAAGAAAGAACTCAAGGTCAGAATACTGTTCTGTGCAATTACTTACAGATTAACAAAAATTACAAATTAAAGAAAGATTTTTTCTTTCCATAAAGTGAGACACTATCCTCATAGAGGTAACAGTCTGACTTTATACAGTATTATGTCACCCTCCCCTCCCCAATCTATATTAACGTTGTAGATGACTACTGAAACTTAATTAACTATCCATTTATATACCGTTTTCAACTCTTGGAAAAGGAAACTTTATGAAGGAACAATTGCATGTAATTTGCATGCTTCTCTCTCATGTTGGTGGGGAGAGTGATTTCAGAAGAAATTATTTTTTTATAAGTTCATACTATCCAAAGTAAGCCTGTAGCCACCATGGAATTCTTTGAAGTTTGAAAGTTTTTGTGCTTTGATGTTTCTCGCAGGGAAAGTCAGGAATTCTTTTTTTCTTCCCATAATTATTTTTGCCTCCTCCTTTTCTAAGGTTGTTTGACTGTGTGTGTGTGTGTGTGTGTGTGTGTGTGTGTGTGTGTGTACACACATGCAGTTGTGTGTATATTTGAGAATTTGGTGTTTGAGTTAAGCTATTTAAAGCCCTCCTGGCTCTGTAAAATAAGAAAATGCTGCCAAAAGTGAGAAAGAATTTTGAAACATGTTTCGTGTAAAGGGTCAGGGCATCTGGGTCACTTCCTTCTTTATGCTGTCATGGTGTGAATTGGACTGATAGAAAGATCATCTCCAGCTAGAATATATACTGAAGTATAGGATGTTAGGAAAATTAAAATAACAGCTAAGCCAAAGGTTGAGCATTATCAAGCTGCCATATATTACCCATAATAAATCATATGTACAGGAGAAGCATCAGAAGAGAAGATTTGTGGGACCAGGATAGCAGTCAGACATTTTAGAACTAATGGGCATGTTAGGGCATATGAAGTCTATCTTGATAATTTTTTTTTTTTTTTTTTTTTTTTTTTTTTTTTTTGTAGAAAGGAAACTGAGACCCAGAGAAAAGTTAAGTAACTGGCCCAAGTTTTCAAAGTAGAATCAGTTAAACCAAGAGGTCAGTTCCTCTGTGAAAGAATTATGTTCCTTTATATGGAAGAATATAAATACTTCATCTGAAAAGGGCCTTAGAAATCATCTCATATAACCTTCTTCTGGAGAAGAAGAATCTATGCCTAGAGAAAAAGTGATTCATTCAAGGTCATAGATAATAAGTAGCAAAAATAGGATTCAATCCAGGTCTTCTGACTCAAAATCTAGTGCTATTTTCTTTTCTTTTCTTTTTTTTTTTTTTAAACCTTACCTTCCATCTTGGAGTCAATACTATGTATTGGCTCCAAGGCAGAAGAGTGGTAAGGGCTAGACAATGGGGGTTAAGTGACTTGCCCAGGGTTACACAACTGGGAAGTGTCTGAGGCCAGATTTGAACCTAGGACCTTCTGTCTCTAGGTCTGGCTCTCAATCCACTGAGCTACCCATCTGCCCTCTCTAGTGCTTTTTTCTAATATTCTGCATGTTCAAAAATTGTGTCCTTTGGGCTGTGGGAAGGGGCTTTCTGGTTGATTGCCTTTCTGACCTTCAGAATTAAAATGATACTAACATTTAGTCTTTCTTATCGATGTGTGTTTTTAGTAATTATTTCTTAAAAGTCAAATCACAAGGGAATTTTACACATTTACATAGCTGTTTTTCCAAATCATTTTATCACCCACATAAACTGACAGGCCATTACCATGAAATTGTGCCTATCCTTTTGACAGGATTCTAAGTTTTTAGCACAGCCTCATAATTACACTGTTGATGAAACACTCGACTCCAATAACATTTTGGAATCTATGCAATGTCAAACATATTTCTATTCATATTATAATTTCTATTAAAAATGTATCACTCAGGCCACAAAATCACTACTTCAAAATCAATGGAAAATGATATATTTGGGAGGTATGTTTAATGTTCTAGACATAATTTAATTAATTAAAATGAATACGTGAGAAAAATATGATGCACACAGCTAGTACAACCAAACTCACCCTTTCATCGTGATGGAACTGACCATTTAACAAACATATGGCACACCATTCTAATTGTCTTTATTGTGACTATTATGATGATGATATTTTTCATGCAAGTGAATTACAGTGAGACAATAGATAATCTGGTGATACTGTTGTCATTACTTTGGGTTAGTACCATTAGAGACCTTGACATTATCTCTGGTCCCCCAGATTCCTACTGTCACATAGCCATAAGACAGCATGGTACCTGGGTTTACATCCCACCTCTGGCAACTACTACTTGTGTGACCTTTGATAACTCAGTTATCTTCTTGAGGTTCAGTGTATTCTTGTGAAAAATGAATATCTTGATGATGAGGCTACCAGCTGTCATAGTGAAGTCCAGTCCAATGAGAGCAAGCTGATGGGGAAAATGGCCCTAGGTGGTGTAGTGGATAATGAACTAGCTTAAAGTCAGGAAAAGTTGAGTCTAATCCAGCTTCAGATTCTTTCTAGCTGTGTGACCCTGAACAAGTCACTTGAGTTCTGTTTGCTTCACTTTCAACTGTAAAATGAGAAAAATCATGGCACCTGAAGATTTTTAAGCATGTATTTATTGAGGGTTGTTAATCATATATAAATTAGTCTATATTAACTCTGAAGACTCTTCCATCTCTAAGGGAATGAGTTGATAAACTATTTGATTGAGTTCCACATTTGTGTAACTTTGACCCTCTGAGAAACCTACGTGGGTCTTCCAAATTGTTAGGACATCCTCCTTCCTTACATTACTATCTGCCCTTTTCCCTCAACACAAACACACAAACACATCTAGATATTATCTACCTGGCAGAGTTATTGTGAGGATCAAATGAGATACCAATTATAAAGGCTTTAATATAATGCCTGGCATATAATAGGAGTTCTATAAATGCCTACCCCCTTTCTGTTCCCTCCCCAGAGATGGGGATGGGGATGGGGGTAAGACAGTGCAAATATGCTTTCCAATTTCGATGATCATAAATTCTAAATCAATGCCATCCATGAGATTTCTCCATGTAGAATAGGTGCTTGTTTTAGTATCTTACCATAAAAGATGCACCTGGACTGCTGTCTGCAAAAGACTGAATGTGACATCGTGTAGGCATTCAGGATGATAACCATAACATGCATATGTCATACATATGTCAACAAGACTCAATTGAAGCTGACAAAACATTTGTAAAAGCAGAGAGATTGAAGCCCAGATGGTGATTGGGCTTTTGATGAGAGGTTTAAATATGTGGCATTATTCATCCTTGACACATAGAAAATAAACATAAGGCAGCCACTTCATCTCCAGTAGCATGGCACAACACAGGAAAAAGTGGATATTGTTCCAATTTACAAACTTGGTTGGTTTTTTTGTTGTTCTTTGTTTGTTTGTTTGTTTGTTTGTTTGTTTTTGGTAATTCACACAGAATCTTTGCACTTTCTTTAATCAGATGACATCTTTTATTATTCCCCAACAGATGGATGCATATACACCAGAGAACAGACATACCCAGACCCCAGAGATAGCTAAAATGAAGCCATGCCTAACACAAGTTCAAATATTAAGAGGCAGCATGGGATAGAGTAAATGGATGTAAGATAATGAATCAGGAAAATTTGTTTCTAGTTCCAGATCTATGAGGCACTAACTGCATATCTTTGGGCAAATCAATTCACCTCTCTGAACCTCGATTTCCTTGTATCTAAAGTGAAGTGATTGGAGCAGATAATTTTTGAGGTCCCATCCAGGTAAAATTTCTAATTGTCAGTTATAAAAAAGAGTAGGAGAATAAAAATTAAGGAGAATCTTCACTCTCATCATTTGAATATTTCAAGTGAAATGTTTCACCATAACTTACTTGAATTACATCCTTACTTCACTCATTTATATTGTTGTTATTCAGTTATTTTTCAGACATGTCTGACTCTTTGTGACCCCATTTAGTGTGTCATTGGCAAAGATACTGGAGTGCATTGCTACTTCTTTCTCCAGCTCATTTTATGGATGAATAAATTGAGGCAAGCAAGGTTAAGTGACTTGCCGAGAATTACACAGCTACTAAATTGTCTGAAGCTAGATTTCAACACAGGAAGATGAGTCTTCCTGATTCCAACCCTGGCACTCTATCCACAATACCACATAGTTGCCCTTCATTTAATATTATTTATTTATACATAATTTATGTTCCTAAATTAAATAAATTTTCCATATTACCTCTTTATGGCAACGATCTATTTTTTTTTTAAATTCCCATAATCTGCACATATTAAGCTCATCCAAATAACTGAGAGAGTTACTCTTTCTCCAAGAGATTATTATTTGCTCAAAATTTCATAGCTAGTTATTGTTCACAAAATTTGAACCCAGGTTTTCTAATCCCTAGTCCCATCTCATACCTCATATATTATATTCATATATAAGCATATATATGTATATCTATATCTTCAGTTGCATAAAATATTACCAATCTAAAAAGTGAAACATAACTTTATAGATGTAGATATAGGATCATATGTTGAGAGAAATTCCCTTTTATTTTTTTTTAAACCCTCACCTTGCATCTTAGAATCAATACTAAATATTCAAGAGCAGTAAGGGCTATTTAATTGGGATTAAGTGATTTGCCCAGGACAAATCAATGAGGCAGTGTCTGAGGCCAGATTTGAAGTCAGGACTTCCTATTTCTATGCCTGGTTCTCACTTAATCCAGTGAGTGACCTAACTTCCTTGAAATTTCCTTTTTAAAAAAGAAAGAAAATAATAAGACCTTGATGAAAGGGGGGGGATGTGTTTACAGAGAAAAAAAAAATTGATTTTCCTCTTGGCAGAAACTAAACATTACCATTGCACTTAAGAGGTCTTATGACTAAAAAATGTCTTCAACTGTAATATCCATCAAAGATGTTTAACTTAGCAATGCTATATAACTACTCTTCCACTCCACCCCTTCCCCCAAATAAAAGTATTCCTTAAATCTATTATTTAGTAAAGCAATATTAAATGTTAAATTTTATCAATGTGCTCAGTTCCTCCTTTCCTTAAAAAACTTTTCTGATCTCAGACATCTTCTCAAATTATCCTTCTAATAGCATTACTTTATCTTAGGTGCAAAATACCTAGAAAGATATATTTCCTTTTTAACCATTCACTTTTCAAACTCAAGAAGTATCTTTTCAGACTTTTCAACTTGACTCAAATTGCTTTCTTTTGGATTTTAAATATGATGGCTTTTTCTTAGTTGTCATCTTCTTGGATCTTTCTATAGCATTTGACATCATTACTTCCGGACACTCACTCCTCCCTTTAGATTCTGAGACACTTTTTCCTTTGTTCCCCTACTCCTTGTATGGCTGCTCCCAGTTTTTTTTTTTTTTTTTTAAACTAAATCATGTAAGTTCCTTAAAGGTGAGAACTGTTTTGCTTGTTTGTATCTATTCCCCAACCCTTAACATTGTGCTAGACACAAAGTAAGTGCTTAGTAAATACTCTGTGTCTATCTATTTTTCTATCCTTGGTCTGCATTCTCTGCCCCTCTACTTTTCCTTATTGATATCTCCTACTGCCAGTCTTTATTATAATCTCTATAAAGTAGATTCCAAAACATAAAATCAAGCAATAATCTTCCCTTGAACTCCAGTTCTGAATTTCCATTTGCCTCTTCCATCACTCTGAATGAATATCCAATCAAAACCCAAAATGTACATGTTCAATGTGGAATTTGACCTTTCCCACCCACCATCCACAAATTTGCTCCTTTATTCATCCCCTTTTTCATTAAAGAAGTCATTTTCCCAGTCATTCAGTTTCATGAGATTGAGATATTTCAAAGTTTTTTTTTTCCTTTTTTTCTTTTTTCTTTTTTTTTAACCCTTACCTTCTTTCTTATAATAGATACTGAGAATGAGCTGCAAGGCTGAACCTGTGTGAACCTAGGCACTTGGGACTAAGTGACTTGCCTAGGGTCACACAGGAAGGAAGTATTTGAGGTCAAATTTAAACTCAAGATCTTCCATCTGTAGGCCTAATGCTCTATTCACTGAGTCCTCCAATTGCCCCTCCATCCCTGATTCTTCTTTCTCCCTTATGCTAAGATCCAGGCATTGCTATCTGTTGTCAATTCTATCTCATAACATCTCTCAAATCCATCCTTTTCTCCATTTAAATAATCACTATCCTAGCTCATATCAATTATTTCTCACTTGGAATATTGTAATAAGCTCCCAATGTACTGTCCCAGATAATGTATATAAGCCATTGAGTTCACTCCTTTCTTATCTCTGCTTTTCAGAATATTTACCTACCTCCCCCAACTATTGAAGTATTTTGTGTTTTTTTTTTTTTATTTTCCCCTACCTCAAAAGTCCCTTTATTTCCATATCTAAGCTCTCCTGCCCCACACCCCTGCTTTACTGGAGTCCTCAATTATACTTCACTACTAGAACATTTAATCTCACTCCACCTCTAATGAGAATGTAAACTCCTTTAGGGCAGGGGCTACATTAAGTTTTTGTTTAGTTGTTTTGTTACCTCAATACTTATCTCATTGCTTTCTACCTCTAGGTATTTAATATCTGCTTGTCTTTTGAATTGAAAAGTACAAGTCAGATAAAATCTATTGATCCTTCAAGGAATAAATACACTGAAATTTAGGTGAAAATACTTTCTCTTCTTTGGTTCTTGCAAAAATGAAGAAAGGGTATTTAAATATATCAATCAAATTTGCCTCTGGTGGTGTGATAAATTTAGATTTTTAATTTATCTTTATTTCCATACCTTTAGTTGTGATACTGTTATTGTAGGAAAATGCAATACCTTATAGGGATTTCCTCCTTTCCTCCCTAGCTCCCTTCTTTTCTTCTTCCCTTCCTCCCTTTTTTCCTTCCTTCCTTCCTATTTTCTCTTCCTTCCTTCCTTCCTTCCTTCCTTCCTTTCTTTCTTTCTCTTTTTTCTTTCTTTCTTTCTTCCTTTCTTTCTTCTTTCTTTTTCCTTTTTCTCCTTTCCTTCCTTCCTTCTTTCCTTCCTTCCTTCCTTCCTTCCTTC